>NW_026705050.1:367154-734308 GCF_029867415.1 Vicia villosa
TTGATTAACTAGTTTTGTATCCCTAGTGAAGAAATCAGTTACGCTTTCGCTATCTTCCATCTGAAGCAATTCATACGTTTTATTGTGTGTTTGTAACCTCACCTCTTTCACCTTTTCTGCACCTCCAAAAGATTTTTCAAGAATCTCCCAAGCTTCTTTTGAAGATTCTATATCACTAACCTTTTCAAAGTTATCTGGACTCAGACATTGATGGATTATGAAGAGAGCTTTATAATCTTTCTTCTTCAATTCTTTATGTGCAGCCTTTTCTTCCTCCTTCGCACCTTCTGCAAGCGGTTCTATCCCTTCTTTTACAAGATCCCAAAGATCTTGACAACAGAATACAACCTTCATCTGCTTGCACCAATTCTCATAGTTATCTCCTTTCAGAATTGGTAGTGTTGCTGGAAAATGCCCATTCGGATGGTTCATTGCCATCGCCATTCTTCTTGCCTTGAATCGATTAACCGGAGCTCTAGATACCAGATGTTGGAATTAGACTCTCAAACCTTTGAGTAATTCCTTATTGTTAAAGATGACAATGAAGAAAATAAGAACAAAAGTAGGATTAGGGTTTGCGGAAATTAAATGAGAAGAAGAAAGTATTTTCTGCAGAGTTTCTCTCTACCCACAAACTGTGGAAATTCTGTTATTCACTTGCAACTGCAACTTCTGTGAATACACATTATTGACTTGATTACAAATAATGAGGGTTACTCCCTATTTATAGATTTAGGTTAGTTTTCTCCCTAAGCCAAAGCCCAAAACTATAAAAGCCCAAAATACTTATTTTGGAGCTAAATCAAATCTAATCTATTTTAAATCTAAATCAAATCTATCTAGATTTAAAAACAAACTTATGTGCAACAAACTGTTACACACTTTTAATCTTTTTTTATAAATAAATATAATTCTTAAATGTATTTAAATATACAGTAAATATCTTTTAATCATTCATTTATTTCTAAAAATTTTAAATCTTTAAATTTTTTTAAATTTTAAATTTTTAAATCTTAAAATTATTTTTATATTTTAATTTTAGTACTTCTATATATTGCAAAATATTATAACAAAAGCATTCTTTGAATTCGTTGTTTTTTTTTTTTATTGTGTCATTTATGTTATTCATTTTAATTGTAAACTATCTATTTTTCAACCAAACAGCATTCCAACAAAGTACATAATCCAATGAAGTGGGAACTCAAATTTTTTTTTTTGGAAAAGCAAAAGTATATTAATGAAATTACCATGCACAAGCAGAGCCATAAAGTTTTAAAGTTACAATTCTCTTGTACTCCCACCAAAACCAATACAAATAGACAATAATATAGAGTTCCAAATACAATCAAATTCTTAATACTAAAACTACAGTCACCACTGCCAAGTGCTAAATTCTGCAGAATAAAAACCTTAACAGTCACCAATACCAGACTGAATCTGTAACAAAAACAATCTAGCAGAGCAAACCCACTTGAAATAGAATTGATCAGACGCGGAATCTCTAAAAAATCAGCGGACACAATACTGCAGTCATAGATATAATACTGCAGCGCCTTGGTTATTCAAAGAAAATCTGTCACAGCTCCACCTTTGACGATGTATCCGAGTGATAGACCCAACCGCTGCGATAATATTTGAACATCAGAGCAAGCTGCATGCAGAATGCCACAGCTTAGAAGAATGCCACAACTCAATTAAGTTTATATGTCAGTATCAGTATCCAAGTAGCAAGAATCGTCATTGTGAAACTAACTGATAAATAATCATCTATTTCAAATTTAATAAACTTGTCAACTTAGAAGATTGTTTATTTCATGAGAAATATCCTGTAAAATCCGACATGTTTATACAGCTGTTGGTCACAGAAGGAAAAAAACTACAATAAAAGGAAAAGGCACAAATTAAGGTCTTGAACTTGAACGGATTCCCAGTTTCGCGATGGTACAACCTTGTATTTAAAGGAAACATTGAAACACTGACAATAGTTACCTAAACGCCGACCAGTTTCCTCGATTCTTTCAGCTGGCCGAAAGCCAGCTTGGGGATACTCTATTCCGGTGATGTGAAGCTTGGTATGCTTTCTAGTAATCAGCAACATTAATCATCTTCTGGCTCATATATAATATCTGTGTACCAGTACCGACACAAACCATACGTGCTTCAATGCATCCACAAAGTAACGAGCCAACTTCTGAGAAGCATCACCCGAAGGAGAAGAATGCTGCCTAATCTGCTTAAACAATTCATTAGCGGTCCGATTATCATTAACAGACACAGCTTGTGCACCAATAACCAAAAGAGTCTTTAAATCCACAGTTTGTCAAATATGATTTTTACTCAAATAATTCTACTGTGAAGATCCAAACTAACAGTAATTAGTAAACCACAAAACATGGATCAAATCATAGACATAGAGATAAAAAAGAGCATTCCCGTATTTGTTTCCAGCCGATTATAGTTCAGAGAAATGTATCAAACATGACGAGACACTGATAATTACTTGAGAAAATAATACAATTGAGTGTAATTACACGTGTTTTTATCATGTTAGAGCATAAATATTGGGGGTGGTATTTGCCACATGTACCACTTGTGTCATAATGGTATGGATAATTGAATGCAAATGGTGTAGTATTACATAGCCACCGTATCCAAATAATGCTACGGTGTTTTTCAAAGTTTTAGTGTATATTGTGTGATTAGTGGGACCCATTTTAAAGTTTTAGATGGGTAGTATGGATATTTACAAATTTTAATTAGGTGAAATAATATATTATATTAAGTAGGGCCCATTTATACTACCAAATTGGGTGGTATGGATGTGGATGCTCTTAGTGCCTAATTGAGAGGAGAGAGAGATGAAACCTTGTGAACATCTTCTAATTGAACAACACATTCTCTAACAGCAATGAGGTCTATGGTCTGCAACATAAATACATAAATTTATGCCTATAATTAAGCCTATTTTCTTCCAACTTTTTCAAGAATAAGCAATTTGGGAATGTTACTAAGATTCATACCCTTCTCCATAGTTATAGATGTCATGTGACATCTTGAAGAAAAGCTCAGGTTGAAGACCTTTGTAAGGCTGAATTAATTCACAGTTCCCGTAAACCAATGACGATGAGTTAGGACAATCACCACCAGAGTTGATTTCAGGTGCTGCTGCTGATGCTGGAAAGTTGCAGAATCCATCTTCCCAAACCAATATCATGTGCATGCATAATAAACACCAATACAAACTTTTCATTTCCAAACACATGATGACAACAATATAAAAAATATCATTACGGATTCCTTCTGTTTGTAACCTTCATGTCTCGTTGCTAACTTAAGCATTAGAAATCCATGCTTCCTTCAATATAGAAATCCATGCTTCCTTCAATATAGAAATCTTTCAAATATTATTTACCGTAATGCAAGTATAGTGTGTTGTGCAGCTTAATCATAAAAGATATATCTAGTCGGTAAATCCATAGAATGTAAGCCAAGTTTGGGGAATGAACATTATCGGATATCAGACAACAATGGTTAAAGAAATTATTATTACTATTTAAATGGAGAAAGTTTAAGTATAAACCCAATTCGTTGATTGAGTCAACAATATGGAACATGATAAAATCACCCGTTCTTATATACCTTCTTTTGCTCAGCCACAACTTTGAAATGCCAAAACAAACTCTCAACTTGGTCGTCTTTAAGTTCGTATCCAAGCTGAAACAACAGAGAGTAACTCATAAAACTAAAGAAATCATTCAAAGGACCATTAGCCACAATAAAAATGTATGTATACCTCTTCAAGTCGCTTTCTCAGAGCATGGCGTCCGGTGCATCATTAGGAGCACAAGTTTTTGTTTGGAGTACAAATTGTAAGTGTGGTCGACCGTTAACATTGAATCGAATATCGGCATATATGTTGTCGACACAACGATGTGTTTATCAGTTCCCTGTGACAGAAAGAAAATTATATACCCTATCATAAACCAAGCTATTAACACCAAAATCATTGTTCCAACCAGAAAGCTAAAACATTGGAATACTATTCCACTGGTATTTTAAGCGGTTCGATATAAATGCACATCATACGCAGTCAAACAACAACAACAAAATGCACATGAAAGGCTGCCCTGAATGCTGCAGCATTGATTCAAATCAGGCTCGAAACATCGATAGAAACATTCAGCCTCAGGCTACAGATTACTTGATGCGATAGAAATCAGATGCAAAGCTACGCTATCTGATGAGCGAAGGAGCTGCGACCAACTGATAATCCCCTCAATTGATCATTCAAACAAATCCTCAATCGAATCGAACCTCCCTTGGACCCGATCAATGACACCTAACTTAGAATTAACCTGTTGATTTGAACTTGGCATATTGATGCTTTGACCCAGACTTTGGTTTCTCACAATTAATAGCCGCACACGCCAGGACATGCCCGCTGATTCAAACACCATCGATCTTAATAAAGAAAGTAATTTTTACCAGATTTTTAGTGGCTGTAATTAGTGGCCACTACAATTGTTATTGTTACAATCAAAGAAAGCCATTTACTGATTTTTAAACAATTATTACCAGATTAATATCTCCACTGAGAGTTCCCACTGACATCCATTAATCTAGATTGTCTATTCTTCATATCTAGTTCCAGCTGCAACAAATAAGTATTTTTCTACATAACCAATGAAATCATTAGAAACTAATAAAACAATTATTAAACCACCATAACAGCAAAGTAATTGGAAATAGTGAATACCTGAGCATTAGTTTCGGAAGTTAATTTAGCAGCAGAAGTATTTGAACATGCTTTCACAACCAATTTTCAAGAAAGGATAGTAGAATGAAACAATCTCAAAACAGACAGTGTCGATAAAACTAAAAGATCTAGAATGCATAGTCATACTTCATTGGTTAGTCCCTTTTCAAGATAAAGTGGTATAGGGAAATAAGGGTCATCCTCCCCAGTATAGCAATGTGTTCAAATTAATATCATCCGAAAGAGATCGAAAATTTGTCACTGCAATTTCACCTTTTTAAGAGATTGACCACCTTTGATCAGAAGATCGGACGGCAACTGTCGTATAAGCACAAAAAGTTGCAACTGGTGCTGTCGTGTCAGGCAAAAAAGCGTTGACAGAAAAATTGTAACTTTAAAACCAGTGAGAAATGGTTTAATTAACAATTGTTATTCTAGTACAACGGGTTTGATTCACATTTGAGAAAAATGGTTTTATATTATAGATTTAAATTAGACGAAGGGAAATCTATATTGTTGCAAAAGTATGTGATTGTTTTGACAAAGTCTTACCTAATGTGTTTATAGTGAAGACAGTGTTTAGTAGTTAAATAACACCAAGATAATCAACATTTTGTTCTTAGCATACTTAGTACAAATGGTCTTGAAAATGGTTTAGTTAACAATTCTTATTCTAGTACAACGGGTTTGATTCACATTTGAGGATCACTTTTATGAAATAAGCACAAACATGATCAATTGTTTCCACCTTAAACGGCACCCTTCATCAATATCTAAATAATTTGACAAATGAATGTTGAAACAGAACTCAGCATGACATACTACAGGGGAATAATCAAATACTAACAAACATTCTCATTGATGGTGGCTCATTACAACAACCATTAATGGTTAATGTCATATATAACTGAAGATACAAACATAAATACATTTTTAAGTGCATATGAAATCTCTTACTCAACATTCATTACACCACTGGCAATAAGGTTTTGCCTAAACATTTACCGACAGAAAGTGAAGAACATGTCATCTATACTTCTTCATTTGATTTCAACATCTGTTTACTCACTGTTTAAACTGCTTTATACACCAAGAATGATCCAGTGCCAGAGTAACTACAGGCTAATGCCTTCCCAACCGAGGTTGGTAGAGAAAATGCTAGCTGAGGACGTTCAAGCTCATCTGTGCAGAAACTTTTCCTGTTATAAATTTAGTGCAGAAAAAAATTGAATCAACTAGCCGGAAATTGAACAAAGAATAATAAACCAATTAACACTAATTCAAAATAGTTAGTACTATGTCTAAATGCTTAAAAGATGTGATATTACTTCATTGCTTGTGTAGTATTTGAATCCAATTGTTGTTATTGTCTCTCAAATCTATGTACTATTCAGACATTGCAGGGTACTATTTCCATGAGAAACAACTAAACCAAGTTTTGTTTACCTCACGGCATCCAGCAATTGGCTAGCAATGTGTTTTCTTCTGTTGGAGGGAGTGACCCAAATGGCTCTAATGCCACAAACAGCAGCAACAGGTTTGCTTTCACATACAATCGCCCTACCATCCATAGAATCACTCACATTCACTTTCGCAGCTCTTTTTCCAACTTCCCTTTGAAAAACGATATTCCCAAACTGGAGAGTGGTTGGAGACAGCTTCTTCTCCCTTTTCTTTGCGCTAGCTGATTGTCCGTCATCTGAGCAAGACAAAACAGGAAATGCTTCTTTGATTGGTTCTGCAATCACGCACCCAACAACCTTCTGGAGAGAAATGAACAAATAAACCTGTATATGTACAAACATGCCCATCAATAATGTATAAAACAGCCTAACATGATGTTTTTCACATATGTTAAAAACAACATAGTCATTATAAGGAAAACTTTCGGAGTTGGAATAGTAACAAATATTCATTGCTTATAAATTATAATATGCAGAACTTAACCCTTACATCTTAACTTTATTTATTTAAGAACCTCTCTCAGGTCTCATTTGATATCTATGAATATCTACACCTTTAAAAGCATCTCTCCATAAATGAATAATCATAAACTTGTTTTAATCTAGAAACTTAAATATGGGCTTGGTCTTGCATTGAACAAAACTGACCGTGGTATAAAGTGTTAGGGATATTCATATAACACTGAGTTGAACAATACATATAACAGTAAAAAAAACAATTTTGAAGGCAAAAGCTCCAAAGTCTATCTTCAGGTTAGAATCAATTCTACTCAAGCATATTCAAATATGTTAAAATCAAGAATAAATCAATTTAAGCTAATGTGATTGAGACTACCAGACACACTTATATAATTCAAAATTCAATCTAAACAGTACCAAAATCTAAATCTAAACTGCAAGTAAGTTTTTTGAGGTGAAGTAGAACATTATCCACCTTACAGTGTTGATTCGCTATCCATCCACTTCCCATCTCAATTTCCATCATCTTCACAACTTCTTGAACCTGCCATAACAACAATTTCACAAGAACCCATTCAACACTTCAAAACCCAACAATTCATCAGAAATGGGGATAAATCTTAAAATCAATAAATAAATAAATAACCTTGTTCCTGTGAGAAGACGGATCATTCTCCAACACCATAATAACTCGACCACTTTTATCAGAAGAAACAACCCTTTCATTATTCCAACCCTAAACAAAAAATAATTAAATAATCAATTGACAGAGGAATCAAATAATAGAGATGAGAAAAGGGGAATTTGAATTTAGTTATTACTCTGAATTGGATTCCTTGCGTATAACGTTTGTGAAATTGAACGTGTAATTTCTCGTCTTCGACGTCTCCGGGAGTGAACTCAATACCACAAGTGGAACACGCGCGTAACAGAAAATCGGATTGACCTAATTCCAAATGGAACTGAGCGTAGCTTCTCTTCTTGTTCTTGACTACTACTGGTTTATCGATTACAGTGGGAGGTGAAGGAGTTGGATTAGGGTTTCGACGAGTTCGGGTGTAAGTGTTGATGATAGTGTGTTGATTGGTCTCCCAGTTCCAATTGGCCAAATCATCATCGTCGTCGGTGGCGGTGGCGGCGGGAGGAGGGGGATCGGAGGGAGATTTGAAAAAATTGTTGATCTTAGATTGCATCTGCGAAACGCTGTGTTAAACAAGTTGGCTTTTCTGTTTTCACGATTCTGAAAAGTTACCCTTGCTACCTAGTTGAAGATTCGTTTTAAGCGGGAATTCTGTAGCGCCAAAAAGAAAATTCCCAAAATCAAATACCACCAAAGTACTTATTTATATTAGCCGCTTAAATTTTCACTATTTTCTTTTTTAGTTTTTTTATTTAAGATTAAATTTTAACTAGACACCCGTGCGATGCACGGATATATTCAATTGAATTATTATTAATAATTATTATATTTTTTAAAATGATTTTGAATATATTGATATACATGTTTTATTATTTTGTAGCAACTACTTAAATTAAAAGTTATATAAATTATCAAATTGATAAAATAGACCATTTATGAGAGTTATTGTGTAAAAAAAAATATTTTAAATGCTCCAAAATGTATATATTTGAAAAAGAATTAGTAACAATCAATAAAATTAGAAGAAAGTAAAATAAAATACTATTCAATAATAATATAAAAGTAAAAATAAAGAAAATAGAAATTCTTTACCCATCACAACAAATATCTCAAATCATCTTCAAATTCATTGTATTTCACAACTTGAGTTCTTTAGCAATAATTTTACTAAAAAAATTATTTTAAGATGGTTCCAAAATCACCTACAAATAAACACAACTAAAATTAGTTAACAAAAATAAAATTTTAATGATTATTTTAAAAAAAATGTATTTTTAAGATGCATGAATTAATAATAGTGGGAGATTGACCATGATTGATTTTATTTTATTTAAATTAATTATTATTTATATAAATTTCAGAAGTTATTTTTGTTAATTAGTGAAATAAATCATGGTAAATAATTAAATAAATAAATAAAATAATAGAAAATATTAATTAATATGAAGAATAAAATAGCATTTGGTGAGAAGTTTTATTGGAGAGGTGTGTGGGTCATGACAAATTAGGTGGGGAAATTAATTATGGAAGAAATTATTAATAATATTATTATTACTATTAAATTATTAGTAATTTTTTGTTTTTATTAATTGATAAAAAAAATAGCATTTGGTGAAGAATAAAATAGCATTTGGTGAGAAGTTTTATTGGAGAGGTGTGTGGGTCATGACAAATTACGTGGGGAAATTAATTATGGAAGAAATTAATTAATTATATTATTATTACTATTAAATTATTAGTAATTTTTTGTTTTTATTAATTGATAACAAAATTAGTGAAAATTTTTGGCGGGAAGAAGTTTTAAGATTATATTAATTAATTAATAATTAATTAATTATTATATATTATATTATTATTACTATTTAATTATTAGTAATTTTTTATTTTTATTAATGGATAAAAAAATTAGTGAAAAGTTTTGGCGGGAAGAAGTTTTAGGATTATAATTTAATATGATGAAATTGCCTCCTTTTCACTATTTTTTTTAGTTTTTATTTATTTATTTAAGATTAACTTTTAATGAGATTGTATAGTCAGCAGGGGTGGCCCTGAGCACGGGCTCGCGGGGCGGGAGCCCAGGGCCCCATAATTTTAGGGGCACCAAGAAAATATTTTTTAGCATCTATATATATTAAAAGAGGATATGGATTTGTAAATGTTAAGGCTAGTGTTTAAAATATTGAGAATGAAATGGAGATTGAATGTGTGTTTATTCAAAAACGTCAAATTTGTAGAAAACAACACTACATATAAAAATATTTTTGGATTCTTGTTTAATATTGAAAGACTTAGATCATTATCTGATAGGGACTTGAAAGCATGTTATAAACATCTTGAAACTTGTAAAACATGACGAATCTCTTGATTCTGATGGTGAATTATTTTTTAAAGAATTGAAAGTAATTCTAGAAGTCTTGACAACCAAATCAAAATCAAGCTATATCATACTGGGTTCTTTAAAGACTTTTGATTGTTTTTCTATTGCATGCATAGCTTATAGACTAATATTAACTATATCTATCAGTGTTACATCTGTTGAATGAATTTTTTTAAATTAAAATCTTATTTAAGATATACTACACCACAAGATAGATTTAAATAGTCTTGTGTTGATTTTAATTGAAAATAATTTTTGAAGAACCTTGATTATGAATAAATTATTAATGATTTTGCAACAAAAAATGCTAGAGGATGATATTTAAAGAATTTTAAAAGTTTGGTCAATTTTT
This sequence comes from Vicia villosa, assembly GCF_029867415.1. Classification (NCBI taxonomy): domain Eukaryota; kingdom Viridiplantae; phylum Streptophyta; class Magnoliopsida; order Fabales; family Fabaceae; genus Vicia; species Vicia villosa. The sequence goes on from NW_026705050.1 coordinate 377,202, forward strand.
TTATAGGAAAAAAGATCGGATCAAGAAGAAGAAAAAGAAGAATAAGTCTCTTTACCGTGGTTTATGTTTTGATGTAGTATAAACAACGATTCAAAGATCCATACTTGTATTCTTTTTGCAAAATTTCAAATAAAAATGTGTTTTCATCCAATTATTTCTTTTATCCTTATGTATTTATTGTTAAAAAAAATTATAGGGCACCACTCTTTTGATTCGTCCAAGGCACCCAAATTCAAAGGATCGGCCCTGGTATAGTACACCAAGTCTAAATTTAAGTTACTTATATTTCGTTGTTTATCAAAAAGAGCTTATAATTATTAAAAATTTAAAAGTCAAATAAAGGTATATAATGATATCTTTGATAGAGTTAAGAAGAAATTGACATTTTGAACGGCTAATTTATTAAATAAAGTTTGTAGGACTTTTTTGGTTAAATTTATTTTGGGGAATTCTAAATCGAACTAATGCAATAGAAAATTGTTAATCGAAATAAATTAAATAGAAAATTGCAAAAAATGTTTTTGGTTCATAAGTGTTTTGGCCAACTTATAATAGAACCGCACAATTAGGTTTAGTTTGTGGTTTGTAATTTGAAAATCAAATCATATTGCATTATGTTACAACTCAAACTTTATTTAACCCACATCCAACTCAAACTCGTTATGCCTTAAACCTACAATTACAAACGATTTTCTCTTCTTCACACCTAGGTGTTGTGTTTCTAAGGTCTACTATAATATTTAAGTGTTTCTCTGTTAAGTCGTGTGATGGGTTTCCTAGTTTTGATATAGGTCGTGCTTTTTTGTGGCTACTACAGTATTGTAATGTAATGCACTAATACTATTGTCTGGAACTTCAGTTTATACTTTGTAATACACATTGTTATTTTGTGTTGAAGTGGTGTTGTAACTTGTACTTGTTGACATTGTTTTTATTATTTGGTAATGTATGAATGACTAAACACAAAGTTATATTGTCCTTTATATGTATAGCTCAATCAAAATTTTCTAAAAAATGAATCAGCCGGACCAAACCAAATTGTATTACTTCGATTTGATTTTGTTAGATTTGGTTCAATTTTATTTCTAAGATTCATTTGAATCAAACTGAGCCCCACGTTTTTTCTCTTATAATCCAGATGACTTTTATCATTAAAATTGCCCAAACTGCACCGTAAACACCCTTAAATCTATTACTACGACTATCCTAGTCTATATAGTGCAACTCCACCATATCCCTACTAATGTGTGCAACTAACTTGATAGAATTGTTATAAGCTTTCTATGGTGCGGTGATGGTGTATCAAGGACTTTGAATTGTGTTAATTGGCATGATTGTTGGACTTGAGACTTCACGCACAAGAGGGGATGAATTATGTAGTTTATAAAAAAGTGGTTTTGAAAAACTTCAGGAAATAAAATCATAGTTTAAAAACATTTTTGAAAAAACTTAGCAGCAAATGAAAAGGCAGAAAATAAATTGCAAAAATTACAGAGTTAAGGGAAGAAGAAGAACACCAATAATTATACAAGTTTACTCAAAAACGACTTAGTCATGTCCCCGAAAATTGTTTTTGAGAGTTTTCAATAAACGTTGAGAATTTTTAGTAGGAAAGACTCAGAACCCTCTTATACAAGGAAATGATGGTTGATCTTCAACATCTCCAAGAGTAAACTCAATTCCACGAGTGGAACACGAGCGTAACAGGAAATCTGACTGACCTAATTCCAAATGGAACTGAGTGTAGCTTCTCTTCTTGTTATTGACTACTATTGGTTTTTGGATTACGGTGGGAGGTGGAGGAATTGGATTAGGGTCTCGATGAGTTCAGGTGTAAGTGTTGATAACACGGTGAGGTTGTTCTCCCATTTCCAATAGACCAAATCGTCGGCGGTGGCGGTTGGAGCAAGAGTGGGATCAAGGGAAGATTTGAAAAATTTGTTGATCTTTGATTGCATGTGAAATGTTGTGTTAAACGACTTGACGTTTTGGTTTCACGATTCTGAAAAGTAAATAGTTAGTAACTACTACCACTCACTCACACCCTTGTTGCTACGTGAAAATGAAGTTTGTTTTTTTTCATCGTGCTTTGAGCGGGAATTTTGTAGCGCCAAAATAAACAATTCGAAAATTCAAATACCACCAAAATATTTATACTAGCCACTTACTATTTTACCTCATTTTCATCTATATATATATATATATATATATATATATATATATATATATATATAAATCAAGAGTGTGTAACTATTTGGCCACTCCATCGTGAAATCCTCCATTATTCTCCATTTTTCTGCATATCTCAAAAAGAAAGAGAAGTTGTCGACAATTCAACAAAGTCCATTACTCTCTACTTTTTCTTCATATCTAATTTTTTTTAACTATACGTTAAAGCTAATTTTTGAAGAACAACAACTAAGAATTTTGTTCCCATATTGTGAAATTCGTTGTGCTTGCCCTGATATATATATATATATATATATATATATATATATATATATATATATATATATATATATATATATATATATATATATATATATATATATATATATATATATATATATATATATATATATATATATATTTATGAAAAATTAATATTGTTCATTGTGATTGCTCTGATATTGACATTTAAATTTTTTTATTTGTTGACACATTTTAATTTTTGTTTTCTGAGAAGAAAATAAAATAGGAACCGTGTAGATTTTGACTCAGTTTATTATATTGATTTGATTTTCGGAATTATAGTTGTGTGATACAACTACTCTCTTAACTTATCATTTTCTTATTTACATACTTTTATGGTGCAATTTGGCCATAGAGTAATAAAGTTATTACCATTCTTAAATCTTAAGACACTGCCAAAAATTGGGATTTTTTCTTTTGCAGACAATTAATATTTGAGTTAAAAATGTTGGGAATGTTAGTAGTTTCATAGTTTTATCTTTTTATTTATTTATGGCAACATACTCTTTTTGGTCCCGTATGTTAACCTCAAGGTTCATTTTGGTCCCTTAACTTTAAAAAGTTCCATATTGGTCCCTTAACTCTTGAAAATGTATCATTTTAATCCTTTTTGTCATATTAGTGACGGAAAAACTCAAAATTCGATCGCTAAATCAATCGCTTATATGATTAAAAGGACTAAAATGACACCTTTTGAAGAGTTAAGTGATCAATATGGAACTTTTTGAAGTTAAGGGACCAAAATGAACCTCGAGGATAACATACAGGACCAAAAAGGATATTTTGTCTTTATTTATTTATAAATTACATAAATTTTTCTTTATATAAAATAAAAATTATAGTGTCAATTTAATTAATAAAGAAGAGTAATAACTTCACTTTAGATGATTATTCTTATGGAACCGTGTAGATGATTAATAAAGAAAATAAAATAGGAACCGTGTAGATTTTGACTCAGTTTATTATATTGATTTGATTTTCGGAATTATAGTTGTGTGATACAACTACTCTCTTAACTTATCATTTTCTTATTTACATACTTTCATGGTGCAATTTGGCCATAGAGTAATAAAGTTATTACCATTCTTAAATCTTAAGACACTGCCAAAAATTGGGATTTTTTCTTTTGCAGGCAATTAATATTTGAGTTAAAAATGTTGGGAATGTTAGTAGTTTCATAGTTTTATCTTTTTATTTATTTATGGCAACATACTCTTTTTGGTCCCGTATGTTAACCTCAAGGTTCATTTTGGTCCCTTAACTTTAAAAAGTTCCATATTAGTCCCTAAACTCTTGAAAAGGTATCATTTTAATCCTTTTTGTCATATTAGTGACGGAAAAACTCAAATTTCGATCGCTAAATCAATCGCTTATATGATTAAAAGGACTAAAATGACACCTTTTGAAGAGTTAAGTGATCAATATGGAACTTTTTGAAGTTAAGGGACCAAAATGAACCTCGAGGATAACATACAGGACCAAAAAGGATATTTTGTCTTTATTTATTTATAAATTACATAAATTTTTCTTTATATAAAATAAAAATTATAGTGTCAATTTAATTAATAAAGAAGAGTGATAACTTCACTTTAGATGATTATTCTTATGGAAATAATTGCATCAAATTTTTATCTCCAATGGTCAATGTTTTAAACCTTGGAACTTGACAAAATAAAGTCTAAATTGAAGCTAATAGAATGTTTTTAGTTTTTGATTGTTTGTATTATCATTATTACAACTTTAAAGACGATAGATGTGTATGAAGATTCTACCACAATTAGTAATAATGTTAAGCTTGGAATTACTCGTAATAATGAAGACAATCTCAATATTATGCCACCATTAGAGTCATATGAAGGAATGAAGTTTTTATCTATCGGAGATACAAAGAATCACTATACAAGGTATGCAAAAAACAAAAGTTTTAGTTTTCGTATGGGTCGTATTACTAAATCAATAATAAATAGAATTCAAATTGGTTAAGAAATTCTCTGTTCAAAGGAGGGATTTCGGACCAAAAAAATATTCGAAAGAGAAAAATAGTAGATTTATCGCAACAAAAAGTTCATAGTTTCTTAGAGTATATCGGGAAAAAACTAGAGTGCAAAAACAACTTATTATTGTGTTAGATGAATTTGGTTTGCGCCCTAGTCAAATAAGATTTGACTGAAAGTTGCAATATTGATAATGTTTGATTTAGTCAACAAGTTGTTATTGACTACTTAAGTGATAAGAGACAAAAACAGTTGGAAAGGGGGGATGCTCAGTTGATGTTATCATATTTTAAAAGTTGTCAGTTGAAGACTCTAGGATTTTTGTATGCATTTCAAATGGATGTAAAAGGACAACTAGCAAATTGCTTTTGGGTTGATTCAAGGTCTATAATGGCTTACAAATACTTTGGTGATGTTGTGATTTTTTGTCTAACATACTTATTAAATAGTTACAAAATGCATTTTGTTCCATTCACCATAGTTAACCCATTACCGACAATCCATTTTCTTTTGTTGTGCTCTTCTGTGGAATGAAACTGAAGTGTATGTGGTTGTTAAGTACTTGGTTAGAAGTAATGTTTGGAGTTTGTCCTAAAACTATCATCACAAATCAAGAAACCGCTATTATTAATGTTGTTGCAAGGGTGTTTCCACATGTTAATCATCATTATTGTATGTGGCACGTTGAGAAAAAATTCTTGAGTAGTTGAGCAATATCTATCATGAGTATAATGAATTTAAAAATCAATTTTACAAGAGCATTCACCAATCAACCACTATTGAAAATTTTAAGTCTGACTAAGAGACAATGATAGATAAATATGGCTTGCAAGATAATCAGTGGCTTCAGAAGATATATTCTATTAGAGAAAAATGGATTCCTCCTTATGTGTGTAATAATTTTTATGTTGGAATGTCTACTACCCAAAGGAGTGAAAGTATGAATAAATTTTTCTAATATTTTTTGAATTCAAGTACTCCATTAAGTAAGTTTGAAAAACAATATGACAAGGCTCTTGATGCACGATATAATAAAGAAAGAGAGAAGACTTTTAAGACAATAAATTCAAAACCATTTTTGCGCACTTTATACCCTGTGGAAGAAGAAGCTTCAAAAAGTTATACATGGAATATATTTAGGATTTTTCAAGATGAATTGGTTGGTTCTCAAATGTTTATTGTAGAGAAAGTTGAATCTTCCATTAATGTGCCCATACACAAGGTTCATGAAATTTATAAACAAAACCTATTTATTGTGTGACTTTTCATATTCCTTCAAAAGAAGTGAATTGTAGTTGTCACTTGTTTGAATTTTTGGGCATTCTTTGTAGGCATGTGCTATTTGTATTCATAAAGAAAAAAATTGTAGCTCTTCAAAATATATTTACGACAGTGGACCATTGATGCAAATAAGGATAAGGTTAAAGGATTGATGAGTGAAGAATATCAAGAAGTGGACATTAAATCTTCTAGAACTTTGTTGTATAACAGTATTATGCATCATTCTCTACAAGTATCTGAAAGAGGTTCCCATTCAGAAAAACATCATGATGTTACAATTCCAGGATGTCAAAAGTTAATTGAAGAACTAGATTTATTGGATCTTAAAGATTCAAATAGAGATTTTAGTCATTCAATAACATCTGATGTTATTCCGAAGATCTCTAACAATAAAATAATTGTGCATGATCCCCCCGTCATAGTAACTAAAGGGAGACCACAAACTTTGCGAATAAAAGGTAGCTTGGAATCTCTTAATAAAGGTTTGTATTACAATTGTTTTACTCACAGCTAAATTAGGAGGACCCTAAGCACTTCTAAACTTTGCCAGATACTTTCTCTTTTTGTAGACACTTGCTTGAGTAGCTTGAGACGAGGCTTTAGTTACATTTCCTTTTATTGCCATAATTAGATCGCCAAGTTCATTAAACCATAATGATTAGGTTTGCATCTTTTTCTGCTTAACCGTTTATGCTTGACTTGTCATTAGTTGTCATCATCAAAAGTTGATATCCTTGTTAAAAACATATCACATGTAAAACAGGGTTCCATATTCTCATTCTACTTCCTTGGTTTGTTTGGGCCTTGGATTGTGTTGGGCTTAACTTCTTCTTTCTGTACCTTTTTCTTTTGCCTCTGCACTCGTTGCTTAAATTCTCATTTTCTCAAAACAAAACATTATTAAAAATAAAACAAAGTCACTAGGGACATAACTACTCGCTGCATAATTAATCTGAGTTTTTTCTAATTTTATTATATATCAAGTGTTTTACCTTAAATTCTCAAGAAACTTAGAGAACTCTCCCATTGAAGAGAATGACAACACACAATTGATTTTCCATCTTTCTAAATCGGTTGATACAAGAGTTGGCTCTCACGTCTTCAATGCCGATAAATTAGAATTACAAAACTTTCCAAGAGTTCGTCAACCATCAAAACTATCTTTTGGTGGAACTTTCGAGCCGATGTTTTGCACAAGCTATCTTAAATTACGATTAAGCTCTCGAAGCTGCAAAACATAAAACAAAACAAATTTTTGTTTTTGGCACCAAAATTTTTTGGGATCATTTTGAGTTAGTAGATTCAATATGTCTTGCGTTATCCTTTTAGACCATCCTAAATTTTTAAAGTTTCTAAATGTCCAAAATTATTATAATACTTGCACTTAAACACAATGCAGTTAAATTTCCTCCTATCATGACAAATGCTAATGAACAATTTCAAAACAAACTATTTCGTGTTTTTTATTTCAAAGAACTTATAAATAAATAAAATAAACTCATACACATACTTCAAATAAATAAATTCATACAATATACTCAAAATGAAGATAGTTCACCATCAATTACAAAGACATCCATCCTTAAATTGCATAAATTCATACAACATATTCCAAATGATGATACTTCACCGTCAAATACAAATAAATCCATACTACATATTCAAAATGATGGTAGTTTACCATCAAATACATATATAACCATCATGAAATTAAATTCACCATTGAATTACAAATACAACTAAAATAAAATTATAACTCATTTCGAATTTTTTACACTAATAACGTATACAAATTAAATCTAATATAATTATCATAGAGATAACAATTTTTATTGAAGAGATAACTTTCTACACTACCCTATGCATGAGCCATGTTTAATCAGAGATTAAACGTGACAAAGTATGAATGTTATATTTAATTGGAGTTTAAACATGACAAAATGTGAGTTCGCTATCCACATTCTTTTATTGTTTTATTGTTTTAGATGATTTAAATCATTTTGCATCACATGGATATATTTTTGAAAAATAAATATGAGATTCAACATGTACAAACTTTTATTTTTATGGTTGATATTCAATTTAAGACAATCAAAATTGTTTAAATTGATAATGTGCATGAATTTTTTGTCAATAAATAAAAACCATTTTATCACAAAAAAATCATTATAACAAATAATTATCTTTATAAGATACATAAAACTCAAAGAAAACATTTAAAATGAAACGGAAAGACTATATAATAATATAATATATTTTAAATTATAATTTTAGTAATATATAATTATTAATTGAAGTTTAAAAAAATCGCATCTCATGCCAAAGTTCTTTTAAGATATAAAAAAATAGCTTAAAAGGACTACTACTATATTTTTTAAGAATTTTTATAAAACATATTTTTAAAAATATAAAAATCATAAAGTGCAGTTTATAATAGTAAAGTTGAATTTATTAATGATTTATTGATCATTATAGTTTTGTTTAGTGGTATGTTCTGGTTTGTGTGTATCAAATGAAATGAAACAGTTAATTGGGCCCAGAATAAATGAAAACGAAATGATGAAAAAAAGAATAAAAAAGCGCCGTTGCCGGGGATCAAACCCGGGTCACGCGGACCCGGGTCACCCGCGTGACAGGCGGGAATACTTACCACTATACTACAACAACTTCATGTAGTTGTAGTTGTGGTAATGTGTTGATATAACTTTCCTCCATTCGTTATTAATACTGAAACAAGCAGCCATTCATAATTTCCTTTGTTTCGGTTTATTACCTGATTTGCCTGTGCTCAATTCTTTTCTTTTCTTTCTCATAATAAAGTGAACAAAAAATAATTAATTTAAATTCTTAATAAATACTGTTTTAAAATATTCATTATAAATATTAAATTTATTTACTTTTCAATAACTATTTTAAAGTTATAAGTTACGCTAGAGTATTATAATCATCATTTATTTCTTATTAACAGGTGAAACCAATAACATCCCATCTCATACCCTTATTTCCTCTATTTATGTTTATTATAACATTTTTTCTGCTCATAACTCACTCAATAATTTGAATGTTGTATTTTTTATTTTATTGACATCTACATTACTATAATATAATATTACTTATTTATTTTTATAAATACTATTTAAAATGTTTAATGTAAATTTTAAATCTATTTACATCTCAATAATCATTTTATTAAAGTATAACTTGTAAAAATAGACTACTAAATTTAATATCTCACCAAATATTATTTAGAAAATATTTTGTTACAAAATAAATTACTTTTTTTTCTTATAATTACTAGTTATATATACATTACGAATTCCAAATCCCATCGTATACCATTATTTTCTTTGTTGGTTTTTTTTGCCTGTGTTTTTTTTCTTTTTCTGTTCATAGTTCAGTGAACGAAATTTTTTAATTTAAATGTTGTATTTTTTTAATTGACATATATATTAATAAATTGTAATTTATTTATTTTATAAATACTATTAAAAATGTTTAATATAAATTGATCTTATCGAGCAGATCAGATGGCCAGCAACAATGAAGGCTTGAAGTTCGGGATGGTTGATGGAAAAAAGGGTTGTACCTGCAAGGCACTCCGATGCCAAAGTAAGTAGATATTCCACAAGGTACAACAAAGTGAGAAAATTTTGGGGTGAAAAAGATTACCTTGCCCTCTGTGTGGAGAGGGCTATTTATAGGATGTTCCTGTGCGGATTAGACTCCTCCTTATGGGGCGGATATTTAGGTGGCACGCGACATGGTTGTTCACCGGGCACGAGGGTCTCTCGTGACCGGTTACCTTGTGAGTTTGCCCGAAGCGACCAGGCGGAACTTGTCACGCGTGGCCTAAAGTGTATTGGGCCGAAGGCTGGATTGGCCCAATTATACTGATTGGGTCGGTCCAGAACAGGAGCCCCCCAAGTCGTTGCTTCTGGTCGAGGGAGTGACGACTTAAGGGAAGTTGATCCGGGGAATCTCCAGGGGACCCGAGCCTGGGCATCCGAGGAGGATAGGACTCACGTTCCCGGGGAGAGGAAGGGTCAGGCTGGGAGTAGGGAAGCGTGTCGTTTCAGAAAATAGGTAATGGGACGTGTCGCATTTAATGTGAAATGATGGCTACCATATTATCTAGGCAGTTAGGGTTAATGATGGCCACGCTTTTACACAGTGTTGCACGTGTGGCGCTTGTGACGCCTTTAGCAGCCTATAAATAGAAGGATCCATCATTTCCCCAAACTTTTCAAATTCTGTTGCTTCGTTCTTCTCCCTCCGCCGCCGATCGTGAGCTCTTGCAGTGGTGCTTTCTACCAATTTTTCAACTTTCTCGCCAGAATCGTACTTGTAAGTTTACTATTGATTCCTGTTTTCCATATTTTATGCTTCGATTGTTGTTTAGAACCGTTTGCATGTGGCTAGGATAGATTTCTAGGACGATTTTGCTGAGGGTTCATGATGAAGCTGGTGGTGGATGGTGGAGATAGAAAGTTTCTCCGTCGTTCATGAACGCGTATGGTTGAATCCTCCGTTTGAGCTCAGTTTTCAAATTTGTTGATAATTGTTTGAGAGTGTTTTCTCTAGGGATGTAGGTCGTTGTGATATAACCTGCGTTCTTGCCCTTTCCTCGGGCGCGTACCTCGTCTAGCTCGGAATCTGTAATTCTGGAGGGGGCAAGGACGCGGATCATTTGGTCTCTGGGCCGTTGGTGTGCCCTTTCACTCTGGACGATGGTGGAAGGGTGGATTTGATTGAATTGTCGAATTCACTGTTCTCCCCTGTGTTTCAGGTGAATATGGCCGATGAACGGCGTGCGACGGTATCGAGCTCGTCCTCTTCTACTCCTCCAGCTCGTCCGGACATATCTCCACTAGCTTGGGTGCACCAAGAAGCGCTCGACGTGGAGAGTTGTTTCGTGGAAGATGATTCAGATGTCTTCGCGGATGTAGGAGAAGGGTGGGCGGTGCTCATCCCAGTTGAAGGGGATCGTATCCGTGACATGTATGCTCCTGATTTGCTTCCGATGTACGAGGTCGTATTTCGGGAGATGGGATTTCGTGTTCCTTTCACCGAGTTTCAGGTGGGCGTCCTTAATCATCTAGAGGTAGCCCCCAGGCAGCTTCACCCGAACTCGATTGCCTTCATCCGAGCATTTGAGCTGGTCTTCACACATCTGAAGATAGGGGCAACGATCCCTTTGTTTTTTTATATTTTCTGTGTGCAGCGCACGGTGCGGGATGGCCGCTTCGGTTGGGTATCCTTGAAGCAATCCAAAAAGATATTCAAATCTTATTCGGATTCCTTGAAGGGTTATAAGCCCCGCTTCTTCCTTATCCGCCCACAGTCCCCGGAGGCCCGAGACAATGTTTTTGCTCGCATATGCCGACCTTATATATCCACGGTCGTCTGGTGCTCAATGATATAGGGGAGCCTGTCACCTCTCACAGGCATAAGTTCAGGTTCTTTTGGTCCCGTGATCATTTTGAGTATGGTACCGACCAGTACATTACTAAGCTTTCGGACTTGGATGAAGATGCTCGGGGAGATTATTCTATTCTTCAGAAGTTCGTGCAAGGCCTTCCTCCGGTCGCCAAAGTGGATCGATTGGGGATACCCGTTGTTGGCGAAGATGGGCAAGTTATTAGGGAACCGGGAGTGATTAACATAAAGGAACTTTTGGCTGAGGGAACTGATGATGGGGCTTTTGCCTACCTGGGTATTTGCCCTCTCCTTCTTGTCTCGTTTTTTGATTTGCCTCTATCGTTTTTATAGCTTTTTTCTTTTTCGTAGTGATTTCATGTTCTTTTTCTTTGCAGATTCAATGGATCGTGCTCGTCATGACCGGATGCTCAGGCAAGCGAGCAAGTTAAAGGGGGTCGTCAAGAGGAGTGCTGGTCCCAGGTTGGCAGTTGTGCAGAGGTCCCCGGTTGCAGGCTCGGGTGCCTCCTCTTATTCTGCTGCTGCTGGTTCCCCTTTGAGGGCTTCTGATCAGGGTGAGTCTTTGAGGCCGATCACGGTACTTCCTTCTCCTTTTCGTCCGCAGCCAAATCCAGATGCATTGGTTCGTCGCAAGGGACTGAGGACTGAGGCCGTGGATCTAACTCAAGAGGAGGCCGGTGATATCTTTACCATTCCTTCGTGCTTTCTCCACCCCCGGTTCTTCAAGGGAGGGCCCTCTTTGACCATTCCCCGTGCTGAGTCTCTTCATATCGAGGGTTTGGAGCCCTCTGTTCGTCAAAGGTTCCTTGTGCAGGATGCTTCAGCCTTGGTTCGGGTTCTTGAGATGGCTACTCTCTATGCTCGCTCGGCCCCTTTGTCCGTGGAGGCAGTGAGATTGCTAGAGGAGGATGTCAAGACGAAGACCTCTGCCCTGATGGATCGAGAGCAGCTGCTGAAGGAGCAAGGCGAAGAGTTGGCTTCTGTGAAGGCTCAGCTGAGTGTGAAAGAGAATGCTCTGGCTGATGTGCAAGGTCAATACACCTTGCTCTCCCAGACTCTGTATGGAGTGATGCTGTCCTCCTCGATGAGGGAGGCCTCTCTTCGCCGTTCTTAAACTCATGCTGAGGATGAGTCGGAAGAGGAGAGGACTCTCTTAACCCGGGCGGATCTGATCCAATATATCAGAGTCCTGGGGAGCGATTGTGTAGAGGCTGCCGAGGATACCTATAACTCTACTGTGACTCAGCTCAAGTTGAAGAATCCTGTGACTCGGTCTTGATGGCCGTAGTTAGGCACTTTTTCGGGCTTTTTGCCCGTCTTTATTTAAAAGTACTTAGTTTTTAACGCTTTTGGTATTTACCTTGGAATTTGTGCGCATGCGTTTTGAGTTTTTGGGAGGTGTGTTATCAGTTCCCAACGTCTTTATTCATCAAAGGCTTGTTCGTTTCCCAAGCTTTTTGTTCCCCATTTTCCTTTATAAAAGGAGGTCTCATGGACCTTTCTTTCTTCAATTTTTCACAGGAATGGGTGGTGCTAAAGGGAAAAAGGTATCTTCAACCTCGTGTTCTCGTGGAGTGAAGAAGGTGAATGAGAAGAAGAAGGCTTCGGCCGGCTCTGCTTCTCGTTCCCAAGGTTCTCTGAGTTTGGACGTCCAAGCTCGGATGTCTGGTGTGAGAGTCGTGTTTTGTGTGTTTATTTTGCGTATTTGGAAGGTTTGCTCGATTTAGAATGTATTGATCGCTAAGTGTGTGGAACTGTGGTCGATTGTCGGGGACATGTGCCTGGCATATGGTGAGTCTCGGATTTCGTTGTGTTGAGCTCCGGGGCTCATGGCGTGAACTGTCCCCTCGCGAGCGGGGCGTTCTGCCGTCGTGGTACGTGTTTACGACGGGGATGCTCGTTATTCGAGTTCCCCGAAGGACAAGGAGGTATGCTCGATTAAGAGAGCGGGCTTCTCTCGTTTTGTTTCAGTTAGAAGTGATCGGCGAGTACCAGGCCGCACCTGTGTTTTTAGCTGTAGTATTGTTTGAGCTTTTCAGCGTTTCAAGGTCGAGCGAGTTCTTCGCCTTGCAAATTCTCTAGGTAGTATGCCCCGTTTTCTGTTCTTGCTCGGACACGACAGGGGCCTTCCCAATTTGCGGCCAATTTGCCTTCTCGGGAATCTTTGTGGTTTCTTTTGAGCACTAGGCTGTCTACTTTGAATTCCCGTTTAATGACTTTTGTGTCATGCCTTAGGGCGATTTTTTGCTTGAGCGAGGCTTCGCGTAGAGCGACTTCAGTTCGGATTTCTTCGACCAGGTCGAGCTCTTCTCTTATTGCCTCGATGTTGCCCTCTGTCTCGAGGGGCTATTCGGTGCGTCTCGAGGGCACATGTATCTCGACGGGGATCACAACCTCTGTCTCGTATGTCAGTCGGAAAGGGGTCACCCCGGTGGTGGAGTGTGGGGTGGTGCGATAGGCCCAGAGGACGCTGTGTAGCTCTTCGATCCATCCCCTTTTTATTTCATCCATTCTTCTTTTGAGGTTCCTTAATATTACTCGGTTAGCGGCCTCCGCTTGCCCGTTTGTTTGGGGATGCTCGACTGATGCGAAATGTTGTTTGGTTCTTAATTTCGTGACGAATTCTTAAAAACGCCCGTCGGTGAACTGGGTGCCATTGTCGGTGATGATGGCCAAGGGTACCCCAAACCGGGCGAGGATGTTTCTTTTGTAGAAGCGAAGTACGTTTAAGGAGGTGATTTTGGCTAATGGTTCGGCCTCAATCCACTTAGTGAAATAGTCGACTGTGACTATTAGATACTTGTTCTGATTGCTTCCGGTTACGAACGGGCCGAGGAGGTCCATGCCCCACCACGCGAACGGCCATGGAGATGACAAAGACTTGAGTTCGTTGGGGGTGCAAGGTGCATGTCCCCAAAACGATAACTGTCATACCCCAAAATTTTCCCTGCTCATTTCATCTTCAATGACTCAAGGTTTAAGGGTTTATTCAAGCAACATTCTCCTAATCGAGGGTCTCTTAAATTAGGGTTTGCAATTTATTAAAAGAGTTTCAATCTCTAAGGCCTCAAATGGATCTCAAGGTGTCTCATATGTCTCAAGGCATCTCCATGTCAAAAGTCAAGCTTCTATTCCAAGGATTGCTCACTCAATGGCTCAAATGATCAATAATCGACTATGTTGACCTAAAAGTCAACTATAGTCAAAATACAGTCAAACTTCAAGATTTTTGGTCAACATCAAGTATTGGGGGTTATATCCATCATTTGATCAAAGGTTGATCATGATCCATTAATAAAAACTCAAAAATGAACAAAGTCAAAAGGTTCAAATTAGGGTTTTTATAGGAAAAGTCAACTCAACTTTGACTGGTCATAACTTTCACATGGAGTATCAAAAATTTCCCAACCAAAGCCTATTTTGAAGGAAATTGGATTCTCTACAACTTTGTCTCTCACATGCCAAGGCCAGAAATGCTTCATTCAAGAGATACAAGTCAAGATATTATAGGTCCTTTTAAAAGTCAATCAAAACTCATCTTTTTCAAATGAAGCATACATGAACATGGAAAGTTCAATTGAGATGAAACCAAAGGCATCATTTAAAGGACACTCTAAGCTTTCTAAAATGACCAAGAACACATTCATATGATTAAGATTGAGAGAGATATGAAGTGCACAAGTTGGTCAAAATTCAAGAAGGGCATGAAAGTAACTTTGGCCAATTTTGGATATTTGGACTAATGGGCTTAAGTTTTGGACTTCAAACCCTCATATGATCCAAATAAGGGCCTATGAAACCATGCTCATATTTTTGGCATTTTTATTTGTATTTATTTGAATTTTATCCATATAAATGCAAAATAAATTAAGTAAAATATCAAAAATAATAAATTAAATCATAGGGCTTTGTTTTGGATCACTTAAAGGCCCAAGAAACATCTTGAGAGCCAAGGAATTCGTTGGTCCATGATTTGTATTTGTATTTTATTTATTTCTTGATTTTATTCAAATTAAATCAAGGAAAAATAAGTAAAAATCAAATTAGTGCATGATTTGATTTTTTTTTCAATCATAAAATCATTCTTAAAATACAAATGAATCAATTATGGTGATTGAAAAGAGATTGAACAAAAATAGAAGCTTTTACATGAGATTTCCAAATCAAATCTTTCTCACCAATGAAACTATTTCTCTCTTCAGACTTGTGACCTAATCTCACTCCATATATATACCTAAAGGTGTGCAGCCAGAGGGGAAAAAATTTGGGAAGAAAACTAGGGTTTTTTAAAAGAGAAAATATTCAAGGATAAGACAAAACCGTGGTAGCCTCTTCAATCGCTCTCGAGACTTTTCATTCGTTCCAATCAATTGCTGGGATACTAAAGAGTAAGTTTGGACCTAAAAATATAGGTATAACACGTCATGTGACCCCAGGTATGAACTGATCTCGTTTGTGTTTCTTCTGTTAATCGAATCTTGATTCTTAGTACGTCTTAATTGAAACTAACGATATTGATGAGTTCCTGAAGACCTATGGAAGAGCTTAGGATCGGTTTCGTGGAGCTTTAAGGGCTAGACCGAAGTACACCATTGTTAGGGCTATGTGGATGAAAGCTTTCGTTCTCCACGTTCCATGCGTCCTCAGACCCAAGCGAAGCCTCTAATAAGTCCATAGCACTCTGATTATAAGATCTGGGCGTTTAGTTTGCTTGTTTAACATTTATCTTACAGGTTATAGTATTCAAAGGTTTTTTGGCAGCAAAATCCGCAACAATGTTTGAAGCAAAATCCGCAGGTAACCTTAAAGAGGATGATGAACAGTTCTGGTGGCTCTTTGACTGAGTGCATGGCAGATTCGTACGCCGTGATTGGCTGGCCCCAGCGTATATTTTCCTCTCTCCATCCACTATTGGCCAGTCAATCTTCTCATAATCTCTCTCTCCTTCTCATTCGTGGGATAGACCAACATGGGGCCCACGCGAAGGATTCTCTTTGACTGATTTCATTAGTGAGTTATTTTATATATTATCTATTCCTTGCAATATATAAATGACTAACATGTTTCAGTTGGGATGGCAAAGGCGGAGGGAGTATGTCTTTGAAGGCCTGGGTTCGATCCCCAGGTTCCAACATATATTTTTATGAATAACAAGCTTCTTGATTCAGCGCATAGCAGCAACGCACGCCCATGATGGTCCTCTAATCCGGGCCATACAATTTCCATTGATCTAGATCCAAGGCATTAAAGGCTGAAGGACCCCCATAGATCCTCAAGAATGCGCTGCACAAGATTACTTCCAGGTTCTTTATTTAATGTTATTTACTTTATTATTTAAATGTGTAGGTTAAATATTAATTAATATTGTTTGATTTAATTAGTCTATTTAATTAGGATTAATAATATGATTAGGATTAGGGTTGTAATTATTTAGGATTATTTTCTCGATTATTCGATTTAATTAATTTTAATCAATCTTTAATTATAAAAACCATAAAAACCCTAGGAATTGTTATCAATGCATTAGGGTTTGTCCAATCCCATTGGCTATTTGACAAAAAAACATTAATCCTTAATCAATTTTCTCTTCGATCCGATTATATCTAATAGTCGCATTGGAGGGAAATAAAATAATAAAATACATCTATTTTGCTAAATGGTTTTAACCAAATCTACTGGTTGCAATGATTAGCATACTCAATTCGTTATCGTGTAATAATCAAACCTATTGATTATGAGGGATAACGATAAATTAATAATTATTTAAAATATTTTCATTTTCTATTCGTGACGATCGAATCTATCGGTCAGAATGGTTAGCAATACTTTATCTAACCCGTTAACTATGGTGATCAAACCTATTGATCATCGCAACTAACAGTAACATATTAAACCAGGGTTGTACGCCCAAATCCTAAAACACTCCTCCAAACTACGGATTTTCATCTCTTCAATACTGCAATTTTCAAACTACGATAAGGTAATTCAAAATACCTTGCGAACTTCGCATTCCAAAAATTACGATAGGTAACTCAAAATACCTTCAAACACCTTCATATCAAATTCTAAGGCGTACAACCCTGTGTCTCGAACTACGTTGACTCTGATTCTCCCTAAGGAGATACGTAGGCACTTGGCAACAAGGCGAGTCCCCTTCCCTAAAACCTCCATTCAGTTCAAATCTCACTTTTCGCCCTTTTCATTTCTTTAGCTATTCAACCTTGATATTTAGCCATAAACCTTATCTTCGATAAAACCTTAGGAAAGGGTTGAGGGTGCCTAACACCTTCCCTCGACCTGAATATAATATCTTACCCCATCTCTTAACTTCGCAGGGTTTCCTATTCGCCCTGGTAGAATAGGTGGCGACTCTAAAACATTTAATTTTTAAGGCAGGTTGCTACAGCTGGTGACTCTGCTGGGGAACACTATAATGGTGAATTATTATGTTCCTATAGTTTTGACAGGGTTTAGGTTTTTTGCAAACTTTTTAGGGTTTGGCTAATTCGCCATTTTAGGGTTTATTTATTTTTTGTAAATTTTTAAATTTTTATTTTGTTTATTTATTTATTTACAATTTCATCTGTTTTACATCAGTTTAAATAAATTTTGGTTTATTTAAATATTTGCTGTTTTACCGCAATATTGAATTATAAGCAGCCGGATTTTGAGGTTAGTTTTTTTAAATATTTAAATTTAATTTTATTTATTTATTTGCAGTATTTTTTTTACAGTAATTTAAATATTGCTTTAATTGCTTATTTATTTTTATTGCTTTTTGATATAAATTGCTGCCTTTTTTATATTTTTGGGATATAAATTGTTGTTAAAACCTAAGTGTGGGAATTATCCTTAAGACCAGGGAGCACTTGAATCACCTACGAGTCTTATTGATAATTCCACTCAGAGTGGGTTGAATATCCGGAAATGTCCAATACGAGGCTTGACTTTGTTGAGGGAAGGACTTGGTATTTGGCTGATCTCTCTGGGAACCTACCCCAAAAACTCGAACCTCATGGATAAATGAGTTGTTCTAAAATCCAAAGAGAAAAAAAGTCTCGGAGGCTACGAACGACCCCATGAGACCTTCTAGAACATACCAATGGGAAGGGTAGCCTCCCTAAGCCGTCATGCCGAACCTATGAACTTAGGACTTTTGTGCTTTTGTGCTTGTTATATACTTGCGATTCATATACTGCGAATATCTTGCGTTTTAATTTTACAGGTATCCCTACGTGTTCGCTGACATGCAGGGACTCTATTTCCAAGACCATGTCCTTCCCACGAAGGACATCTCTATTTATGAGACCTATTGACTGTCTTGAACAGTCACCCCGCGCCTGCATCTACGCATTTCCTAGCCTGTAGGGATTCTCTTTTTATCTTTGTATTTTTACAACATCGCATCCTTCTTACGAAGGACATCTTCGTTAGCATACGTCGATTGGCCTCTCGATGGCCATGAGATCTAGTGACTGTCTTGAACGATCACCTCGTGCTTACATCTACGCGTTCCCTAGCCTATAGGGATTCTATTCCTAAAATCGCATCCTTCGTACGAAGGACATCTTCGTTAGCATACATCGATTGGCCTCTCGATGGCCATGAAATCTAGTGACTGCCTTGAACGGTCACCCCGTGCTTATTCCTACGCACCCTCTAAATTGTAGGGTTTTGGATTTTCATTTATACATCTTTCATCCCTAGCTTGTAGGGATTTCTCTTCATCCGATATCGTCCTTAGACAGGTTGTGTTCCGCATAGAGAACCTTCCTACGAGGGACAACTCCATTGGTACACGTCGAACGACCTCTCGATGGCCATGAGATTTGATGACTGTCTTGAACGGTCACCAGTTGCTACCTTCTGCGTACTCCCTAATCTAAGGGATTTCTATTGACGTGTCATAACGTCTAGCTTGCAAGGATTTCGCTAGGGTCTAATGTCGTCTCTAAATCCGCATTGGCTATCCTTAGGATTACATATGTCGCACGTCCGCATTACATATAACGAGTCACCGTATACGCAAAAAAAAGAAAAGAAGAAAAGGAGTCCTGTGCATACGCATGCGTTCGCATTTTCATTCATTCATACATCTACATTTGCATTTCTATCTTCGCCCGCATCCATACTTTCAGTGCTAGCCGATTTCCCGAGACTCATGGAGAAAAATCAAAGGATCATAAGCTATGGAGAAAGGAGGATAAAATATCGAGAATGATCTTGGTCTTACTAAAGAAAAAAGATGTCTTTCACCATACCAGACGCATGTCCATACCTTGTCGTAACAGGATTATAAATACAACAAAGGTTATCGTCAAGCAAGGATTAGCTCAACCAAAGAGTTCCCTCATAGATACACTCAAGGGGTATCTAGTCATAAAGGGGTTCATCTACGAACATAGCAAACTTACAAGGACGCTCTACGATAACTTGGGGGCAAGGATCAATCCAATTGGGGCAATATCCTGAACAAAGATGCAAGGATACATATGATAACTCCCCACCAAGGGGGCAAAAGGGTCGTAGGTGTTTTATATCAATTTACAAACACTGAAGGCTGCAAATGGTGTGATGCTATCCTTTGGAAAAGTAAAATAGGTCGGCGTTTTTGCGGAGGCAAGCTTTGAGTTGTCTTTTGGCCAGGTCCGACAGGTCTGCCCCGATCTTGACTCCCCTGGTCGGATCTTCTCCGAGGGCCACGAGTTCGAAGTCTCCGTCTGGAATTGGCCGGAGGATCCCTTCTAACGTACCTGCGTTTGAGCTCTGCTAAGGTTTTCCCAGGAAACGGCTCTCGAGGTCGACTATGTCGATGCGCGGCATTGATCGATTGGTCTCGGAGATAGCGCTGGTCGCTGTTTTGTCTTGAGCGAGTGTCTTTATCGTACTCAAGCCTTTGACGGAGGCTTCGAAGCATCTCCTGGCCGCTTCAATGTCGCCGTTGAGTGTTGCGACTTGTCCTTTGGTCGTGTAGTATTTGAGTTTGAGATGCACGGTTGAAGGGACCGCGATCAACTCGGCCAGGGTCGGGCGTCCGAGGATGCATTGGTATATTGATGGGCAGTCGACGACCAGGAATTAGACCTTAACGGCCCTCGCGGTTTCCGCCGATCCGATTGAAACTATGAGCTCGACGAAGCCCCACGATTTAGTTACCGTGCCGTTGAAACCTTGTAGGTACGATCCTACGTAGGGGGTGAGGTGGCTGTCGTTAAGCTGTAGCATTTTGAACAGTTGGGAGTACATGATGTCAACTGAACTTCCTTGATCGACCAATATGCGTCGGACGTCAAAGTTGGCCATTCGAGCCCGGATGAGGAGGGGGATGGTGGCATTGGGTGCTCCACCGGGCAATTCTTCTTTGTAGAAGGATATAGAGGATGGGCTACTCTGGTCGAGAGCAGCGACTTTGCTCGAACTGGCTGAGAGTAGCTCGTAGAATTTTCGTTTCACGGACCCCACAGTGAGCTTGCTGAATTCCCCGCCCGATATGACCATGGCGGAGGGGAACATCTCCCATCCGTTGTGAAAAGAGGTGGCGGTCGCTGATTTGGCCCAGTCAGGGAGGTAAAAGTCTTTCGGCCGAGTGATGCTCATGGCCACTTGCATGGAGGGCGTATCCTCCGCTGGTTTTTCCTTGGTGATTGGTTTGGCTTCTTTGGCGGCCTCCTACTTTTTTGCGTACTGCTTCAAGTGTCCCTCCCTGATTAATATTTCTATGACATCCTTTAGGTAGATGCAGTCCTCGGTGTTGTGCCCGTGGCCTTTGTGGAATCGGCAGAACTTTGATTTATCCATATTCGGTCGCGCAAGCATGGTTTTAGGGAAGCGGACCTTGCCCGTTTGGAATTCGGCGCTCGCGCATTCGTTTAAGATGCGTTCCCTTGAGGCGTTGAGCGGGATGTATTCTCGGAACTTCCCGGCTGGAGCTTTGTAGTCTTTGGGATCCCGACCCTTGTCGTCTTTCTTTTTGTCCGTTCCCCGACGGGAATCGTCTTGGCGACCATTCTTACTGCTTTTTTCCTGTGTGGAATTGTGTACCGCGTGAGCGGCCTCTTTTTCCTCATATTGTATGTACGCCTGGGCTTTGAGGAAGAATTCGTCTAGAGTGGCCGGTGTTTTGATCCCGACGGCTTTGGTGAAGTCTGAGCGTGGTCGGAGGCCTCGCTCGAGCAAGAATTTCTTCATATGGGCAGTGGTGGATACTTGCATGGCTTCCTTATTGAATCTTTCAATGTAAGCCCGTAAAGACTCGTCTTTTCCTTGGATTATGGCTTCCAAGGAGGCTCCTGACTTGGGGTGTCTTCGGGAGGCCGTGAAGTGTCTGGAAAAAAGTTTCCCGAGCACCTTCCATGAAGTGATGGACTCATCGGGCAAACTTTTATACCAAGTCATGGCTCCTTTGCGCAGGGTGGTAGGGAACAAACGACATTTGATGGCACCGGGCGCTCATCTGTAGTCGAGGAGGGCGTCGATGTTCTCTATGTGTTCGTCCGGATCGGTGGTCTCGTCGTATGTGCCCAGTGGCGGGGGTTTTTCAAGACCGGCCGGGAGGGGCGCTTCCAAGATTGAGTGGGAAAGAGGGCCTCTGCGCTCTTCTTCATCGTCGCTGGCGGAAGGAGTGGAAGAGTGGATCCGACTCCGCCCGTGTCGCCTCCGGTTATCGTTGTGCCCTGTCGGGGGTGACCGGGATCTCTTTTTTGGTCGAGGAGACTATGACTGGTGTCAGGATCGGTGGTCGCTTGACCCTTTCTTGGAGGATGGACCCGCGTTTTCCCTGGGGGAGGGAGATCGAGGGCATTTTTTAGGAATTATGTCGCGCTGAGAGCGATGCTTGTGATCTAGGGGAGTCTTAGATCGGTGTTTTTGCTCGAGCGCCCTGATCTTATCGTTTTGCTGTTGTATGAGCGTGTTGGTCTGGGCAAGGGCGGCCAAAACAACGTTCATGGTCTGGTCCTGGGGATTCTGAACTTTGGAGAGGAAAGGGTTGACCGAAATTTCTTCGGGGTTGTCCTTCCCGCTTGTATTTTCGAGATGACGAGATGAATCATCTTGGAGATCTTTTGAAGAAGGGGACGCCGTGACACCGTCTCGAGGGACGGTGTTTTTGGAAGGGAGAACGACGGAGATGTCGTTTTTCTTGAGTATCACAACGTCTAATGAAGAGGGATCTTCGTTATTGACGGTCATGAGTAATGAGTTGATTAAAGCTTTGGTTCCTAGGTTCTTGCAGGAGGCAAGAATGGATCAAGAAAGTGCAAGAAAAAGGAATGGGGAAGCTAGATTTCCCACAGACGGCGCCACTGATCTTATCGAGCGGATCAAATGGCCAGCAACAATGAAGGCTTGAAGTTCGGGATGGTTGATGGAAAAAAGGGTTGTACCTGCAAGGCACTCCGATGCCAAAGTAAGTAGATATTCAACCAAGGTACAACAAAGTGAGAAAATTTGGGGGGTAGAAAAGATTACCCTGCCCTCTATGTGGAGAGGGCTATTTATAGGATGTTCCTGTGCGGATTAGACTCCTCCTTATGGGGCGGATATTTAGATGGCACGCGACATGGTTGTTCACCGGGCACGAGGGTCTCTCGTGACCGGTTACCTTGTGAGTTTTCCCAGAGCGACCGGGCGGAACTTGTCACGCGTGGCCTAAAGTGTATTGGGCCGAAGGCTGGATTGACCCAATTATACTGATTGGGTCGGTCCAAAACATAAATTTTAAATCTATTTACATCTCAATAATTATTTTAAAGTATAACTTATGAAAATGGACTACTAAAATTAATATCTCGCCAGATATTGTTTAAAAAATGTTTTGTTATAAATTAAATTTTTTTTCCTTATACTTACTAGTTTATTATATATTACAAAGTTCAAAAGGTCTTTTTTTTTCCTAATATCTATAAAATAATCTAGTTATAACTAGTTATAACTTTTAAGTAATTTTTGCTATTATTAAAGTCTAAAAGATTAATTTTAAATTAAATTAAATAATTTTATATAACATACTCAAAATTAAATAAATTCATAAATATTGATGATAATTCATAATCAAATATAAATACATTTATTCTTAAATTACAAAAATGTATATTTTATATTCAAAATGATGATACTTCATCATCAAACATAAATAAACACATGATTAGAAGATGAAGAATATAATGCTATAAAGTTTCCACGAAGAAGTCAAGACTTTAGGCTTTCATCTTCCAAGTGAACTTCATAAGCATGATGGTTTTCCATATTATTTTCTATCACCTCTATTAGGATATAAATGGTCCTGATGACATGATTTGTTTCCTTGGTATCTTAAATAGTTATGATGACCATACTAATATCCAACAAATCTACCGGATCCCTAAGATTAAGCATCCTAAATATCCCCTCTAAATATTGTAATGAACTCTTGAGATTGTTACTAAAATCACTTCTAATAGAATAAAAATCCACTTCTCTAATATTGTGAACCATTTTCAGAGTGCTTGTTATCATTGAAAAACTTATTATTGATAATGTTATGATATTGCCTATGAAGCTTTCCATGATCTTAATAAAAATAATAACAAAAAGAAAGATTTTGTAGATTTTAAATTGGACATGGCTAGAACATATGATAGAATATAGTGACATTTCTTGGAAAACAATCCTATTTTCCTTGACTTCACACTTAGCTTACATAAAACCTTTATGAAATGTGTGAATGTTGTTTCCTTTTCTATTATTATAAATGACATACCTAATAATGTGTTTATATGGTTTTATATGTTGTGAAAGTAAATATATTTTAGAGTTTTGATGATGAGAATTAATAAAAAAATAAATTACAAGCATCATCATCAATTAAGAAGCAAACACACGATCAAGTGTCCAGGTTTCAATTAAAAAGATTAAACAAAGTTAAATTAAATAATCGAAAGAAACTGAAGTTATAAAGTTATGAAAGTACTCCTGATCACGTGCTCGGTGTTTTTATCTTTTAGTTTGATCAGTTGAATGTAATTTAAGCAGAGTAGTCTTGAAATACTAAGGAGATTCACACACACCAAAACTATTTTGAAGTTTTTATCTTTTTCTTTAAACTTCTTAAAAACCAATTTGAGAAAGTACTTAAATGATTAAGATACTCTCTAATCAATTAGAAAATTAAAACTAAATTGTCTAATCAATTAGGATTTACATCTAATCGATTAAAGTAAGAGTAACACCTCTCAATCTATTAGGCAACCTTATTAATCGATTAAGTGACATTGTAGATTAGCCCTATTAATCCCAACAACCTTACAAAACCACGTCCACCCAAACCCGCGACCAATTCATGCCACACACCAAAAAACAAAACCAAGGTCATGAACTATACCACCACCAACCATATGCTGCCACCACATCTTACCACAACACCGATGACACATATGATATCACCACATTTTATCATAACACCCAACAAATGTACAACCAAACATCACACTGTCAAAGCGCATCCAACCAACACCTGTCTTTCAAACAGCACAAGAACCATTGTTTCGTTTCCAAAATGATTCAATATCCCAATTCAACAAACTACCCCACCCACATGTAACCCAACCAACTACGACAACATGGGCACTGAACTCTTTGGTAGCACTGTAAACTGGGGAAAAATGATCGATGAGTTGTATGATAACACTAATATCTCACGACCATTGCATCAAGCACCTCAAACTCAGGCAAATACTAGGAGACACCAAACACCTCAGGAAAATCAAAGGAGACTTCGAAGGCAAATACAAAGGCCGAACTGTGGAACCGGTAGGCGTTTGGATTGGGGGGTCAATAAATTTTTCTTCAATCGTGTAATTTTTTTTAAATATTATTATAATTTAATCTTTTCTATTTATTATTTATATTTATATTTGTTGTTAAAATAAATAAAAAAATAAAAAAAACTAAAACAACACAGTAGGCATCATTTGTGGCACATGCTTCTTAATTTAGAGTGCACGCGCCATCCTATGTGGCATGATATAGGCGCATGCGCCACACATGTTGGCACCTCAGTGTTATTTATAGTGCATGCACCTAATGTATGTGTCACATCCTATATGTTTTAATTTTTTTTGAAAAGTGATTATTTTAGAAATTAATTTGAAAAATGTGATTATTTGAGTTTTTTTTAAAGGTTTGTTTGAGAAAAAACCTATTTTTTTTATAAACGGTTTTTTTTTCTAATAAGAAATAGAAAATAGACATCAACCTAAAAAACAATGAAATTAATGATATTCTATATATGAATAAAAAATAAAATTTTAAATGTGTGTAGGAAAATGGTTGTGCCTTTTCAAAGCAAGAAATGGAGAACACAAATAACAAAACATGGGGCCATAGCTAGCTACATAGGGTTCAACAATGGAAGTAACTTCAAGCTGTCTTTTATAACTTTTTGGCAAGACAATGCACCATTGATCTTAACTTCTATCAACACCATAAAGTCTTGTTTTATTGTCAAGGATGTGTCAATGTGAATCCTTGAACCAAATTAGGCACAATATTTTCAAGTACTATAGCACTTTTAATACGCCATATTAATAAGAAAGGGTCCACTGTGCCATCAATTGCCTCTCTTTTAGGGAAGAAAATTGGATGAGACTTTGAGTTGTGCTTGCCCCCATAGTGGTAGACTAGTGGCTATGAACAAGATTTTTGTATGTTGGAAAGAAGCTTCATGGACATTTCACTTTCCACTTGTTTTTTGTTTTCTTTTTCAATTGATTATTATTACGAAGAGATAAAATAAAATAATTTAATGAGATATCAAATATTTCTTTCAATTTACAATTTAATAAGAGGTTTTAGATTTGAATTTAATATTAGTGGATATCTGATTTATATAAAAAATATAGAACTCTATCTTAGGCATGAAATTATAGTTCACTTAATGAAATA
The DNA here is from genome assembly GCF_029867415.1 of Vicia villosa. Classification (NCBI taxonomy): domain Eukaryota; kingdom Viridiplantae; phylum Streptophyta; class Magnoliopsida; order Fabales; family Fabaceae; genus Vicia; species Vicia villosa. The sequence continues at coordinate 403,307 of NW_026705050.1, forward strand.
ATGTATGCATTAGTACTATACTGATTTCACACTCTCTATCTTACAATTATAGTTCACAATGAAATAATGTATGCATCTGTATTTAGTACTATACTCATTTCATACTCTCTATCTTACAATTATAAAGAGACAATTATTTGGAAATAATATATTAAAATATCTTTTAAATATTTTATGAGGCATATGAAGTGAAAATATCGTATAATTTTTTTTTAATTTTTTTATATTATTTATTATTTTAAAATATTATTATTAATCTAATTATTATTATTATTATTTTATAATTTTTTAAAATAAGAAGAATTAAATATAATTTTTTAAAATTTTTAAAAATAATAATATAAGTAATGAAAATCTCGATTTAAAAATTAAAATTAAAATTTCTTTTTTTTTCAAATAACTTTTTATAACATTTTAAACATGTCTGCAAAATAATCATTCAAAAATATACATTAGTTTAACAGCAAGACTAAAAGTACGTGCATAATAACTTTTTAAGGACCAAAACAATCAAAAGCAAAATTTAATAATTTTATAAAGACCAAAAACATATTCAACACCCTATTATATATTGTCAATATAAAAATTTACACTATCAATTCTTTATAACTATTTATTTATGTTATTTTATAAATGGTTAAAAATAAAAATTAAACATCTCTAAATATCTAACGTCTGCTTTATCTTGTCGGTGCATATTAATTAATTTTTTTATTAATTATTTAAATTAATCTAGGAAAAAATACAATTAATCTTGGTCTTAAAATATTTTAAATATCATTAAATTAGTCATTTTAAACAGAATTATGGAGGGTAAAATGGTAAAAATTAGCTTGTGTCTGCCCCCTTTCTTGAACATAGTACAAAAAATTTCAAGCCTAATGTTCATGAATCATGGAAAATATTATTCAAGACATGAATCATGTTGTACAAAAAGAATTATACATTTGACATAATTATGCATTGCATTTTCTCTTCCTTAATAATTATAAATTATTTATTTGTTATTTTGATTCTTTTCAAAATGCGTAAAGAATGGGATACATATAGTCAACCGTTGTTCTTATAGTGTTGTTGACTTATATATATATTTTTAAAAACTCTTTCTTTTTAAAGAAGAGACAAAATATTAAGATGAATACTAGAGTACTTTTTGAATTTTATTGGATAGTTGCACATGTAAGAATTAGGGTGTTTTTGGTGGGTCGATTTTGAAAAAATATTTCATTCAATATAAAGTAGGGGCGGTCCAACCTGTTTAGAGGCCTAAAACAAATTAAGTAAATTTTAAAATGAGGCATTTAAAATATATTTTAAAATATTAATTTTGTGGTTGTTAAGAGTTGAATTCAAGAATAAAATAAAAGAGGCCTATATTTTACCAACTCAACTACAATAATATATATAACTCAAGTATCATTATATATTTTTATAACTAAATAAAAAAAATTGAGACCCTTTTTAAACCCAAACTTTTGAGGCCCAAAGCCCTAGCTTCGGTAGCTTGGCCCTTGGGCCGCCCTAATATAAAGATAAAATTATTCGTAATTTGATTTGATTTTGAATAATTACTTACAAAAATTAATCCGATGTATTCAATTTCGTACAGTTTAATTAGAACCAATTTTTTAATATTCAATTCTTCAATTTTTTTTAATATTCAAATTTTAATTCATAATTATTTTAATAAATATTAGGAAAATTCTTTGGCCACCTCCCAACCTTCTAGCTCACCTCTGGTGAAAAACCCAGAATACCCCTGACTTCGGAAATGAACTTCCGAAATGCAAGGAAAAGGTGTTTTCGGAGATGCATCTCCGAAAGCGTCTTTTTTTTTTTTTTAAAACTTGACTTATTTCGGAAATACACTTCCGAAAACACCATTTCGGAAGTTCATTTCCGAAATATTCTACGTTTTTCAGATTAAGCAAAACAGCCCCCTCCCCCAAATCATTTACCCTAAACTTCTTCCAAACTCACACCCCAAGAGATTTTTGTGCAAACCAGTTCCAAGCTACCTCAAAGCCTCCATCTACTTGCTCTATTACATTCAAAAGTCCTCCAATCCATTCAATTGGTAAGCATTTTGATTTTTAGATCTATGATTAAAATGTATATTAGGGTGTTTACAAATAGCAAAAATTGTATTAGGTTAGGTTTATACTGATATTTAGGATGTTTAGAATGTGTAGAAATAAGTTTGATGTTTGGTTTAGGGGTCTGCCATTGGAGGCTGCAGAGAAGTTCTGCGAAGGGGTGTTTCGGAAGTTCATTTCCGAAAACACCTCCATCCCAGTTTTCGGAAATGAACTTCCGAAATGTATCAGAAGTTCAAATTTTTTTGTTTTTTATTTTGTCTCGCATATTAATCGATTTCAATTGTTTACAGGAACATGTCAGGCAACCAACCAGCACGAATCAGACAGGGAAATTCAAGTTTGTGCTAATCATATTCAGTTGCGAGTGGCTGATAAGGATCTACACCACTTTTATCTTCCCAATTGACCGTAACTGAAAATGATTAGCACGAACTTGAATTTTCCTTCCCAATTCGTAACTTCGGCAGTAAGGCTCTCGATGAAGATCAGAGCCGAACTCAAAGAGAACAGAAATAAAATGTGTGAGTATAGAAAAAGAGTAAAGATGGAGAATGATTCGGATGTGATTGAAAAAAAATGGCAACCAACCAGCACGAATCAGACAGGGAAATTCAAGTTTGTGCTAATCATATTCAGTTGCGAGTGGCTGATAAGGATCTACACCACTTTTATCTTCCCAATTGACCGTAACTGAAAATGATTAGCACGAACTTGAATTTTCCTTCCCAATTCGTAACTTCGGCAGTAAGGCTCTCGATGAAGATCAGGGCCGAACTCAAAGAGAACAAAAATAAAATGTGTGAGTATAGAAAAAGAGTAAAGATGGAAAATGATTCGGATGTGATTGAAAAAAAATGGCAACCAAATTATATGTCGCATATTTTATTTGGCGTTTGCGTTTAATTAAAATGCGAGACTGTTTAAGAAAAAACATAAAAAAAAAACACAGCATAATTCGGAAATGAGCTTCCGAATTCACCCCCCATGAGGTGTTTTCGGATGTTCATCTCCGAACGCACCCCCATGAGGTGTTTTCGGAGATGAACTTCCGAATAAAGGAATTTTTTTTAAAAAAAAAGCGCTTCGGAAGTTCATTTCCGAAGCAGGGGTAGTTTGGGTTTTTCGCTGGGGGTGACCCCCCATAGGGAGGTGGGTAAAGAAAAAATGTAAATATTAATATCATAAAATATTATAAAATAGTGAATTTAAAATAACATATTAAATTTTAAAATTATAAAATAAAAACGATTGATTATATTTGAAACAAATAAAATATTAAAAATAAATAGATAAACTAAATTAATAAATAATGGTAAAATAAATTAAATATTAAAAATAATAAATTGAAGTAATATATTATATTAAGAATAAATAAATAAATATTAAAATATATGAATGCAGTTTGGTTTGATTTGAATCACTTTTTGACAATCAATTTAAAATATAAAATATAATTTGATATGAGCGACTTTCGTAAAAGAGAATTCAGTTTTTTTAAAGACAAAACTTAACTACAATTCTTTATGTGTAGTTCTTACTATTATCCAATAAAAATATGACAAATGTATAATTTTCTCTTAAATGTGTGCAAATTTATCCTATTTCTATCCACTAAATGATATTTAAGTACATTTGTCATTTTTTCATTAAAACTAATAAGAATTATACTTAAAGAGTTCTACCTAAGTTTTTTTTTTTTTTTAAATTCATTTGATTTTTATTTGGATGGATTTGGATTTGAACACCTATAATTTAAATAACTTACTAATTATTAAGCTACCTATAATTTTTAAATAGTTTTTTTTATAAAGCTATTAAGCTACCCACAGTCCCACACCCAACTAGTACAAGATAAATTATAAAATATTAATTATTATTAACTTACCTTTTAAGATGCTTTGTTTGAGCATAGACACAATCATAGAATATTTAATCTAAAATATACAACTTTGAAATATTAGATATTTTAAGGTACATCTATGATATCTTTGAAGTGACATAAGTTACAGGGATGTCAATTTGTATTTATTAACAGGGATTTCTGTGAAGATTATCTGTTCCGAGCTTTAAAGTTGAAGAATTTTTCCTCTCTGAGGATGAGGATGAAAGGAAAAGTTCCTCGAAGACACTTTAGGGTGGAGATTAAAAAAATATTCTCCGTCCCGCGGATTCCTCGGCCCCTAACATATTATTTATATTTTATATTTTATATATTATTCAATATATAATCATATAATTTTATATTTTTTTATGAAAAATATATTAATGTATTAGAAAATAAAGAGTCATTAGTGGATGAATAGCTTTTGTCTTATTTTATTGTATAATGTAATGTTTTGTTTAAAAATATATAATAATGTATTATATAGTGTATAATATATCCATTTTTGTTCCAGACTCACACATAATCAATCACTTGTGCTAGTCAACTGTGGTAATGTAGCAGTAAATTGATAAAATAGTTTTTTTAAATAGATGGAAATACATGCTTAATGGAGGTTATTGTTGTTTTTTCCTTATGTATTGCCGCATTACTCATGGTTGTATAAGAGCATGCATTGTAGCAACAAGTTCGGTTGAGTATTTATTTATTTTTATATAAAAAATTAGAAACATACTTTTGCATTTTATTTTTGTTTTTTTAAAAAAGAAAAAAAGAAAATACTACTGTTACAATTTTAATCAGAAAGTAAAGAATTTTTTAAAGATTTAATATCCGTGAATCTCTGTGGAGATGAGGATAGGGAAAAATATTTTCCGTGATGGGGATTGAGAATGGAGACGTGGGAAAAATATAGAGGTGGGACGGAGAGCAAAAAAATATCCTCCGAACATTTTCTGCCCTGTTAACATCCCTACAGGCTACATGAGTGAGAATAAAGAAAAATAATGAGAACCAAGAAAAAAAAAAGCTAAGCTCTGATTAAGGAGTTGTTGTTACAATTACAATCCTCAATCATGAAGGTGATGTTTTCAAAGCCATGTATAAAAAATCTCTAAAATTAGGTAAAATGACACAATTTTTTACTCTATGGATTTGCATTCTTTCACTAACTTGAATATTAAAATATTTGTAGATATCATTCCCTTGTCAATAAAAAGAAATGTGTGTATCACCCATCATCCTCAAAACCATTCTCTCAATCTAGATTGAAACACAAATGTTTCTAAAATATATAATTTACTCAAAGTATAGTCTCGATTAAGGAATAGTTGCAACAATTATGATTCTCAATTATGAAGTTGGTGTTTTCAAAATTATTGTATATAAACATCTACAATTAAGTTAAAAAATATGTCATTCTACATATTTTCGTTCGTTCAATAATTTCAACAGTATTTGTAGATACCATCTCCTCATCTTCCTCGATTGTGATCCTCGCGTTATAGATTGGATCACACCTTAACTAATTTATCTACAAATTTTTATGATAGAAATATTTGAAATTTTCTTAAACCTAGCTAAAATGAATGCTTAAGCATAAGAGAGAAAGTTGTCCTTAATGATCACTATGAGGGACCATAGGCATAATAGGAAGTAAGAGACAAAGAAACAAAGGTCACATGTGTAGGTTACTTAAAACAAATGAGTTGTCTATGACCACACGGACTTGGCCTTAAGTTGACCGTTACTTGTAAAAACACAAACATATGGGCCTCACCTGTCTGTCCATTTGCTAGAACTATTTCACCTTCACTCACCAACTTGTTTGATAGTTTCAATACTAGAATAGAAATAGAATCTACTACTAGTAATTCATTTTCACAAGGCTTCTGGCTTATTGCTTGTTCTTGTTCTATAATCTCTACAAAACTTGCACTCACTATACTGTTTCTTCTCGGTACTCATACATACTCACAGCCACCCCCCCTTGATTTCAGTAATCTTTTAGGTCACTTTTAGGACTTTGAAAGGAACAAGAAGAAAGGGTTTAAAAAAAATTATGAAGGAAAATAATGGAAGGATTTATGTGGACAAAATTTTAGGAAGTTTGTTTTTCTATACTATAATAATATGAATATCTCTCTAATTTGAGAGAATTTAAAAATTATGTTGAAGAAAAGTTTTAAAATATTTAATTTTTAAATTAGATATATTTCTATAATATTTTAAATGTGTTAATAATAAACATGTATTTATTATTTTATAAAAAATATTTATTCATTTTTTTTTTAAAGTTATAAACGGATTCTAAAAACAACAACAATTTTAACTCATTAAGTAAGGTTAGTACATAGATCGAATTAATTCGTCTTATTTTTTTAATTGGTATATATTGACTATATGATCAAATTTAGTCATAATATTTTAAATATATTAATATGTTAATAATAAATATATATTTATTATTTTATAAAAAATAATAAATTATTTTAATTATGTTAATAATAAATATGCATTTATTATTTCATAAAAAATATTTATTAAAAAATGTAAAAGATTAATTATTTTTCTATTGATTCATTTTTTTTTTTAAGTTAGAAACTAATTCTAAAAACAACAAAAATTTTATCTCATTAAGTGACATCGATTACATGGATTAAATTCTACCTTACTCCTTATATTGTATCCGTTAAATGATGAAACTTAGACCTACAGTTATTTTACATGTTACAAACATAATATTATCATCATTTTAAAATTTAATTTATAGTATGTTAAAATATTTTTTTTAGCATATTTGTTAGTTTTTAGATTAGTCTGGTTCTAATGTAAATTTAATGCGATAGTCATATATTAGTGTTGGGCTATCCCTTATGTATTTGAAGTGACCCAAATGGATGTAGGTTAGTGACTCATGTATGTATAAGTCTTTGTTATTATCCAATAAAGAGAATTAAGTTATTCATTCAATTGTGTTAGAGACAACAAGACAAAGTAGAGACAAGAGTGAAATCCTGCGACTCCATTTCAGTACAGAACAGTTCCACGAAATTGGATCTTGCGCACAATCCAACAGTCAGATCATTTTGAAATTTTGTCATAGTGTTCATTACTCATAGGAGTACATTTTGAACATTGGAGATTGCATTATGCGTTTTCTATGTCCATCTGTTGAGTCCATCTTTGAGGTGCGAATTTCTTGGTATTTTTGGATTGTTTTGTTTCTCTTGATTCTTGTTGTATTCCAAGATTGATTGTAGATCTTGATGATGTTTATGTACGCCTCTAACTAATATTATAGAGAATCTTGTTTGTATTCATTGGTGATTATAGTAGAGATATTAAGTGGCCTATGGGTCCAATGGTTTTTTAATCCTAGTTAACAAAGGTTTTTACATGCTAAAATTGTGTTATGTTGTTTGGTGTGTTTTGCTGATTGTTGTTGCATTTGGTGTTTCGGAGAGACTGTGTTGAATTATTCCGTCGCGTTTGTGGGTTTCGTCCCAACAAGTGGTATCTAGAGCCGTGGTTTGATTTTTGTAACGATGGAGACAAACACATCTAGGATGGTGAGTTTGGATAGTTCCAGTTATAATGTGTGGAAAGAAAAAATGGAAGATTTGTTTTATGTGAAAGGTTTTCACTTGCCGATTTTCTCTAACGAAAAAACCCGATGGAAAAAAGTGATGAAGAATGGAATATGTTACATAGACAAGTTTATGGTTATATCCGTCAATGGGTGGATGATAATGTTTAGAATCATATGAGCTCGATGACTCATGCTCGCTCTCTTTGGACCAAACTTGAGGAGTTGTATGCAAGAAAGACGAGGAAAAATAAATTGTTCTTGTTCAAAAAATTGATGTCATTGAGGTATAGTGATTGTTCACCAATGACCGGTCACTTGAACACTTTCTAAGGGATTCTAAATCAATTGTCGATGATGAATCTTACTTTTGATGATGAAACTCAAGGTTTATGGCTTCTTGGTACTTTACCTAATTCTTAGGAGATTTTTAGGACATCCTTGTCAAACTCCGCTCTAAATGGTATCATCTCAATGGACTTGGCTAAAAGTAGTATGTTGAATGAGGAGTTCAGGCGTAAGTCACAAGGTTCTTCCTCACATTTTGAATTATTGGTTACTGAATCGAGGGGGAGACATCAAAGTAGAGTTTCAAGTAATCGTGGGACATCACATGGTAAATCACAAGGATGCTCTAATAGATTCTCTAATATTGAGTGTCATCATTGCGAAGAAAAGTGACACATAAAAAGATATTGTCGAATGTTGAAAAGAGAAAAATAAGAAGAAGAGCTACAACAATGACAAAAAGAAAGGTAAAAATAATGAAGATGTTGCTATTGTTGATGATTTATTTGTTATTTGTGATAGTTGTGTAGAGAATGTCAATCTATCTTATGATGAGATGGATTGGGTGGTTGATAGTTGTGCTTCTATTCATGCAACCCCGAGATATGATCTTTTTTCAATTTACGAGATCAGTGATTTTAGAGTTGTTCGTATGGGAAATGATGGGCTAGTTAATATCATTGCAATAGGAGATATTTGTGTCGAAACTAGCAATGAGACTACTCTAGTTCTCAAAGGCGTGAAACACATTTTGGAACTTCGATTCAATATTTTATTCGTTGGAAAGTTCGATAATGAAGGATATGATAATTCTTTTTCTGAAAAATGAATGGAAGTTAAAGAAAGGCTCAATGGTGGTTGCTAAAAGGAAAAAGGAATTTGAACTTGTATATCGTCTAACTTGGGATTTCGAAGTGCTACATCAACACTTATGACAATGATAGCTCATCCAAATTATGGCACAAGTGTTTGGATCATATGAGTGAAAAAGATTTGAGCATTTTGACAAAGAAGAATGCGTTGTATGGTGTCTCCGATGCAAAGTTGAGAAAGTGTTAGCATTTTTTGGCGGGTAAGAAAATGCGAGTTTCCTTTATGTCACCCAAACCAAGGAGGAAATCGGAAGTGTTGGATTTAGTACATTCTGATGTGCGTGGTCCGATGAAGACACAGTCACATAGTGGTGCTTATTACTTTGTTACTTTCATTGATGATTATTCTCGGAAAACATGGGCTTATACCTTGAAGACGAAAGATCAAGTGTTAGATACCTTCAGGTCATTTTAAGCATCCAGGGGTGTCAAACGGACATGCCTGCCCCGTTTAGGCCGTCCCACAAAAAGACGGGGCGAGGCGGGGTGGACATGATTGAGAGTGTGGGTTTAAAACCTTGCCCTGCCCCGCAAAAAAGTGAGGGCGGGACAGGAAAAGCCCGCGAGCATCGAACCTTTTAAACCTAAAAATAGTAAAATTGTATGAAAAAACTCATACCCGAAAAAAAAACGGGACTAACACATTAAAGGGAGCGGACTTAATATATTGCCCCGTCCCGCAAAAAAGTATGGGCAAAACGGACGTCCGACGGACCGGATCCGTTTTGCCACTCCTAACTAACACTAGACGGAAGTTTCAGTCAGACAACTCAAGACTGCGCCTGTCCGATTCCTCTAACAACCTTTTCACAACTCCTTTGAGTTGATCAGACCATGGACTACTTCCCTCCAAGAGTTCAATAAAATTATCCCAATCCAATTGATCCACTAAGATTATTTCTTTAAGTGTGACTTATGATACACGATGAACTTGGGTTGGAGTGCTGCTTCATAATATAAAATATGCATGATCGATGGTGGAGAATGTATTTACAAAATACTTTGACTGTGAAGTTGATAACTATAAGTGTGAAGTTTAAATTTTAAAATAACGTGTACTTAGTCAAAACTATTTGTTAGACTGTATAGTTAATGTTTAGAATCTAGAAGTCTTAAAAATCTTGTTTGAAACAACCCTCTCTCAATAGACAAATCTCCTAAAACTCTATAGTCTATATCAAAACTTTTTATATCCGTCTACATGAATTGAATTATTTAAAAAGTATAATAGACATGAGGCTAAAAAGAAAAACAAAGGAGGGCAATGATGAAATAAGAATGAAAAAAAATAACACACACATGGAAGAATCTGAACCGCTCTTTAAGACATGCCACGTGTCAAATTCCATATGGTCCAAAACACTCGCCGCCCACAAACACCATAATATAAGGCACGCACGTTGGCCAACAAACAAACATCAGTTTGGTCTCACGACACGACCAAGCTACACAACTTTGAACAATGAATATTCAGGAGGAGACTCAGCTCACTCTTGCTCTTCCTGGTTCCACCAAATCAACCACACCTGTAACAGCCACAAAACGTGCCTTCTCCACTACTACACTTGATCTTCATCTTGGCACCAAACATGTGGTGGGATGGCCACCGGTGAGAGGAAACAGAAAGAATATTGGGATAAAAAGTTGCAAGTATGTCAAAGTTGCGGTAGATGGAGCTCCGTATCTAAGAAAAGTCGATCTCGAAGTTTACGACGGTTATGAGAATCTTCTGAGGGCAGTGGATAGCATGTTTGTCGGTACTAATTTGATGAGTGAGAAGAAATTCATGCTTACCTATGAGGACAAAGATGGTGACTGGATGTTGCTTGGAGATGTACCCTGGAAGTATGTTTGTTTTCATCTATTATCGTATACTTATCTCTTTCATTGTTTGTTTTTTTACCTATAAATAATTCATCTCTTTTTTGGTTTTTTATTAGAATGTTTGTTGAATCATGCAAGAGAATAAGGCTTATGATTAGCATGGAGGATAGTACTAGTTGCAGTTCCAGATGTACGGGCTCCAGGGAGAAGAATAATTAGTGTAATTAAACATCATAATTAGTTGTTAAACACTTGCTAATTAATGTTATTGGTGCTTGATCGATGTTGTATATGAACCCTTTAGGCTTTAGCAATTAGCACCTCTAGTAATTTTTGGTTTCGGTTTGGAATGAACTTCAACGGAGACTCACATCTAGATTTGTGATTAAAATATAAAAATAGCATGTATGTAATGTAATGTTCCAGATTATGATCATCAATATTAATAATATAGAAAGACTCTGTAGCTATATAATGGACTTTGTTCGGTTGAACTCGTTTGTTTGATGATTTTTCTATGCATGTAAACAGTATAAAATATAAGCAGTGTGTGCGTGTGTAAACTAAGAAAAAAAAGGAAAATTTATTAAAATATTCTAACAGTTTAAAAATGTCTGATGTCATAATTTTTGTTCACAAATTATTTTCTTAATTTTAAAAAGGATCATGCTAACATGTGCCCGTTAAGGATACTATAATTAGAAAAAGTTAAATGTAATTAAATGCAATAAAGTCAAATTTAAAATTTTGATACATTGAATACACGCGTTCCAATATAATATTTCTATAAATAGCTCATTAATTTGTGCCCTTGGGACACATGTTAGCTTTTCCCTTTTAAAAAAATTAAAAAAAGGGAATAGTAAAGATACATTGAAATTGTCTTAAAATCACAAGCACTGAGAAGCTGAAAATTGAGGGTTATAATCCTTCTCAATTAATCAGAAATTAGGTGTCCAAATAGTTTTTTTTTTTTTGACAAATGGTGTCCAAATAGTTGAATTTAACTATGAGTGTTCAAAAAAAAAAAAGAGTGTTTAAGTCCTCCATTTATTAGAAATAAAAAAAATATTAAATTTATATGAGAGAAGACGAAAACATCTTTTTTTATTTCTTTTAGGCTGTAAAGGATGAGGACAAAGGTGCTTTGATGTATATTCATATTTGTTTATTTTCTAAACTAGTTTTCTATAAGTTTTGATTTAGAAATCTAAAACTCTATATATAATTGAACGTTTAGTTGCACCATTCACGAGTAAATTTTATAATTTAAGTATATTATATATATATATATATATATATATATATATATATATATATATATATATAGTTTTTAATAAAAATATATTAACAATTTATAGTTTATATTTTATAAAAATTAAAAAATATTTCATTATAATTGAAAGGCTTAATTGAAATTTTGGTCTCTCTATTATTCATTTTTTTGGGTTTTGGTACCTCTATTTTAAAATTCGAAAGCAATTTTAAATGAAATGACGCTCTTATTGATGATGTGTCAGTGCTAGTTCAGCAATAATTTCAAAAAAGCTATTTTTATTTAAGATTTATATTGAAAATGTTATTAATTTGAGTTTGATTTCATTAAAAATTATCTTCGGATTTATAGGGGGACCAAAATCCTTAAAAAACGGACTAAAATTCCATATTTTAAAATAGGGAGACCAAAACCCAAAAAAATTAATAATAGAGGGACCAAAATTGCAATTAAGCCTAATTAAAATTAAGAAAAAAAGTAAAAAAATAGTATAAAAATAATTTTAAAAATTATGATAGTTTCAGTTGCCACAATTTTCACAATTGAGTTTTTCTGAATAGGTGTTGTGTAAGGTGTACAAATAAGGTAGTCTGAAAATTAAAAAAATATTTAAAAGACAAGGAGGGTGGATATGTCAAAACAAAGGTGTAGGTAACACTTTATTATAAACTCAATTTCAGGCCCATAACAGCGTGATTAGAATTTTCAAAGCTCAAATTCATTAGGTATCATCTAGTTCGGAAAAGAGAACCTCTTATAGGATAAAAAAACCCTTTGAAAACTCCAAAATACCCTTCATATGTGCATATCTGAATGTACATTTTTTTTCATATTTTTAAGATATTTCGGATATGCACATTCGAAATCACATTTTCAAACGTTTTATTATTTAAACGTTGGATTTAAAAAGTCAGAAGTATTTTCGGATATGCACATCCGAAAATACCCTTTCTATACATTGTTACCATTATCACTATTTCATTCATTTTCTTTCACTCCATAACCAAAACCCTCTCCAAAATCTCAACCATTTCCAATCCATTTTTCGTCTCCAAACCAAGTTTCAAGTGGTTGAGCATAGCAAAGAGAGCATAGAAAGCTGCAATTTGAGGTAAAGTCTCATTTTTTCAAAGGGTCCGATCGAGTTGGATGCGAAGTTTCAAAGATCGGGAGAAGATGTTATCAAAATGTTGTGATGTCCTGAACTACCTGTTTATAACAATATGTAATGCTAAACTTTTGTTGAACTATCTATGTAATTTCGATTATTTATAATGAATCTATGTTTTGTTGCTTTGGTTATAAGGATTCTGTTTCTGCTATCTCAGACATCTTTTCGGATATGCACATCCGAAATTATCTTTTATTGAAAAAAATGTGTCTTAGGATGTGCACATGAGAACTCACGTTTTCTTGAAAAAAAAGGTGTCTTCGGAAATGCACATGTGAAATCACCATTTTTTTCAATAAAAAATGCGTTCGGACGTGCACATCCGAAGTTAGGAATATTTTAATATTATTTTTGCCAAAGATCTCTAAAAAGACATATGGATATATTATGATATTCCCTCGAAAAAATGAATTTCATGTAATCTATGAGCATTCTTTCCCTTTCAAAAGATTTAACTCCTTAGCAAAGAAACAATGATCCTCTATCACACCAACCCTAAGTCCAGACCAACCCAAACAAATTGCACATGATATTGATTATTTTATTCGATCTCTTTGTTTGCAAAAATCTATATACCTCTTAGAGCACAACCCTAAACACCATAATCCACTTTATAAATCTTTAAAAGTGAAAGTTGTTCAATGCAGGACTTAGGAGTTCTTTTTTTTTTTTTTCTTTCAAATTTATCTCTACATTGAAACTTTGACACTTGCTTTGATAAAGATTCCAACACTAATGTATTACATTAATTGTTTTCACAATTTCCCACTTGAATTTATAAAAAGATTTCAGCAGTACTGTCAAATGTTTTTATAAAGTAGTACATCAGCAAAAGTATCAACCAACTTGAACATTAACGTAACGAGTAAGATTAAAATTTAACAAGAGTGATCATAGTCTTGAATTCTATATCTCTAACAGCAGATCCACATACAACTTTTCTTTAGGCGTATTCTCAACAAAAAAACATGTGTTATTATGGTCATGCTTGTCTACCCTAACCTTTAATATCTTCAGGAATCATGTTCACTAACATATTCGTTCTCTTATAGTTGTAGTAACAATTCTTAATTTTTTCAATAGTCGCGATACTAATGGATCAAGACAACAAGCATGGGCTTTTCCCACAGAGAAATCTTTGCTAGCAAGTATCTCAACCAGCTTGCTTCTTCATTAGTGGTTACAAGAGTTATAATTTTTTATTCTATAATGAATTGAGTGAAAATCATTTATGCTAAAGATGTAACCGCTATTTGCTTTGGAATCTGACAACGATTTTTTTTTATAATGTAATCCGAACTTCATGGTCATTTGAAAGTTCCTCATAACTCTCTCAATATAGTGCCAATGCCCCATACTAGGTCTACTAGTAAACATGCATAACAATCTTTCAACATAGGTTACCCCTCAAGGACAACGAAAAACTTTTGATAATGTAATTCGAGGTTCACGGTCCTTTTAAAACGCCTCATAACTCTCTCTATAGTGTGTCATTGCTCCATACTAGGTCTATCGATAAACCTCCAAAATAGTCCTACGATATAGGCTACCTTAAGAAAAGCGGAAAATTTTTGATAATGTAATCATAGGTTCATCGAGGACACCGGAAAACTTTTAATAATGTAATTTAAGGTTTATGGTTCTTTTAAGGCATCTATTACTCTCTCAATATTGTGCCACCGACTCCATCTAAGTCTAGTGGTAAGCCTACAGAACAATCCTATAACATAAATAATGTCGAATAGACTATATAAGCACTTCACTTGGTTTTCTTGTTTACATCTAGACATATCTAGACACTTTTTGATGGACAAAGAGGGCATCCCTAAGTTTAGGCTTTGTAACTAAGGATCCCCTTTTCTTGCTCTTTTTGTATCCTCTTCTTTTTTAATATATTTCTCTTTATTCAAAAAAAAAAGAAAAAAAGAATAGACTATCCACGATAATAATTATTGTTGTCACTCTCTCCATTTGCAAAATTTTCTATACTCCTTGAGGTACACCCCAAGTAATCATCATCCACTATATAAACCCTATATCCCTTAAGGCACACTCCAAGTATTCATCCTCCACTACATAAACCCTTAAAAGAAGTGAAAGTTGTTCATTGTAGAACTCAATTTTTTTTCAAATTCATCTCACATTGAAACTTTGACACTTGTTTAGCAAAGATTCCAACATCAGTGCATTTACATCAATTGTTCCAACAATTATATATAATTATAACTTATTTTCATAGAGCTTATAAAAATAAGCTGAAAAATAGCTTATAGACATAATAAGCTATTTTCATAAGTTCTTTGAAACTGTTTCAAAGCTACTTATGTTAGCATATATCCTCAAATAAATCAATTCAAACTTAGGGTCAGTTTGTTTCAGCTTTAAAAAAATGGATTTTTTCTTTGTATTTTGGAAAATAGATTTTCTAAAATCATTTTTTAAAATATTACAAGTTTTTTTATATTCATTTTTTCTAAAATGAAACACTTAATTTGACATCCTATAACATAAACGTACATAATTGAAGACCAAAATTTAGTCAAAATCATAATTTTTTCAAAAAGTTGTATTTCAAAAATGATTTTTATGAAAATCTATTTGAAATAGCTTCAAAATTAAGTGATTTTTTGAAATTTTGATATCCAATTTTTTTTGCATAAATAGATGAAATACCTAAAATCACATTTTAATAATAACTATTCAAACAAAATTTTCATTTGAAGCTTTTATAAAAAGTTTCTTTGTAAAAAAATTTTTCACAAAATTTGATAACACTATAAAAATCATTTTTAAAAAAAGCTGAAACAAACGGGTCCTCAGCTATATACTACTTATTATGTATGAGCTATATACTAGTTATTATGTATGATTTCCCTTCTCTTTTCAATTTTTTATGATATATATTTATTTCAAAAATTGTAAAAGAAAATGCTGATTTATATTTTCTTAAGATTTTTAGTTGAAGTGAAAATGTTGATTCCCTAGTTCTATATCAAACTCATCAATGCATCATGGCAATTGACAGCATATGCTTAAGTTGGTGCAGCTGTTATTGACTCAACCATATTTGATTAAAAGTGGTTGAATTTCTTGGCAATAAATGATTTTGAACTTGAAGGGTAGTTAGAACTAAGAAAGTTGCCATGTGATTGGTTTTTAACAGATAGATAGATATCCTAACAAGTGAACTCAATCAATTCCTTTCTACTAACCACCATAATAAATATGATTGGTTACAAGTAACAGATATACTTCCTCTAGTCTTGAACATAACCAATAAAAAACTCATATATTTTTGTGCTTAACTAATTCTACTTTATGTGTTTCTCCATATATATCATGGCAAATGCTGCTATATGAATCAGATTCAAGTTCAACTCTTCCCAAAAGATAATGGTGTCTGCACTAGAACAGCAGCAGACAGCACAAAATGATCGTGCTCGTACCCTCCGCGAAGAAAAAGGAAGCATCCATGCTTTGTACGTATACATTTTTTAGATTCAATTCTCTTTATTTTCTTTTTCGTTTTCCAAACTTTCTCTTTGTTTCAGTTTCTATACACTCTGTTGCTGCTTTTGCTGCTATGATAGTTGCCGGTGCTGCTGTGGACGCACCTGCTGTTGCTGTCCCTAGATTGCTTAATCTCCAAGATACCTATGCCAAGTTTATGTTTCATTGCTTTTTTTTGTGTACGAAATGATGATTTTCGGAGCCATTACAGAATCATCTCTGAAAACATCGATACATTTATTTTGTCTCGCATCATGATTTTTCGTCGGTGTATCAATAACAAGAAATCAAAGTTTCTATTTCAATAAATTGCAAAGTCATAGGCATTATTATTACGTTCTGATAAAAATATACTCTATACATTTCAAAGAAAATAGTGCTGATACATCGACTTATCTCCACCAGTGATGAAACAAATCAACTCCGTACGATACTCTCGATTCTCTCAAAGAATGGAAAAACCCAACGTTGTCCTATCATCTAGTTAAACTAGGCACCTAGGATCGGGTTTCTCTTTTCATCAATTTCAATGGTTAATAGATGCTGAGGATCTGATCCATTCGGACCCTGCGAGTAAAGTGTAGGAAGGTACGCGTTGTAAGCTGGCAGGTAGCGCGAAACAAAGTCATTCACCTGAAGACAGCATAAACCACGAAAAAATCTTACCTTAAGTCATTCGAACGCGGATATTGCAAACACTAAATAGACATTATCATATATTCATATTTAATCAAAACATAAATCGCGCGAACAACAGACCTCATCATCAGACATTCCAGGATTGCCTGCCTCCCTCATTGCAATCTCAGCCTGCGCGTGCATTGATGTTACAACCAGGTTCTGAACACAAATTTTATAGTTTCTGAAAGACGATGTAGAAACAACCTATACCTGCAAGCGCCACTGGTAGACACAGCTTGGATCCTTAATCTTAATGACAATCCATGACTTTATATATTTGTCCCACGCGTCATAATAAGCTTCGAGGTTCTTATTTATTATTTCTAGCTGCAAAATACGAACGGTTGATTATGTTCCAAGAACAGCGTCGTGAACTTAACGTGTATATTAAGAAACAAAAAAGATACTTTACTAATCCTAACCTGAGGATCAACCGATTTTACAACTTCAACTGGAACGGGCTTGAAACCAAGCATCCAGCCTTCAAATAACACAACCTAAAAGTCCATACATGCTTGTTAATGGAAGAATAAGCACTTATTTATGAAATTAAAAATATACTGACACGAGATAAACCTATTGGAAGCAGTTCAAAAGTTACAATTAGAGATTCACTTACTTCAAGTGGCCCTTCAATTTCAGGCCATGTTGAAGGATCAGCGCGGTCACCTCTTCCACCGAAAGCAGACTGGAAATACCAAACAATTCGTCATAAGCAACTACGAATACAAAAGATGTTTAAATAGCCCAAATATGCAGTTTATTCCCTTACTTTATCATATCTTGGTAACTTCATCTTGATACCTGAATACTTTCAACAACAATAAATTATACTAAACATACAATATAATTTAGGGGGGAAATGAGTTTAAATATCCACCTTCTTTCGACATTTTGGTTAAAGCCGACAGCGTTTCAACAGAAATAGGAAGATCATGGCTTCCCGCATTTCCACGAAACTGCACCAAAAATATTTTAGTCATCATTGTCCATAATGTTCATAGATTATACTCAGTTTGCTACGGCTCATAAACGTGTATAATTACCTCAAGAAGTGCATTTCCTGGATTAGCTTCTCGTAGTTTATTCTACAATCCAAACACAATTTGATTGTTACTCCAAAAGAAAAAGAACATGAGAGTATTAACCGAAAAAACAACATCTTTGAAAACGGATTCTTTATACCTGGCCTTCAGCCGTCAAGTAAAAATCATCTATCGATATTGTTGCAGACTTCCTGAAAATTTTATATATAGTCATCAAAACAAAGGAGAAATTCAAGATAACTGTTGCTTCAAAGCTAAAGCCTACCTGCCAATCATTTGGAAAAGGTAGTCGAGAGCAAAGACGAGGGTCGTCTTTCCACAGCCTTGAGGAGCACTAAATCCAATCTGAGTCATACAAAATGAAAAAAGTTATGACACCCTTAAACAATTCTCTTTCTTACAAAATCCTCGAGGCTTATTGAAGGAAGTCGAATATAAATACCACTAAAGGAGGTATATCTTCTCCGTCTTTGAATTTGGACTGATGCTGAACAATCTCACTTTCGCACCAGAGAAAAACTGGTATATAGTAATGATAAAGCCTAACTTTTTGAGGCTCGTTCAAGAACAGTTCATTAAGCTGAAACAGTCTACATAGGTGTCGCCCGTAGGTTAACCACTTATCTATAGACTCGGCCACATTCTCTGGCGTCAAACCAATTTTGTCAAGCAAAGGTCCTGAGCAAATAAATGTGTACAGGTCTTGCACAGAGGAAACTTGAGCAGGCGATGACGGAAATACTGAATGTACAGGACCGTTCTTTTGCTCGTTGCTGACAGATGGCGAACTACTCTGCAGCCATGAACTTCCACTACCTGCAGAAAATAATTTAACTGTAAATTAAAGATTTAGACGCACTATCTGCTTTCTGTACCCAAAAACTTTTCCAGACAGATTTCGAACTCGGGTTTTATTGAACGATTCGCCTTTAACAAAAGTTCAATAATCACTCAAAGATAATTGCTAGATTTGAGTAAACCAACATGATTTTGTGATTTTGTGAGCAACTGCAAAGACTAATTCCGCGGGATAATTGAAATTCATTTAAGGGGCTGGTTTCTCCCACGATGTTTTTCGCGTATGCACGAACTGGAGCAACTCGAGTATCTATCTATCACCCGAGTCACACCATGTTAGTGAAAATGTAGCTTTTCAACATGAACTTAAAGCATCTAATATTGTTTTCATGATATAAAGACCAAAGATGAGAAATTTCTAACAACTTGAAGGCCTAAAACTCATCTCATAGACAGAATAGAGAAACTTAACATGTATCAATCATCAAACAAACTAGTATCAATAAGAAACTTTCAACACAAACACTTTCATTCAAACACACATGCATGTAACAAGACAAAACATAGAAAATTGGTTAATATAACAGTAGTACATGAATTGGTTAAAGTTAGAGAAAAAAGTACCTGATTTAGAGTAATGGGTCTTAGAAGAGTGAGAAAAAGTAGGGGCAGAAAGGGAAGAAAGAAGAGAATTGGAAAAGAAATGAAACTTAGAAGTGTTAGAATTTGGACAGAAATAAGCATAGTTAGAATTTGAAGAAGAAGAGCAACAGAAAGAAGATGAGATTGTAGGGTGCAATGTTTGAGAGAAAACATTCAAAGTAGCCATTGTTGTGGTCTTGTTTTTCTCTATCTAGTTTGCAACAAAAAAGTCGGCAACAAATCTTAGCCGCCACGTAACCATTGGCTCGTGTTCTTTGGCCAAACCAGTGATTTACACCAGAAAAAATAAATATAATATAGTACAGCTATATTCTATTCTATTCTATTCTATCTAAACATTGTGTTTGTGTATCAAATTCTATTCTAATCTATCTTCTTAAATAGTGTAAGTTTAGTTTTCATATGGTTCACAACCTACGTAGAACATGTAGCATAAACACTTCCAAAAAATCGGATACGACACTTATAATTACATTCAATTTATTTATATTTTTAAATTATAAATGTAAAAATTATGAATGAATCCGGGTCAAGATCCTATCTGTGTATGTGTCTCTGTCGTTCCGAGCAGTAACACTTTATATCAAAGTTCAAAATAATAAAACTATTAAAACCATACACAACTTAGTTTTTTTAATGGCAAAGAAGATCACAATATAAATTAGGAACTTAAAATCAAATTCAATAGAGATAAATTAAAAGAGAAAAAAAAAGCGGACCCGAGAAAAATAGATCACGTACAAAAAAAAATGGTTTATTTTTACGGCAACAATTTTTAGGGTTTGACACAACATTCATTAAAACGTATCTCCTTTTGTTTATGTCAAAAACATAAAAATTTATGATTGATGTAAAATAAAATTATCATAATTACCATGATCCATGACGATATAGTAGAAATCAGAATAACCTTCTAGACTTGATCTATTTCTTCTGGACGATTTTTTTTTAAGTCGAAAAGACAAACAAATAAAAACCCTAATTTAAAAAGGAACATGAAACGAATAACAAAATTTAGGTCTTATTCTTCCAAACTCTTTACATCTATTTACATTGTATTTGTGTATGCAATTCTATTCTATTCTATCTTTTAAAATAGAGTTAGGTTTAGTTTTCATATGGTTCACGTAACAACTTGTATCAAAGTTCAAAGTATCAATAGCAAAGGAGAGAAAAAACTATCAAAATTATAAGTTACAAATTAGGGCACAAGCTACTCAAAATCATAAACAATCAAAATAAAGAAGAAAGCCACAAAATATATAGCCTCAAAAGAGAACAAAATTGTTATCTCTTACGAAAACAATTCTTAAGATCAACACAACAACATTGATAAAAGAGACTAGTTTTCTTTGTCTATTAAAATTAAAAACATGTGATCTATAAATTTATTTTGACAAGTGTAATTAAAATTTTTATTAAATAGCAATATGTATAATGAATTTTTTCATAAAAAAACATGACAGCCAACAAAAAAAAAATTACCATGATTCATGACGATGTGATAGAAAGTAGAAGTGACGTTCTTAGTCTCAATGTATTTCTTCTTAGAACAATAAATAAGAAAATCAATTGTATATATTTTTTAGAATAAACACGAAATTTATAACTCTTTTCAAGTTATTACCAATTACCAAAAATAATTAAATTTAAATTTTTTTCTTTTGAAACAGTCTCATCCTCTCTGTCGTCTCTATCTTCTTGTTGTCTTTATCCTATTGATCATGTGTTAAACGAGTATAATTTTGATTCTTATTGATTTTCCTTTAAAAAATTATTTTTGATTGATTTGCATTGTTTTTTAAGTAAGAAAAGGATTATTATATTCATTTCTTTAAAGTTTAAATATAATAATCACAATAATATTAATAACTACTGCTTTATATAAAAATTAGAATGATTTGAAAGAATTGATAAATAAAAAAAAGGTAAACAGTAAATTCTTTGAATATATTTAATTCATATAAAGACCAATGCTTCAATTATTTAATTAATGTAAAAAAATAAATTTTAATTATAAGAGTTTTTTCACTTGTTAGAATTTACTTTCTTGATTTGAATAAGTATTTTATCACTTTTTTAGATTTTACTTTTTCACTACCAGAAAAAGTACTTAATTAGTCTTAAGCAATCTCATATCACTGTTACAATAAACCATCTGAATTCAAGACATTCTAGGCAACATTCTTGATCTCCATTGTTCATAAAGACTAAGAAGTAACCAAAATAGTGATAAATGTATATACAAAAAAAATAATACTCCACATATAAGAAAAGGCATGATGAGCTGTTTTGAAACATAAAACCAGAACATGTCTCCTTTTTTGTTACAAATTAGGGGTCCTTCCCTTGCATTCATCATCTTCATCTTCAAAACATTGTTTCAAGCAATTTTGGTGAAGACAAAGTTGCTACACATTTGAGCTGCACAAACAGAAGATTCTCATCATGTTTCATCATGAAAGTTAAATAATAGACATGAAAGTTATCTGGCATACATTGTCTTGTGTGTACTTCATGCGGATCGAGGTTAAAGGACAGTCATTGCTATTCAGTTGTAGATCTTGTAATGCAAGAACCGCGGCTTTCAAATCTGATGCTTTGTAAGAAGCATAGTGTTCAAGAGTTGGATTCTACACGAGATAATAGTAACAGCATTGATGGATGTTACCTTTGCTGTGTAACTTCATTCAGAACGAAAAAAACATGAAACAGAAACACTAACCCATGGGTGGTTTGACTGATCTAATGTCCATCTTGCGAGGAAAACCGCAGATGCAGCAATCATTGAAGGAAGGAAATTTAAGAAACCATAGCTCATCAATGTTAGTTCCGCCAGGTAATTCGCCAAGTACTCCAACTCAATGCTCGGTCTCTGTAAGTTTTATTCATTGACAAGTGATTAGTAATAGTAATACTCAAGTCAACACAAATCTAGCATGTCTTAGATTAAGCAGCATTTTCCTAGATCAATCTTTTCACCTTGTAAGAAGCTTGTGCGGCTCGAAGAAATCTCCTATTAAACCAAGAATGTATTAAGATAATGCAAGGGGAACTCCAAATTACTGATATTTTTCGTATTAGTGAATGATAGAGTAAAGGTGAAGAAGTACCTGAGGAAAGTTTTTGTAGTAGGAGCAAATAGTTGATATGCAGCGGACTTCAACACTAGAGACTCCATCTGTAGTACCTGTCAATATACAAAATATTATGATATGGATTTGTTACGTACCATACACGTACCGTACCCGTACTAGTACCAAGTACTGGTACTTCGCCTAATACCGCGTACAAGTTCTTCCAAGGTTTTGATGCATGTGTTCCTTGATATTTGAATATTAACCATTCATTGTGGAAAGAGTAAGACGTATATACCTGGCCTTTTGTGTATGTGTTGTCCGTGATGAAGCAGAAGTCTTCAACATGGGGGGCGTTAATTTCTTCATACTTTCTTCAATCACGTAAGAAACAAGACATTATTAAGTGTCGGTGTCAAACACTCACACGTATAATAATCCGAAATATAATTATACTGAAACATTATCATTGTTATTACATTAATGCCAACTAGCAGAACAAGGAATGGTGTGACATTATCTTTGTTGTTTACTGTTTTTAAACATTCACTGTGTCTGATTACTGTCAACTAAGTCATGGCTCCTTGAATTCGGGAACTTACGAGGCAATTAGCATGCAAGTGATGCCGAGCAACTGAAGTTTCTGTCTTTCAATGAAATTTTTTGAGAGAAACCAATCAATGAGATATACAGTGAGGTAAAGAGTATTTGCTTGCAATTTGTATCCATCAGAAACCTGCAAATGAAGTTCAACATAAGGGAATTCACTATCAACTGATATAATCCACATATCTAAGTTATATTAAAATCAACAACTTTAGTATGAATCAATATTGGAAAGTCGAATAAGGCGAACCTCTACAAGCCAATCAACCAGTATACCGCGCATGCTTGGAGTGATATCTTGTTGTACTGTTTCCATTAAGTTGGGATTAGGCCTTCTCGACAGCTGAAAATTGAAATGTTTGATAAAAAGCTTAGCAGAAAAGGCGAAATCAAAGAGAAACTTTGTCGGAAAGGTTAAGTATCAAAAGCATGCTTCAGTTGAATATTTGCTCTACCAATTATCAAGGATTTTATAAAGTTCACAACTATGTGCCACAAGACAACATTGGTAGAGACAGCAATGACAGGACATTAACGTGACAAACCTCAGCAACACGCATGTGGTCGTATATATCTGCAGCATAGAGGCTGCAAAGTTGAGGATCTTCAAAATCAGCATCTATGTCAGCAACATCTGGATGCTTTGACACATCCAAAAGTTCAGAAATGTTGCCTTTCTCGGCCGCAACAGTTTGTGAAGCTTAGACCGAAAATAATCACAAGTAAGTTACTTCAACAAACTAACAAGTTATCTATTCATTTTATGGTGGTACTAAAGCAATGCACAAACCATGTACTACAAAAATAAAGGAAAACCTTTCTTTTGAGAAATCGAAGGCTGAGCAGATACTCGAGATGTCTGGCTGTGAAGCAGATCGTTATTTGTAGCACAGTGGTTGGCACTCAGCCTAATCGGTTCATTGTCTTCCAACTTAACTGAACATGTGACATCTTCTGATGATCTAAGCCGCATTTCAGGTAATTTCACCGGTTTTGAGTCAGCAACTAATGGAACCTCCTTTGAAACACCGGGTTGAGCGGGCTTATTCAGCTTTCTTTTCTTAGCCTAGCAGACATAAATGTTACAGGTTAAAGTCTTAGAATCATCATTAGAATGGGAAGAAGAAACAAGTACCTATCCTATCCACTATTCACCTGAGTTTCAGTTGGATTTAAACAGCTCCTATTACTTTTCTCACAGCGAACGTTCGTGACATCATGAAGAATCGCCCTCTTCTTATGCGGCAGATACGTATCATCTGAAACCGCTCTTTTCGAATTGGCTCTTAAGGGATGCTTCTGACTTTCTTCTGCCACCTTCTTCAATGGTGGCAACTGTCCAGTTGCACTTAAAGCAGCAGCTCGAGCACGAGTCAATCGACTCGGAACCTCTCCAGCTTTCATAATGCCACTCTTCCTCATCTCTATAAGATCCAAAAGAACTCCTAATACTAAATCTCGGTTGGTGAATTTTCTGCAACACAACAAAAAATCTTGTTCAAACAAACACTTATCAAACTAATAAACACATATTTTCTCTAAAAAGTTACCTATTTCGATACCTTAATCAATGCCCTAAGGGAAATTTTCCTCAATCTCAATACAAAACCATGTTATCAAATGCATATACAACAATAAAAAACCTTTGGTTTTGATAACAAGTTAATTCAAAACAACAAATCATGCAATTAACAAAGTCACCAATTTGTCTCTTAATTACACTAAAGTGATCAAAGTCACCAAATTTGGAAGGTACAGAATCATTTCCAAACCTTAAACAGAAACAAAAAAATGTTTGGATGTGAAATTAGGAAAGAACACACAATTCCAATTAATAACAATAAAATAAAGACAGCACAAGCCACAAAAGACATATATGGTCTCTCCATTTCATCAAAACACAAAAATGTTACTATGTTCCTTAAAATGTTGTCCAAGGTACCCATTTCAAAATGTACATAAAAGATTCAAACTTTATCCCCTTTATATAATTCTAAGCTCATTTTAACAAAGACCCTAATAAATTAACATGACCCAGATACCAATTCAAAAGGAATTTGATTAAAAATGTGGACTTTCTTTGATAGATTTGTAAAAATGAAGAAGAATAAAACACCTGGGGTTTATGCTACAAGCTCCACCACCAGCTCCATTGAAAGGGAGACAAAGGGTCACATAGAGAAAAAAGATAAAGAAAGAGTTTTTGTGTTGAAAACAGCTATGAAGAGAAGAGAATTGAAAGCGGGATAGTGATTTGGTTTAAAATCTACTGTGTGAGAAAAAAGACAAAATAAAAATATATTAAATAAATAAATAAATAAAAATAATAATTGTTTGACTAGACTTTTTCAGTTAACTTTTTTAAGTTGAATTTCTGAGCTTATGTCAGTTTCAAAGTAACTGATTTTATATGTTTATGATATTGGTTAATACTTAAGTACATCAATATATTATTAAAAGTATTTTTATTTTAATAAAAATGTATATTTTCTTTTATTTATAGTATGTGTGAGTTTTTCAAGTTAATTTGGAAACATTTCTTCTCCAACACTTTCTGACATTATTTTCTCCAAGAGTAGGTACATTTTCTCCTCTTACAGTTTGGGTACACTTGGTTGAAATTTATTGTATTGGTTGGTGTCTAGTTTTCAAGGTGATGAGTGAGACTCACGTGAATGAATTTAATAAATGAATTATAAAGTGAATAGCCTCTTCCTAACACTAGTAGTAGTTGTTGTATAAAAGATGATGCACCAATGAATGTGCTAAAATGTGGCTCATGAGATCTAGAGTTTTATTTATCCTTCATGTTTGACTTTATTTTTGTGGAAAGTAAAAAAGTAAAAGTAAAGTGTAAAATTGTTTTTGATATGTTTGAGAATTCTCACATTGGTGGATTTCTATTTCATCTCATAGGAGTACTTTTTATAGACCTTGTACAAACCTTATAATGCATTTATAAGTAATCAATTTTTTAAATCTCATTCAAGATTATATTTCATATTTTTTTAAATTTTTATCAAAAATTTATTGTTTTTCGCTAATGCATATTGGGTTTTATACCTCCACACAAAATTTATAATAAAAATAGTCAGGCTTATTATAGAGCACTTGACAAGTTGTCAGTTTTTTATATCAAGGAGTAAAGTAATAACGATAATGATAATAGCCACTCTAATTATAAATCACTTGACTGGTTGTCAGTCTTCTATAATCGGGACAAATGAAAATATTAATAAGATTAAAGAGGTAAGTATAAAATATATACCTAGTGTACTGGAAACTTCTGATAGAACGATCGTGCTGATAGCGTGTTAAGAAAACTGAATACAGAGAGATAGAAGAGACCGAGAATATATCGTTTTATCTTTGAATATGAATTTTTATGTGTGTCATTACATATACCAAGGAGTGGTATTTATAGTGCTAGAATTTCACTACTATTGAATGTAATGATACATGCTACTATGCAATGTTTAAAATTTTTGTAGATAAAAGATATCCACTATTCACAATATATTTTAAAATAGTAATAATAATAATTACTTATTATTATAACACAATCAAATTATTCCTTTTAGACGGGTGGCACAAGTTTTTCAATTTTTTTTATTAATGTGATTCATGTGTTTATCCTCATAAACTTTTTTCTCTCTCTCACTTCAAATCATTATCTTGCAGGTCTATTAGTATTTCTCCCTCTACTTCTCCTTTACAAAAATTGATTTCCTCTCTTCCCTCTCTCCATTTTTCATCACTTCATATCCCTTTTCTCCCGTTGCAACCGATTTTCTCCCTCAAACCAACATCACCCGTTGTTCAGATTTTAAGCTCCAACAACAAATATCTTCTTCTCCACTTGTGTGTAAGTAAGTCTCTTAACCGGATTTATGATGAATTACCCGTTCTTAGGCTAAAAACAGTTTGGAAATATACATGCAGGGTTGAAGTAGAAAATGCTCACTTTGAGGATCCCTTAGTTGTAAAAGTAGATGCATTAGCTCAACAACCCTAGTAGCTCTCTTCATAGTCAACCCCTCAACCTCAATCTCAACTAACATCATTTCCATGCAATTCAATCCCCAACATCGATCTCCCGAATAATGTCAAGGGCTTTAATCACCTCTGCTAGATCCCTTATGATGTTCTCAATCAAGATACCAGACATAAAAAGAAGCTTAAAATTGTCTCTAATCAGATGAATCAGTGGGAGTAACACAAGATAAAATAGAAGAAGCTCTAACGGATCACCTTATTGCATTCCATTGGCTTACATAATATGTCCACCCAAGGTACATCTCGCTGCCTGACCATAAAAAAAATTCAACTCACAAAAAAAAAGATGGACATCTCCCTCTCACCTTGAACAAAAGGGTTGATCGGTCTACCATATTGAAAGTATTCGAGAAATCTACCGTGAGCATATCCAAAAACCTATATCCACATCGCTTGCTTAACACCTATTAGTATTGTGCAAATGGTCTCTGCACCACCCAATACCCTGACCCCAAACTAGAATTCATTGAAATATTGTTACAATCTTTACTAAATTTTTTCATAGAAACTTTGGATACCAAGACCTCCAAATAGAACCCACATCAGTTGGTCATATTCCACCGGCAGGCTTTAATAATAGTTTCAAAGGTGTTGAGGCAACAAATTATGCCAAATTCATCATACATATTCCTCTCAGCCATAAGTTAAAAATTAGAGTGATTGTACATAAAAGATATCTTGCCACAACATAATCTTCTCAGCACAATGTGTTTAATATATATTGTGCACACAAACCATCTCTAACACACGATATCCATTTGGGATATGATATAATGTATATGAAGTTAGTATCAACTTAAGCCACTAGAGAAGCTTCGAAGAACAAGATGATCAACATGGAAGGAGGTGGTCTATATTAGTGTTTAGCCTCCAAAACCTTCATTGTATGTCCATTATAAGGGGCCACTCCAGATGACCCCAACACTTTCACACTCGTTGTTAAGTGACCATCTATAGTCTTGTGAAGACATTGCTCGACATTAGAATTCATCGTTTATCCTTCCCTTAAATATGAACCATCTCATGACCCAAATTATCTTGCTCAGAACTTCCCCACACACAATCAAATAACTTGCCAAGACCACACACGTCTCTCCAGGTAGTTAAGCACTCCATAATGTGTTGTTGTTGCAAGGGCTTCCGATTTTCAAACATATAATCACACATATTCTTAGGCTTGACCATTATAAAGTGCAACGAGGAAGAAGTAACAATCGTACCCAAACACTTACAAATTTTGCCTTAGCAACCACCTTATAAAAGCATATTTCAATGTGTGAGAGAAGTCAAGACGACACCTAATAACCTTGAATCTAAAACAAACTCCTTATTTGTGTCGAGGTTATCTAATTTTGTTATTGGTGGTTTTGCAATATCAACAATGCGACTTCCGACCTCCCTTGCCCATGAGAAACACGAACCAAACTATCAAGATGATGACATGTCTGACTCGTGGCATGAATGCTCATGCACCTTTCTTATATTCATTGCTCAACCAGTTTTAAAGACTCCTCCAATGCCATAAGCAAATCTTGATCATTGTGAATGGCTTTCCGTAATGCACTTTTCGTTCGTTTCTAAATCTTAGATGAGACACTATACAAAAAAATACCCTTGTTCTTGGTCTTGTCATAAGGGCAACAGTGAAACCCTCAATATGGACGACGCAAGTCTCATACCTGAGTAGAAACTATTAAATAATGCCTCCTCTATTCAATATAAAAGATTTCTAGTTGAAGAATTTTAACACACACATTGTGAAAAACAGCGAAAGAGCGTTTCGCCGTGATTGTGTTGCTATCTTGCTCTACTGTGTGATCATGTTAATGTTAACTCCTCTACAATCATGATGTATGCCTCTGAACAGATAGGAAAATGATGATCGAAGAGCTGAAACAAATATTTTGGAGAAACCGGCGGTGAATTATGTAAACTTTAAACGTGAAAATATTTTTATCTGCTCACAATGAAGATTTATAGTGAAATGGAAAATATAAAAAAGGTATCAAGCATAATTATAGTCTTTTGCTTGGTGGGAAGGAACGAATTTGGATGGAAAAACAATATATTAACTAGGATTATGATGTTATTATTCACCGAATTTGAAGCACAATGCTTACAGCTAAAGTGATATCTATGGTTCTATATAATATTATGATCATAGATACAAGTTAGAAATCTTTTACAAAACGAGCCCTTCTTACTTTTTTTTTCTGTGGATTTGAATCTGATAACTGCTTAGTAACATCTGTCATTTTGGGCCTGTTGTGTGGATCATTCTCAGCACATCTCAAAGCCATCATAAGCACTTTTGCAACATTTTCCATCATATTGGTATCTAGACACTCATTTGCAAGGCTTGAATCAACAATTTGATTAATTTCTCCTGTTTCACTCCACAACAATCTAACCCAACCCACTAAATCAGTACCCTCCGTAAACGATGGATCTACTACCTTCTTTCTCGTTATCAGCTCAAGCAAAACTACTCCATAGCTGTATACATCACACTCCCTATTACTTACCGTTGTATAAGCGTTCTCTGTCAAAGGCCAATATAAACGAATATGTTACTTAATCGTACGAAGATTTTGTGAAGAAGATAAAAATCAAATCACTAGTTAGTAAGTTAGTTAGTTAGTTACCTGGTGCAATATAACCGATTGTGCCAGGCACAGATAAGGAAGGATTTGATGTAGAGGACTGGTCCAAAAGTTTGGCAATACCGAAGTCTGCGATGTGAGGCTCCATATCAGAGTCTAGAAGTATGTTGTTTGGTTTGATATCTCGGTGCACTATGGGAGGATCGCAGTCATAATGGAGGTAAGACAACCCATGAGCGATTCCAATAGCTATCTTATACCGAACATTCCACTCTAAAGACGGCGCTGGCTTCTTTTCATGCAAGACATCATAAAGGCTTCCATTTGGCATGTAGCTATACATAATTAGACCGTAATCATGTCTCAACCAAAAGTTTTCCAATTTGACAAGATTTCGATGCTTGATTTGTCCGAGGGTTTGAATTTCTCTAACCATGCTCAAGTTTTTATCTTTGCTGGCAGCAAATGCCAGCTTCTTTATGGCAAAAGCTTTGTCTTGACTTACATTGGCTTTATAGACAACTCCATGGGCTCCTCTGCCGATAATATACCGATCACTTAGGTTCGATGTAGCCTCCATCACTTTGTTAAGAAGGGACAAACGACCTTCGTCATCGGTAATATGGACTTGCTGGTTAGATTTTCTGCCAACAAATATATGAACCAATCCCATCAACAGCAAAACAACAAATATTGAGGATCCTATAGCTATCATCACAATCACAATTTTACTGAGGCCTTGGTTATTCATTTTGTTGTTGTTGTCACATGGTTTTACATAGCTGCTTTCGTTGCAAACCAAACCACTGGATGGTGAACAACTGATACATAGCCCGGGATTCCCCGAAAATGAGGACAAGCGTGAATTAAACAGCTTCATTAGCATCTTCGGTATGGAACCCTGAAAAGAATTGTTCGAAAGATTGATTTCGACTAACGAAGGGAGTTCATCAAGAACTTGTATGCTTCCTGTCAAATTGTTTTGAGAAAGATCAATCATTTGTAAGGATTTCAACTTTCCAATTTCCACAGGTATGTCTCCTATCAGCCCATTAGAACTTAGATTCAACCCGTAGATCAAATTCTGCAATGTCCCAACCGAGTTAGGAATTTCCCCTCCAAACATATTTCCGCCAAGCTGTAGTTCAGAAAGATCTTCAAAAGCCGACAAAAACTCTGGAATTCCACCACTAAAATAATTCTCATTCAAAATTAGTGTGTTTAGCTTTGTCCACTTCTGCAAACTCGACGGCAATGAACCATTCAGGAAGTTAAATCCCACATCAAACTTGTCCATTTTGGTACAGTTTGCGAGCTGAAAAGGCAAAGGACCTTCTAAGTCATTATGACCAAGATCCAATGTCCGAAGATTAACAAGTTTTCCCAACTCCGGTGGTATACGCCCGCTAAGTTTGTTCGCGGACAACATTAAATCCGTGAGATTCGTGCAGTTTCCTAAACTCGATGGAATTGACCCGTTGATCTCGTTGTGGCTGATCTCCATGTATAACGGATTGGTATTCCTTTCAAAATCAGGAAGAGGCCCGGTAAATTTGTTTTGTTTAAGAATGACCCTTCTTAAAGTTGTGCATCTTCCAACATCGAGAGGTATTCTTCCTCGAAGTCGATTGATTCCCATATTCAGAACATTCAACTTTCTTCCAAAACAAAGATTTGGAGGAAGGTTACCAGTGAACCTGTTATTCACAAAGTCCAACTGTACCAAACTGCTGTTAATTCCTAAGCTTTGAGGTATCACTCCAGAGAAAATGTTGTTAAATAATGAAATGTTCTTAAGGTTCTTCAGCTCTGTCATCTCCACTGGAAGTTCACCAGAAAGGCTATTATTATACACAAACAGATGCTCGAGACCTCGAATCTTCCATATCTCAAGCGGAATTTCGCCGCTCAATTGATTAGAAAACAGTTCAAGGTCCCTTAATTCACTGAGTTTTCCCAATTCACTCGGAATTTTTCCATCAAGTCGATTGGAATACAAATGCAACTCAGTCAAAGACTTACAGTTGCCTATTTCAGGAGGTATTTTACCAGACAAATGATTCTTGCAAAGGCGAAGAATCGAAAGCTTGGTGAGCAGACCAATGGAAGATGGAATAGCTCCAACCAAGTTAGAATTCACAGCAGCAAATTGTGATAAACCAGTACAATTACCAATGCCATATGGAACGCTACTACCAAAATCATTGAATGAGATATCCAAAAACAGTAAATTTCTACAACCGGAAGAACCCAATGGAATAGTACCTGTTAGTTTATTGTAGGCAACTTGAAAACGAACACGATGATTGAGATTGTTGAGACTATAAGGAAGAACACCCTCCAACTGATTAACATTCAAATACAAGTCTTGTAATTGAGTACAGTTCCCAATAGATGAAGGAATTGCACCAGAGAAGTTGTTATATTGGAGATACAATTCTTGGAGATGAGTTATGTTGGCAATAGTAGTTGAAATGGAACCGTTGAGTTGGTTATCAAAGAGATCAAGAAGTTTGAGGTGAGGGATTTGGGACAAGAAATGAGGGAAAGGACCTGTGAGAAGATTAGTAGAAAGGTGAAGATATTTTAGTTGATGGAGGTTAGTGAAAGAGTGAGGTACTTGGCCATGAAAGTAGTTATACCTAAGGTCTAAGTGTTGGAGTTGTGTGCAGTTTGCAATTTCTGGCCCTAGTTGACCGTAGATATCAAGATAGGAAAGGTTGAGAGAGATTACACGGTGGAAAGAGTTGCATTTGAGACCAGCCCATGAACATGGTGTGGAATGAGATGGGTTCCATGTTGAGTTTATGAGAGGAGGAAGTGATGTCCAGTGGGATTTGAATGATAAAAGTGCTAAGCCATCTGAGTTGAGTGAAGAAGAAAGAGTATAGAAATGGAAGATGGAAGAAAAGAAGAGAAGAGAGGAGTGAAGTTTCATGGAGAGAAGTTACACGGTGGTGTTTTTGTTTTTTGTGTGTGTTATGTTTCATTAATGATGTTTGATTAGTGCTCATTAATATATGTATCAGTTGAGAGTTCACACTTAGAGTATTCACATTCACCTTTTCATGCCATGTCATCATTGACTGTTTTTCATCATTTCTTATATATAGAAACAGAGAGAAGTTAGGTGGTTTTGGATTTCTTTGAATGTTACAATTTTTAGTTTGTTAGATTTGCTTAGGTAAACAAAGACTTACTTTGGAATAAAAAATTACAGGAAGACTTGTGGCACTGTGTACTGCACTTTAGTTTTTCATATAACTGATTGAATAAATTAAGGTGACTACAGATAAGTAGTTAAAAAGTTGTGTGAATGTTAACTTTAATGATTTAGGTACAAACTATACCCATGGCTTTACACAAGTGGATTTTCATATTAAGTTAGATATACAATACTCTATCCCTCTCAAATATAAGTAGTTTGATAAATGGTTTTTACTCATTTATTTATCGTTGATTTTATTTGTCTTTGTTTTATATTGTTAAGCGTTCATTATTTTCTTCTTTATTTTATGCGTTGGTTGTGTGTTTTATTGTTTTTAGACTCAAGTGAATAAATCGAAACAAATCAGTGCGAAAAAATGCAAAACGCGGAATTTCGGAGGAAGTGCCAAAATCATGCTTCAGGAGGCCTGATACAGGTGACCATATCTCCTGACATGGGCCGTGTCAGGAAGAAGGCTTGGACGAATTCAAGAAATTGTGAAAGTCAGTGGTGCAACACGGGCGGCTGTTTTGCACGTCCTAGAGCTTGCAAAAAAATAATTGAATAGAGAGGCAACACTGGTTCCCGTGTTGGAAGGCGACGCTGATTTTAGTAATTGTTGTGATCTTGTATTTAGCTTGCGAGGGTGTTTTTGGTATTTCCAACAAACTTAAGTGAATGTGTACTATTTAAATGAGTTTTTAGGAAGAAAGATGAGACTTTTTGGCGAGAGAAGAATACACGATTGAAGATCAACGTTCATCTCAATTCTTGTAATGTCTCTATTTTATATTTCGTTTTCTTTGAATACTATGAGTAACTAAACCCCTCAATGCTATAGGAGTCCCTTATTTGACTCTGTAACGACTTAGATTTGATATTTGCAATAACAAGGTTTTTCATATTTCACTAATATTAAGAAAAAATTTAATGTATTAATCTATACTATTGGATACTCTACCTATATTGATCTAAGAGACACAATATTACTAAGTAAAAGATAGAAAAAACATCATTTGAAAGTACGAAAGCGTAGACTTGATAACTTTGAAATGGAAGTGTTAGAAAAAAATATGTATATTAAAAATAAAAGAACACAATCATAACACAAGAATATAACGCGGAAACTCCAAAATCGGAGAAAAATCACAGTTGTTGTCAAATGATAACTACAGAATAATCCTATGAGAAAATTGTTATAACACATAATATACTCTCAACCACCCCAGATCTCGAGTACACCATACACTCAAAAGCAAAGGTTTAGCTAGATCTCACAATACTTCAACACAAGAGTACAAAAAGAAAGTCAAATACAAGCTTAAAGTGCTTTTGACTGGTGCATCTTATAATGAAGAACTTGAATTTTTTATATAGTTTTGGACTCCCTCTTCCTTTACAAAACTAAGTGATTGAGACATCTCGAACATGTATTTTTTTAAGCAACCCCAGGAAGAAGTTCGTCAAGCACTGAAACAAAGTCAATGGCTTTTGTTAGTTTTTGGTGTTTTACATGAGTTTGAATAATAATTATCCATGTTATTCAATAAGATACCGCCTTCATCACTAGTGTAGATGTTGTTGATTGGCTGTAATTTTTGGTAAAACTAAAGTGTGGTTCTATCCTGTCAAAAACCAATGTCATGACATGCTTTCTGTTGTTGTGAAGACCTTCCTTATGCAGGCCTTTACCTGATGTCAAGGCCGATGTCATGACATTCGCAGCTGTTCGTTATTCTCTATTACTCTTATGATTTTAGGATCTGTTAAGACCTTATGTGCTATATTTGGTAATGATGGATTCTGATCTGTTTTAAGGACGAATTGGATGATTTCTATTATCAGCTTCTTGTGTTATGAAGATTTGTTTTATTAGGGCAAAAACTATTTTTATGGATCCAAGGCCCAGTTGCTGTATTGCTGAAGGCTATTTATTCCACGCAAGGACTACTGTTGCCGTTAGGGTTTTTGGTGGAGAAACTGTTAGAGTTCTGTGTGTTTAAGGTTCTCGTTGTAGTTTTCTTGTAAGCCAAACAATCATCATGATGATTGTCTTGGTCTAGGTGTTTTGATTTGAGTTGTAAGAAGTACTCAAAGCTTTTAAGAAAGAGTACTATTGTACTTGATCAAAGCTTTTAAGCAAGATCAAGTTGTGTTTTTTGAAGAGTGTCTTCTTTTGTTATTCGTTGGTTAGTCTTTCATCACTGCTGTGATTGAGGGGGAGTGAGTAGGATCTCTGGTCTGAGTGGTTTAGATTGAAGTTGCATTGGGTAGATATTAAGTGAAAGGCGTAATCTTGTTTTGTATTACCTTGAATTAATATTACTTATAGTGGACTTCCTCCCTGGCTTGGTAGCCCCCAGATGTAGGTGTGTTTGCACCGAACTGGGTTAACAACTCTCCTGTGTTGTTTTTCTGTTTTTACTTTGTTCATTTGTTTAAAAACATTCAGATAGTGATGTCGTGACTGTTAGAACAAGATTTGTTCTGATCAATTATCTTAGTTTTGATGATAACAATAATATGAATTTTGCTTAAGATAATATGGTACTCTAATCCAATGCAATTTCCTTTTCAGGAAATATATAAAGAGTACGCATAATTCAGCGCTCAGAAGCTTTGTCTCAAAGGGTTCAGCATGCAACATCAGAACATGGTCTGGCAAGACATCAGAAGATGGTCGAAGCAGAATCAGAACATGGGTCTATGGAAGCATCAGAAGAACAAGAGAACAGAAGCACTGAAGTTCTGATGGTATCACGTTCAGAAGCACTTCAAGGTCAGAAGATCAGAAGATGCTATGCACCAAGCTGTTTGACTCTGATGATATTCAAACGTTGTATTCACAAACATCAGATCAGAAGAAAGTACAAGTGGCAAGCTACGCTGACTGACAAAAGGAACGTTAAAAGCTATTCTAGGCTACGTCAGTAGACACAGCGTGAACAAGGCTCGAGGTAGTTGACAAAAGCGTATAACATTAAATGCGATGCTGTACGGAACACGCAAAGCATTAAATGCACTCAACGGTCATCTTCTCCAACGCCTATAAATATGAAGTTCTGATGAGAAGCAAGGTTAACGATTCTGCACCAAAACAACTCATATCAAACTTGCTGAAACGCTGTTCAAATCTAAACTCAGAATCTTCATCTTCATCAAAGCTCACTACATTGCTGTTGTAATATATTAGTGAGATTAAGCTTAAACGATTAAGAGAAATATCACAGTTGTGATTATCGCTTTTTAGAAGCATTTGTAATACTCTTAGATTGATTACATTAAGTTGTAAGGAACTAGAGTGATCGTGTGGATCAGAATACTCTAGGAAGTCTTAGAAGTGATCTAAGCAGGTTGTAACTAGAGTGATCGTGTGGATCAGTATACTTTAGAAAAGTCTTAGAGGGTATCTAAGCAGTTGTTCCTGGAGTGATCAGTGTGTGATCAGTAGACTCTGGAAGACTTAGTTGCTGACTAAGTGGAGAACCATTGTAATCCGTGCGATTAGTGGATTAAATCCTCAGTTGAGGTAAATCATCTCTGCGGGGGTGGACTGGAGTAGTTTAGTTAACAACGAACCAGGATAAAAATAACTGTGCAATTTATTTTTATCTGTCAAGTTTTTAAAGCTACACTTATTCAAACCCCCCCTTTCTAAGTGTTTTTCTATCCTTCAATTGGCATCAGAGCGCCGGTTCTAAGGTGCAAGCACTTAACCGTGTTTAGAAAAGATTCAGGAAGAGAAAAACGCTTCAGTAAAAGATGGTTGATGAAAGTGAAAAGTCTACACCTGCATCTACATCTGGCTCTGCTGAGCAATACAACGGTAACAATGGTTATACTAGACCGCCGGTATTTGATGGTGAAAACTTTGAATACTGGAAAGATAAACTGGAAAGTTACTTTCTGGGTCTAGATGGTGATCTATGGGATCTTCTAATGGATGGTTACAAACATCCAGTGAATGCCAGAGGCGTAAAGCTGACAAGGCAAGAAATGAATGATGATCAGAAAAAGCTTTTCAGGAATCATCATAAATGCAGAACTGTTTTGCTGAATGCTATCTCTCATGCTGAGTATGAGAAAATATCTAACAGGGAAACGGCCTATGACATATATGAGTCCTTGAAAATGACTCATGAAGGAAATGCTCAAGTCAAAGAGACTAAAGCTCTAGCTTTAATCCAGAAGTATGAAGCCTTCAAGATGGAGGATGATGAAGACATTTAAAAGATGTTTTCAAGATTTCAAACTCTTACTGCTGGATTGAGAGTTCTTGACAAGGGATACACCAAGGCTGATCACGTAAAGAAGATCATCAGAAGCTTACCCAGAAGATGGGGTCCTATGGTGACTGCATTCAAGATTGCAAAGAATCTGAATGAAGTTTCTCTGGAAGAGCTTATCAGTGCCTTGAGAAGTCATGAAATAGAGCTGGACGCAAATGAGCCTCAAAAGAAAGGTAAGTCTATTGTATTAAAATCAAATATCAAGAAATGCACTAACGCT
Organism: Vicia villosa; assembly: GCF_029867415.1. Taxonomy (NCBI): domain Eukaryota; kingdom Viridiplantae; phylum Streptophyta; class Magnoliopsida; order Fabales; family Fabaceae; genus Vicia; species Vicia villosa. The sequence continues at coordinate 441,065 of NW_026705050.1, forward strand.
TTTCAGGCTAGAGAAGAAGATCCTGAAGAATCAGAATCTGAAGAAGAACATGAACTGTCTTTGATCTCCAGAAGGCTAAATCAACTCTGGAAGACCAAGCAAAGGAAGTTCAGAGGCTTCAGAAGTTCAAAGAAATTTGAACGTGGAGAATCTTCTGATGACAGAAGATTTGACAAGAAGAAGGTCATGTGCTATGAATGCAATGAGCCTGGACACTTCAAGAATGAATGTCCAAAACTTCAGAAGGAAAATCCCAAGAAGAAGTTTCATAAGAAGAAAAGTCTTATGGCAATCTGGGATGAGTCAGAAGATGATTCAGACTCTGAAGACGAGCAGGCTAACTGTGCGCTGATGGCGACAGAAGATAACGGATCAGAATCTACATCAGAATCAGATTCTGAAGAGGTATTTTCTGAACTTACTAGAGATGAGTTAGTTTCCGGTCTAACTGAACTTCTGGAACTCAAGTCTCAGATTAGTCTCAAATACAAAAAGCTGAAAAAGCTATTTGAATTTGAAACAAAGAAGCTTGAGTTGGAGAATTCTGAATTAAAAGAAAAACTTTTAAAATTATCCAATGATGTTGGATCTCCTTCTGATTCAGAAAAATCCACTCCCAGTCTAAACCATATTCTGAAAGAATATGATTTAAGTTTCAGGAAGTTCTTATCTAGAAGTATTGGCAGAAGTCAGCTAGCTTCTATGATATATGCTGTGTCTGGAAACAAAAGAGTTGGGATTGGTTTTGAGGGTGAAACCCCATACAAACTTGAACCTGTTGATGAAATGAAACTCACATACAAGCCATTATATGATCAGTTCAAGTATGGCCACTCCCATGATATTAGGCACACTTCACATGCTCAAAGTTTTCACATAACACACACCAAAAAGCATGTGACACAACCTAGGAAATATCATGAAACTCACATTAAAAATTATCATGCTGTTCCTCCTATTGCTTACAATGTTAAACCCAAGTTCAATCAGAACTTGAGAAAATCTAACAAGAAAGGACCCAAGAAAATATGGGTACCAAAGAAAAAGACTATTTCTTTTGCAGATTCTCTTGGTGACAAAGAAGATAAAAGTCAACATGACATGTCTCCTGGACTCAAGTTGATCTCAACACTTGAAGGGAAGAAAGACTGTCTTCCAAGTTCTGGTACTTAAATCTGTTGAAGAAACTTTGTCTGAAGGAGATCAGAAAAGATAGTTTATCAGTCTTGAAGTCATTTGTCTTGTTTGTTTCTCTAGCAATGGTGTTTCGTTCTTGAGTATTCTAAATGCTCTAAATGCTACAGAATATACAAAATTGAAACATTGATTGTGGACGAATCAATAAACATCTGGTTTGATGATAAACTTGTTTCTGATGAAACAAAGAGCTTAAGAACTTCTGCAGATACAGCTTTGTCTTATCAGAAGCTGCAGAACATAGAAGTGAACCTCCAGAAGCTGTGTATATCAGAAGTAATGGATCAGAAGATCATTCAGATTTATATCAGCACACTTCAGAAGGAGTGTTTCCAGAAGAGAAAGTTGATCAGATCAGAAGCAGTGATCAGAATCTGAAGGCGTAAAGTCTATTCTGAAGTTTACAGCTGTCATCTATTATCTGATGGTGAACACGTGTCTGTACGGTTAGTACAAAGCGTGCAGTTGAAAAGACGCCGACCTAGGTAACTGTATTAAATCATTTCATTTACTGTGTTCTCTCTCCTAATGTCATTTCTCATTAAATGCACAATGATTTCTTTTTAAATCTTTTAAATAACCCGCTTCATCTTCATTCCCTCTTTTTATCTCTTTCTCTCTCTTTTGTGCATTCACTTCGTTGCATTTCTCTTCAAACCCTAGTTTTCTGATTTGATCTCAAAGCATTATCATCATGAACTCTTCCTCCTGTTCATCTTCCTCAAAAGAAAGACTTACTTCTTCACAAATCCTTCTACGAAATTATGAATATGCTCCTCTGAAAACTTGCTTGATACCCACGAAGGACTTGGAGGTTTTATGTGAAACTGCTGTGGACTTCAACAATCTTAAAGCGAATGGCTTTAAGTGTGATGCAAGAATCCTTGAGCAAGGATGGTCCAAGTATCTCAATAGATTGGTTGGTCCAATTTATCCTGATCTTGTGAAGGATTTCTGGGTACATGCAACGGTTACCCCAACGGCCATCATTTCATTCGTGCTAGGGCATGAAGTGGTTATCTCTGAAAAACTGATCAGGAAGCTATACAATCTGAATGATGAAGAAGGGTGGTCTGGTTTTCGATATACATCTGTTGATTGGTCAATAGTTGAAAAACAAATCTCTAAGTCTTCTGGGATTGACTCTAATAACACAGGCACCTTGAAGCCATTTTATAGAGTATGGGCTGAGATTATTCTGGGTTCTCTTCACCACAGAAAAAGGATGCTCTCCTCCTCTTACATCAGTCCAGATCACAAGCACACTCTTTTCTGCATTGGCAAAAAGACTGAGATCAACATCTCTCACATTCTGTTTGAGAATCTGAAGACTTCAATCCTTGAGTCAAGAGAAGAGGAAAGGGCGAAGTACCCTCATCAGAATGATTTCAGATATTCTTATTGAAAGCAAAGTGCTGGACTCCATCAGAAAACTCAATGCATCCCATTTGCTTGGAGTAGTTCAAGGTCCCATTTTCAATGGTGTGGATCTGTTCAGATTAGAACTCATTAAAAATGTACCTTCTGTGTGCCCAAGTTTTCCTGACATTCTCTCAAGAAGAGTTGTTGCTGAAGGTTTTGCCTCCCTGTTTCAAGAAGAACTGCATCAGGTTGTCAAGTCTTACCTAGAAGATTGTGTTAGGAAGCAATCAGATATTGATCCTGCTTGGATCCGTGGCAGATTACTTCCGTCCAAGGCTGATCTTCTGAAGAAGGATCAGAAGGAACTAAAGGCTAGGCTAAAAAGAAAAGCCCAAGAAGATGAGGCTGAGAAAGCCAAGAAGTTGAGGGTCACCTATGATCCTGACAAGGTGGACTCTGAAGAACGAAGAGATAAAAGGATCAGAGATTCCTTTCGCAGAACAAGATCTTCTTCTTCTGTACAAATCTCCAGAAAGGTTTTTACTCCACCTCCTTCTGTCCCTAAACCTTCTCCCCAATCACCTCCTTCTGAACCAAAAGTAAACTTCACCTTACCAAATCCTTCTCCATCATCCTTCTCCTCTCCCATTCTAAACCCCACACCTTTAAGTATTCTTCCCCCAACTCCTTCTGATAAATCTTTCTCACCAATTCCCTTTACAAACACCCCATCCTCGTCTCAATCTATCATTTCTGATATTCCATCCTCATCAATCATTCTCTCAGATATCCCTTCTTCCTCATCCACCGTACCTCCACCTTCTATATTCCATCCCTTACCTACCAGAAAATCCAAACCTTACTGTCTTCTCTACCCTGACTACAAATTCACCTTCAATCCGCCTGAACCTGAACCCTATACCTACCTGGAACTTTTCAGACATGAGGTGATTAGCAGTCTAGACCTTCTGAAGGATGCATTTCTAAATGGTCTGGATGATGTTTCTACAAGAAATCTCTGGAGAAGATTTCGCAAGGATTTTCAAGTAGAAGCAATGGGAGTACAGAAAAGACTAGTGGCTGCTGCCCCTGGTTACCCTGGTTACCTTCTGGAGGAAGATAATGGTATATACTACCATCCTCTCAGAAATTGTGTTGCTGCTGAGGAGAAGCCCTTTGTGGATGAATTGGAAGTATTAAGACTGGCTGCTGAAATGGAAGCAAATCCATGCAGAGATATGGTTATCTTTATTCCTGATTATCCTGTTCTGCTCGGAGATTTCAAGACTCTCTTTGACTATCTGAGGGAAAACCCGTCTGCGAAAGACCCAAGCTTGGTCATTCCAGAAGTTGTTGACCCACCAGTAGTTGAAGGTCCTTCTGCTCCCAGGAATCTAGCTGCCATTCTTCAGGCACTTGAGAATGGAGAATCGGAAATTCCTGCTGCAGAATATGGAGATGCTTCTATGCAAGAAGCAGATGCTGAAGATCATGTTGCTAAAACTGTTCCTGTTGAGGAAATCCCTGCAAATGATCTATCTATGGAAGCTGCAGATCAACATGCTATTCCTGTGATTGAAAGCGGTGAAGCTTCTTCTGATGAATCTTCTCGTCTTGCAAGGACTCTGGAAGAAATTCAGAAAAGACAGGATGAGCAAAGCTCACTCAATGCTGAGTATAGTGCTTTCATGGTGAGGCAAGAAGGACACAATAATATGGTTCAAGAGATGCTGACCAAGATCTTGTCAAGACTAGGGCCATCTTAGACTGAGTCTGTGTTGTTTCTTTCTTTTCGTTGCATCTGTCTTTGTGCATCTGATCTTTCTTATCTTCATGTACTTCTGTACCTGCTGTTTGAACTTCAATGAAATCAACTTCTTCCTCCGTGTGTTTCGTTTTGTTTGTCTCTGAATCTTTTTTGCTTTTTGATGATATGACAAAAAGGGGGAGAAAGATAAATGATAAATGATTTGATTTAATCAGTTGCATTTACTAACAAGAACTGCAAGTTCTATATGGTTTAAGTGTTTTGCAGGTATAAAGAAGTGAAGAGAATCTTCAAAGCAAAGCAAACACAAGAAGCAAAACCATGGAAACTGAAGCAAGCCGAGTGCTGTCAAGCTTCAGAGATCAGAAGCAAGAAAGAAGATAGAATTTGATCCATATTTGTCTACTTGATCTGACAAAATTCTATTTGCTCTGATACATTATTTTAGCCTATATGGCTCTGATACATATAATGTGTTCGAATATACATTTTATGTTCTAACTCGTTCATGCTGACTTTTGTCGTTCAGTTTTTGTTCTGTAACATTTCAGGATGTAGAGATGCTCAGATGATGCTCTGGTACATTCAACAATGTTCTGATACAAATCTAGCATGAAGTGATGTTGATAGAAATTCAAAGCTCTGAAGCTATCCGAGGGAAGCAGAAATCAGAAGCTGTGAATGTTCTAAAGGTCCAGAAAACTCAAGTTCTGAAGCTGTCCTAAATGGAAGCAGAAATCAGAAGCTGTGAATGTTCAGAAGATCAAAGAAATTCAAGTTCTGAAGCTGTCCTAGATGGAAGCAGAAGTCAGAAGCTGTGAATGTTCAGAAGATCAAAGAAATTCAAGTTCTGATGCTGTCCTAGATGGAAGCAGGAATCAGAAGCTGTGAGTGCTCTAGGGATCTAAAGAAATTCTAGTTCTGAAGCTGTCCAATGGAAGCAGAAGTCAGAAGCTATGAATTCTCTAAAGACAGAAGCTTATATGATCGTCTCTACCGAAATAATCAGGGAAGTCTTTTATTAAAGTTCTTCGAGTATTTATTTCAGGGGGTATTTATCTCAGGGGGAGATTGTTAATCTCAGGGGGAGACATATTCATATGCTTATGCTATAGCTGTGTAATTTGTCTTTTGCCATCTATTCTTTCTGATCGCAAATTCATATCATTTATATATGTTTTTGTCATCATCAAAAAGGGGGAGATTGTTAGAACAAGATTTGTTCTGATCAATTATCTTAGTTTTGATGATAACAATAATATGAATTTTGCTTAAGATAATATGGTACTCTAATCCAATGCAATTTCCTTTTCAGGAAATATATAAAGAGTACGCATAATTCAGCGCTCAGAAGCTTTGTCTCAAAGGGTTCAGCATGCAACATCAGAACATGGTCTGGCAAGACATCAGAAGATGGTCGAAGCAGAATCAGAACATGGGTCTATGGAAGCATCAGAAGAACAAGAGAACAGAAGCACTGAAGTTCTGATGGTATCACGCTCAGAAGCACTTCAAGGTCAGAAGATCAGAAGATGCTATGCACCAAGCTGTTTGACTCTGATGATATTCAAACGTTGTATTCACAAACATCAGATCAGAAGAAAGTACAAGTGGCAAGCTACGCTGACTGACAAAAGGAACGTTAAAAGCTATTCTAGGCTACGTCAGTAGACACAGCGTGAACAAGGCTCGAGGTAGTTGACAAAAGCGTATAACATTAAATGCGATGCTGTACGGAACACGCAAAGCATTAAATGCACTCAACGGTCATCTTCTCCAACGCCTATAAATATGAAGTTCTGATGAGAAGCAAGGTTAACGATTCTGCACCAAAACAACTCATATCAAACTTGCTGAAACGCTGTTCAAATCTAAACTCAGAATCTTCATCTTCATCAAAGCTCACTACATTGCTGTTGTAATATATTAGTGAGATTAAGCTTAAACGATTAAGAGAAATATCACAGTTGTGATTATCGCTTTTTAGAAGCATTTGTAATACTCTTAGATTGATTACATTAAGTTGTAAGGAACTAGAGTGATCGTGTGGATCAGAATACTCTAGGAAGTCTTAGAAGTGATCTAAGCAGGTTGTAACTAGAGTGATCGTGTGGATCAGTATACTCTAGAAAAGTCTTAGAGGGTATCTAAGCAGTTGTTCCTGGAGTGATCAGTAGACTCTGGAAGACTTAGTTGCTGACTAAGTGGAGAACCATTGTAATCCGTGCGATTAGTGGATTAAATCCTCAGTTGAGGTAAATCATCTCTGCGGGGGTGGACTGGAGTAGTTTAGTTAACAACGAACCAGGATAAAAATAACTGTGCAATTTATTTTTATCTGTCAAGTTTTTAAAGCTACACTTATTCAACCCCCCCCTTTCTAAGTGTTTTTCTATCCTTCAGTGACATCCTGTTAGACATCGCGTGTCTGAGTCCAGAATTTCAATTGGCATCAGAGCAGGCACCCTGCCTGTTTTTACTGGGTGAGATCTAGGGACAGTACTTTCTGGTACTATGGACAAAGAAGGTGGTGGATATGGGATTAGACCACCCATTCTGGATGGCTCTAATTATGATTATTGGAAACCTCGCATGGTGGCTTTTCTGAAATCCGTGGATAGCAAAGCATGGAGAGCTGTGAACAAAGGATGGGAACATCCTGTTATTACTGAAAAGGATGGCAAGAAAACTCTTAAACCAGAGGAAGAATGGGACAAAGATGAAGAGGCATTGGCGCTTGGCAACTCTAAAGCTTTAAATGCTTTATTCAATGGAATTGACAAGAATATATTCAGACTGGTACATCAGTGTGAACTAGCCAAAGATGTCTGGGATACCCTCAAGACTACTCATGAGGGCACCTCCAAAGTGAAGATGTCAAGACTTCAACTGCTAACTACGAAGTTTGAAAATCTAAGGATGAGAGATGATGAAAGTATTAAGGATTTTCATATGAATATACTTGATATTGCTAGTACCTCAGGAGCCTTGGGAGAGAAGATGTCTGATGAAAAGCTGGTGAGAAAAATTCTTAGATCCCTACCTAAGAGATTTGACATGAAGGTTACAGCTATAGAAGAGGCACAGGACATCAGCAAAATGAAGGTAGAAGAGTTAATTGGATCTCTTCAAACCTTTGAGATGGGAATCAGTGAAAATTCTGAAAAGAAGAACAAAAGCATAGCCTTTGTGTCCAACTCTCAAGAGGAAGTAGAGGAAAGTAGAGAAGAGAATCTATCTGAATCTATAGCTATGCTTGGCAAACAATTCAACAAAATTATGAGAAGAATGGATCAGAAGTCAAGACCTAATGTCAAGAACATCTCATCTGACATCAGTAGATCTTATGACTCTGGCAAAAGAACTAAACCAGAAGAAAAATACAATCACAGTAAAGGAATTCAATGTCATGGATGTGAAGGGTATGGACATATTAGAGCTGAATGTCCTACTTATCTCAAGAAACAAAAGAAAGGATTGTCAGTTTCCTGGTCTGATGAAGATTCTGAGAGTGATTTTGAAGAAGAATCAGCTAAACATGTCACAGCCCTTACTGGAGTTTGCAATTCAGATGAAGATTCTAGTGAAGATGAGCTATCCTTTGAAGAGCTGGCAACCTCCTACAGAAAGCTCTGTATCAGAAGTGCTTGTTAGAACAAGATTTGTTCTTATCAATTATCTTAGTTTTGATGATAACAATAATATGAATTTCGCTTAAGATAATATGGTACTCTAATCCAATGCAATTTCCCTTTCAGGAAATATATATAAAGAGTACGCATAATTCAGCGCTCAGAAGATGTGTCTCAAATGGTTCAGCATGCAACATCAGAACATGGTCTGGCAAGACATCAGAAGATGGTCGAAGCAGAATCAGAACATGGGTCTATGGAAGCATCAGAAGAACATGAGATCAGAAGCACTGAAGATCAGAAGATGGTATCACGCTCAGAAGCACTTCAAGGTCAGAAGATGCTGTGCACCAAGCTGTTTGACTCTGATGATATTCAAACGTCGTATTCACAAACATCAGATCAGAAGGAAGTACACGTGGCAGACTACGCTGACTGACAAAAGGAACGTTAAAGCTACTAAAGGCTACGTCAGTAGACACAGCGTGAACAAGGCTCGAGGTAGTTGACAAAAGCGTATAACATTAAATGCAAAGCTGTACGGAACACGCAAAGCATTAAATGCATTCAACGGTCATCTTCTCAACGCCTATAAATATGAAGTTCTGATGAGAAGCAAGGTGAACGATTTCGCACCAATACAATTCAAATTAACTTGCTGAAACGCTGTTCAAATCTAAACTCAGAATCTTCATCTTCATCAAAGCTCACTACATTGCTGTTGTAATATCTTAGTGAGATTAAGCTTAAATTGTAAGAGAAATATCACAGTTGTGATTATCGCTTTTAAGAAGCATTTGTAAACTCTTGAATAGATTACATTAAGTTGTAAGGAACTAGAGTGATCAGTTGATCAGTATACTCTAGGAAGTCTTAGCAGTTAGCTGAGCAGGAAGTCTTGGCAGTTGGCTGAGCAGGAAGTCTTGGCAGTTGGCTGAGCAGAAAGTCTTAGGAGTGAACTAAGCCTAGAGTGATCGTGTTGATCAGTAGACTCTAGAAAAGTCTTAGGAGTGAACTAAGCAGTTGTTCCTGGAGTGATCAGGTTGTGATCAGAAGACTCTGGAAGACTTAGTTGCGGCTAAGTGGAAAACCATTGTAATCCGTGCGATTAGTGGATTAAATCCTCAGTTGAGGTAAATCATCTCTGCGGGGGTGGACTGGAGTAGCTTCGTTAACAGCGAACCAGGATAAAAATAATTGTGCATTTTATTTTTATCGCTCAAGTTTTTAAGTCACACTTATTCAATCCCCCCCTTTCTAAGTGTTTTTCTATCCTTCAGTGCTGAAGTGTGTCAACAAGGTGAAAAGCAGAAGAAATACATAGCTCAGTTGGAGGCTGATAACAAAGGGCTTAATGAAACTATATCTGAACTGAATAGTGAAATTAGCATGTTACAATCCAAACTTGATCAAATGTCAAAATCAGTAAAAATGTTGAACAATGGCACGGACATGTTGGAGGAGATTTTGCAGGTTGGAAAAAGTTCAGGAGATATGTCTGGTATAGGCTTTGTTGGTGCAAAGAAATATTTCCAAGATAGTAGTAGAACTAAACCTGAAGCTGAGATGTTGAAACCGATGTCAAAACATGTGACTCAACATCACGAGAAAAGTGAAATGAAGAAAAAGTTTCAAAGATGGAGATGTCATTATTGTGGAAGATTTGGACACATTAAGCCTTTCTGCTTCAGATTATATGGATACCCAGATCAAGCTCCTTACTACAAACCTAAGCAGATCATGCACATCCAGAAGCAACAATGGAAACCCAAAAATATGGCTCTAATAGCCCATACATCTCTTAGAGTTTCAGCCAAGGAAGACTGGTATTTTGACAGTGGATGTTCCAGACACATGACTGGACAAAAAAATTTGCTTGTTGATATCAAGGGTCATTCTACTAGTTATGTAACCTTTGGTGATGGAGCTAAAGGAGAAATCAAAGGAGTTGGAAAATTAGACTGTTCAGGAGTGCCAAATTTAGAAGGTGTTTTGTTGGTCAAAGGCCTGACTGCCAATCTCATAAGCATCAGTCAACTCTGTGACCAAGGATACCAAGTCAACTTCACCAAAGCTGAGTGTGTGGTCACTAATGAAGAAAAGGAAGTAGTAATGAGGGGTGTCAGGTCCAAAGATAACTGCTACTTGTGGGTGTCTCATGAATCCAGCTATTCTACTATTTGCTCTAAGGAAGAAGAAGCAAAGCTGTGGCATCAAAACCTTGGTCACCTTCATCTAAGGGGTATGAAAAGGATTATTTCTCTGGAAGCTGTGAGAGGAATTCCTAAGCTACAAATTGATGAAGGAAGAATCTGTGGTGAATGTCAGGTAGGAAAACAAACCAGGATGTCGCATCCAAAGGTTACACATCTGACTACTTCCAGAGTTCTTGAACTGCTACATATGGACTTGATGGGACCAATGCAAATAGAAAGTCTTGGAGGAAAGAAATATGCTTATGTGGTTGTGGATGACTACTCCAGATACACTTGGGTAAATTTCATCAGAGAAAAGTCACACTTATTCAATCCCCCCCTTTCTAAGTGTTTTTCTATCCTTCAATTGGCATCAGAGCGCCGGTTCTAAGGTGCAAGCACTTAACCGTGTTTAGAAAAGATTCAGGAAGAGAAAAACGCTTCATTTAAAAGATGGTTGATGAAAGTGAAAGGACTATACCTACACCTGCATCTACATCTGGCTCTGCTGAGCAATACAACGGTAACAATGGTTATACTAGACCGCCGGTATTTGATGGTGAAAACTTTGAATACTGGAAAGATAAACTGGAGAGTTACTTTCTGGGTCTAGATGGTGATCTATGGGATCTTCTGATGGATGGTTACAAACATCCAGTAAATGCCAGAGGCGTGAAGCTGTCAAGGCAAGAAATGAATGATGACCAAAAGAAGCTTTTCAGGAATCATCATAAATGTAGAACTGTTTTGCTGAATGCTATCTCTCATGCTGAGTATGAGAAAATATCTAACAGGGAAACGGCCTATGACATATATGAGTCCTTGAAAATGACTCATGAAGGAAATGCTCAAGTCAAGGAGACAAAAGCTCTTGCCTTAATCCAGAAGTATGAAGCCTTCAAGATGGAGGATGATGAAGACATTGAAAAGATGTTTTCGAGATTTCAAACTCTGACTGCTGGATTGAGAGTTCTTGACAAAGGATACACCAAGGCTGATCATGTAAAGAAGATCATCAGAAGCTTACCCAGAAGATGGGGTCCGATGGTGACTGCATTCAAGATTGCGAAGAATCTGAATGAAGTTTCTCTGGAAGAGCTTATCAGTGCCTTGAGAAGCCATGAGATTGAGCTGGACGCAAATGAGCCTCAAAAGAAAGGTAAGTCTATTGCATTAAAATCTAATATCAAGAAATGCACTAACGCTTTTCAGGCTAGAGAAGAAGATCCTGAAGAATCAGAATCTGAAGAAGAAGATGAACTGTCCATGATTTCCAGAAGGCTAAATCAACTCTGGAAGACCAAGCAAAGGAAGTTCAGAGGCTTCAGAAGTTTAAGGAAATTTGAACGTGGAGAATCTTCTGATGAAAGAAGATTTGACAAGAAGAAGGTCATGTGCTATGAATGCAATGAGCCTGGACACTACAAGAATGAATGTCCAAATCTTCAGAAGGAAAGTCCCAAGAAAAAGTTTCATAAGAAGAAAGGTCTTATGGCAACCTGGGATGAGTCAGAAGATGATTCAGAAGATGAGCAGGCCAACTGTGCGCTGATGGCGACAGAAGATGACGGATCAGAATCTACATCAGAATCAGATTCTGAAGAGGTATTTTCTGAACTTACTAGAGATGAGTTAGTTTCCGGTCTAACTGAACTTCTGGAACTCAAGTCTCAGATCAGTCTCAAATACAAAAAGCTGAAAAAGCAATTTGAATTTGAAACAAAGAAGCTTGAGTTGGAGAATTCTGAATTAAAGGAAAAACTTTTAAAATTATCCAATAATGTTGGATCTCCTTCTGATTCAGAAAAATCCACTCCCAGTCTGAACCATATTCTGAAAGAATATGATTTAAGTTTCAGGAAGTTCCTATCTAGAAGTATTGGCAGAAGTCAGCTAGCTTCTATGATATATGCTGTGTCTGGAAACAAAAGAGTTGGCATTGGTTATGAGGGTGAAACCCCATACAAACTTGAACCTGTTGATGAAATGAAAATTACATACAAGCCATTGTATGATCAGTTCAAGTATGGCCACTCACATGATATTAGGCACACTTCACATGCACAAAGTTTTCACAGTACACACACTAAGAAGCATGTGACACAACCTAGGAAATATCATGAAACTCACATTAAGAATTATCATGCTGTTCCTCCTATTGCTTACAATGTTAAACCCAAGTTCAATCAGAACTTGAGAAAATCTAACAAGAAAGGACCCAAAAAGATGTGGGTACCTAAGGATAAGATTATTCCTATTGCAGATATCCTTGGCTGCAAGAAGGACAAAGCACAACATGTCATGGTACCTGGACTCTGGATGCTCGCGACACATGACAGGAAGAAGGTCTATGTTCCAAGACCTGGTGCTTAAGTCTGGAGGAGAAGTCAAGTTCGGAGGAGATCAGAAGGGCAAGATAATTGGCTCTGGAACTATAAAATCTGGTAACTCTCCTTCCATCTCTAATGTACTTCTTGTAGAAGGATTAACACATAACCTTTTATCTATCAGTCAATTAAGTGACAATGGTTATGATATAATCTTTAATCAAGAGTCTTGCAAGGCTGTAAATCAGAAGGATGGCTCAATCCTATTTACAGGCAAGAGGAAGAACAACATTTATAAGACAGATCTGCAAGATCTTATGAGTCAGAAGGTGACTTGTCTTATGTCTGTTTCTGAAGAGCAGTGGATCTGGCACAGGAGATTAGGTCATGCTAGTTTGAGAAAGATCTCTCAAATTAACAAACTGAATCTTGTCAGAGGACTCCCTAATCTGAAATTCCAATCAGATGCTCTTTGTGAAGCATGTCAGAAGGGCAAGTTCTCCAAACCTGCATTCAAGTCTAAGAATGTTGTTTCTACCTCAAGGCCATTAGAACTCTTGCACATTGATCTGTTTGGACCAGTCAAAACAGCATCTGTCAGAGGAAAGAAATATGGATTAGTCATCGTAGATGATTATAGCCGCTGGACATGGGTAAAATTCTTAAAACACAAGGATGAGACTCATTCAGTGTTCTTTGATTTCTGCATTCAGATTCAATCTGAAAAAGAGTGTAAAATCATAAAGGTCAGAAGTGATCATGGTGGTGAATTTGAGAACAAATCCTTTGAAGAATTCTTCAAAGAAAATGGTATTGCCCATGATTTCTCTTGTCCTAGAACTCCACAACAAAATGGGGTTGTAGAACGAAAGAATAGGACTCTTCAAGAAATGGCCAGAACCATGATCAATGAAACCAATATGGCTAAGCATTTCTGGGCAGAAGCAATAAACACTGCATGTTATATTCAGAATAGAATCTCTATCAGACCTATTCTAAATAAGACTCCCTATGAATTGTGGAAGAATAGAAAGCCCAACATTTCATATTTCCATCCTTTTGGATGTGTATGCTTTATTCTGAACACTAAAGATCATCTTGGTAAGTTTGATTCCAAAGCTCAAAAGTGTTTCCTTCTTGGATATTCTGAACGCTCAAAAGGCTACAGGGTATACAATACTGAAACATTGGTTGTAGAAGAATCAATCAATATCAGGTTTGATGATAAGCTTGGTTCTGAAAAACCAAAGCAGGTTGATAATTTTGCAGGTTATGATATTGACATCTCAGAAGTTGTTGAGCCAAGAAGCAACGCATCAGAAGCAGAGCTCCTCAGAAGCAAAGAATCTGAAGATCAAGTAACAGCTTCTCTGGAGGATCTAAGTATTTCTGAAGAACCATCAGTCAGAAGATCATCCAGACTCATCTCTGGTCATTCAGAAGATGTCATTCTTGGAAAGAAGGATGATCCAATCAGAACAAGAGCATTCCTTAGGAACAATGCAGACTGTCAATTAGGTCTTGTATCTTTGATCGAGCCAACTTCTGTTGATCATGCTCTAGAAGATCCAGACTGGATAATTGCTATGCAAGAAGAACTAAATCAGTTTACAAGGAATGATGTTTGGGATCTTGTTCCTAGACCAGATGGATTCAACATAATTGGTACAAAATGGGTCTTCAGAAACAAGCTTAGTGAGAAAGGTGAAGTGGTAAGGAACAAAGCCAGACTGGTGGCTCAGGGTTATAGTCAGCAAGAAGGGATTGACTACACAGAAACCTTTGCACCAGTGGCCAGGTTAGAGTCTATTCGTCTATTAATTTCTTTTGCCACTCAACATAACATCACTCTCTATCAGATGGATGTTAAGAGTGCCTTCTTAAATGGTTATATAGATGAAGAAGTTTATGTCCATCAACCTCCTGGTTTTGAAGACTCTATGTCTCCTAATCATGTTTTTAAACTTAAGAAATCATTGTATGGATTGAAACAGGCTCCCAGAGCTTGGTATGAACGCTTAAGTTCTTTCCTTCTAGATAATGGTTTCACTAGAGGAAAAGTGGACACTACTCTCTTTTGTAAAACCTTTGAAAAGGATATTTTAATTTGTCAAATATATGTAGATGATATTATTTTTGGAACATCTAATGCTACACTTGGAAAGGAGTTTGCTAAGTCTATGCAGGCTGAGTTTGAAATGAGCATGATGGGAGAACTCAAGTATTTCCTTGGAATACAAATAAATCAAACATCAGAAGGAACGTATGTTCACCAAACCAAGTATGTGAAGGAACTTCTGAAGAAGTTCAATCTTCTAGACTGCAAAGAAGCCAAAACTCCTATGCATCCAACATGCATCCTAGGTAAGGATGAGGTAAGTAAGAAGGTAGATCAGAAGCTATACAGAGGTATGATTGGATCTCTTCTATATCTGACTGCTTCTAGACCTGACATTCTGTTCAGTGTTTGTTTGTGTGCTAGATTCCAATCGGATCCTAGAGAATCTCATTTAACTGCTGTTAAGAGGATTCTAAGGTATCTGAAAGGTACTACTAATGTTGGTTTAGTTTACAGAAAATCTAAAGAATACAACTTAGTAGGATTCTGCGATGCTGATTATGCTGGAGACAGAATTGAAAGAAAAAGTACTTCAGGAAGTTGCCAATTTCTTGGAAGTCACTTAATCTCCTGGTACAGCAAGAAGCAAGCAACCATTGCTCTATCAACCACAGAAGCAGAATATGTCGCAGCTGCTGGTTGTAGTACACAGATGCTCTGGATGAAAAGTCAGTTAGAAGATTATCAGATATTTGAGAGTAACATTCCTATATTCTGTGATAATACTTCTGCTATATGTTTATCTAAGAATCCTATTCTTCATTCAAAAGCTAAACATATTGAGATAAAACATCATTTCATAAGGGACTATGTTCAGAAGGGTGTTATATCTTTAAACTTTGTTGATACAGACCATCAATGGGCTGATATCTTTACAAAACCCCTGGCTGAAGATAGGTTTAAGTTCATTCTGAAGAACATCAGTATGGATTTATGCCCAGAATGAGAAGATGAGAATTTCTCATGTATGAGTATCTTCTGAAATGAATGTGGAATATTTTTTTAATCAGAAGTTCTGATTGAATTCGTTTAGAAATTATGATTCGGTTATTACTAACGTTTCATTGTCTAAGTTGATTCAGAACATCTTGTAAAGCAAAACAGCTGTTACGCTTTATCTCGGGATGGTAAACCTGTCGTTACTATTCATGGATAAGCGCGCGTGCAGTTGAAGGGACGCCGACCATAGGTAACTGTGCTAGTCACCTCATTCGTCTTTATTATCTCTCCTCACGTCACGTAACATTAAATGCTTTTCATCATTCGTTTCATTTTATTTTCCTTGTTGCATCTGTTTTTCTGCATTCCTGTCTTGTAAAACTTTGATTTATCAATGAAAAAGTTTCTGTGTTTTACATTCCAGTAAATGTTTTCTTTTGTCGTTTTATACATCTGAATCTTTTTATATATACTTTTTGATGTTATGACAAAAAGGGGGAGAAAGATAAATGATAAATGATTTGATTAAATCTATCAGTTGCTGGGTAAAGGCTCCCACACATTCACTAACAAGAACTGCAAGTTCTATATGGTTTAAGTGTTTTGCAGGTACAAAGAAGTGAAGTGAATCTTCAAAGCAAAACCATTGAAACTGAAGCAAGCTGAGTGCTGTCAAGCTTCAGAGATCAGAAGCAAGAAAGAAGAATGAATCAGAAGCACTGATAATAGAATTTGAATATCATTGTCTATCCTGTTCTGACAAAATTCTATTTGCCCTGATACACATAATGTTATGGCTCTGATACATTATTTGCTTTGATACATGTTTTTAGCCTAAAATGCTCTGATACATTTGGCTCTGATACATATCATGTATTTGAATATACATTTTATGTTCTAACTCGTTCATGCTGACTTTTGTCGTTTAGTTTTTGTTCTGTAACATTTCAGGATGTAGAGATGCTCAAATGATGCTCTGGTACATTCAACAATGTTCTGATACAAATCTAGCATGAAGTGATGTTAGTAGACATTCAAAGTTCTGAAGCTATCCGAGGGAAGCAGAAATCAGAAGATGTGAATGTTCTAAAAGATCCAGAAATTCAAGTTCTGAAGCTGTCCTGAATGGAAGCAGAAGTCAGAAGCTGTGAATGTTCTGAAGATCAAGAAATTCAAGTTCTGAAGCTGTCCTGAATGGAAGCAGAAGTCAGAAGCTGTGAATATTCTGAAGATCAAAGAAATTCAAGTTCTGAAGCTGTCCAATGGAAGCAGAAGTCAGAAGCTATGGATTCTCTGAAGGCAGAAGCTCATATGATCGTCTCTACCGAAATAATCAGGGAAGTCTTTTATTAATGTTCTTCGAGTATTTATTTCAGGGGGAGATTATTTATCTCAGGGGGAGATTGTTAATCTCAGGGGGAGACATATTCATATGCTTATGCTATAGCTGTGTAATTTGTCTTTTGCCGTCTACTCTTTCTGATCGCAAATTCATATCATTTATATATGTTTTTGTCATCATCAAAAAGGGGGAGATTGTTAGAACAAGATTTGTTCTTATCAATTATCTTAGTTTTGATGATAACAATAATATGAATTTTGCTTAAGATAATATGGTACTCTAATCCAATGCAATTTCCCTTTCAGGAAATATATACAAAGAGTACGCATAATTCAGCGCTCAGAAGATGTGTCTCAAATGGTTCAGCATGCAACATCAGAACATGGTCTGGCAAGACATCAGAAGATGGTCGAAGCAGAATCAGAACATGGGTCTATGGAAGCATCAGAAGAACATGAGATCAGAAGCACTGAAGATCAGAAGATGGTATCACGCTCAGAAGCACTTCAAGGTCAGAAGATGCTGTGCACCAAGCTGTATGACTCTGATGATATTCAAACGTCGTATTCACAAACATCAGATCAGAAGGAAGTACACGTGGCAGACTACGCTGACTGACAAAAGGAACGTTAAAGCTACTAAAGGCTACGTCAGTAGACACAGCGTGAACAAGGCTCGAGGTAGTTGACAAAAGCGTATAACATTAAATGCAAAGCTGTACGGAACACGCAAAGCATTAAATGCATTCAACGGTCATCTTCTCAACGCCTATAAATATGAAGTTCTGATGAGAAGCAAGGTGAACGATTTCGCACCAATACAATTCAAATTAACTTGCTGAAACGCTGTTCAAATCTAAACTCAGAATCTTCATCTTCATCAAAGCTCACTACATTGCTGTTGTAATATCTTAGTGAGATTAAGCTTAAATTGTAAGAGAAATATCACAGTTGTGATTATCGCTTTTAAGAAGCATTTGTAAACTCTTGAATAGATTACATTAAGTTGTAAGGAACTAGAGTGATCAGTTGATCAGTATACTCTAGGAAGTCTTAGCAGTTAGCTGAGCAGGAAGTCTTGGCAGTTGGCTGAGCAGGAAGTCTTGGCAGTTGGCTGAGCAGAAAGTCTTAGGAGTGAACTAAGCCTAGAGTGATCGTGTTGATCAGTAGACTCTAGAAAAGTCTTAGGAGTGAACTAAGCAGTTGTTCCTGGAGTGATCAGGTTGTGATCAGAAGACTCTGGAAGACTTAGTTGCGGCTAAGTGGAAAACCATTGTAATCCGTGCGATTAGTGGATTAAATCCTCAGTTGAGGTAAATCATCTCTGCGGGGGTGGACTGGAGTAGCTTCGTTAACAGCGAACCAGGATAAAAATAATTGTGCATTTTATTTTTATCGCTCAAGTTTTTAAGTCACACTTATTCAATCCCCCCCTTTCTAAGTGTTTTTCTATCCTTCAGTGCTGAAGTGTGTCAACAAGGTGAAAAGCAGAAGAAATACATAGCTCAGTTGGAGGCTGATAACAAAGGGCTTAATGAAACTATATCTGAACTGAATAGTGAAATTAGCATGTTACAATCCAAACTTGATCAAATGTCAAAATCAGTAAAAATGTTGAACAATGGCACGGACATGTTGGAGGAGATTTTGCAGGTTGGAAAAAGTTCAGGAGATATGTCTGGTATAGGCTTTGTTGGTGCAAAGAAATATTTCCAAGATAGTAGTAGAACTAAACCTGAAGCTGAGATGTTGAAACCGATGTCAAAACATGTGACTCAACATCACGAGAAAAGTGAAATGAAGAAAAAGTTTCAAAGATGGAGATGTCATTATTGTGGAAGATTTGGACACATTAAGCCTTTCCGCTTCAGATTATATGGATACCCAGATCAAGCTCCTTACTACAAACCTAAGCAGATCATGCACATCCAGAAGCAACAATGGAAACCCAAAAATATGGCTCTAATAGCCCATACATCTCTTAGAGTTTCAGCCAAGGAAGACTGGTATTTTGACAGTGGATGTTCCAGACACATGACTGGACAAAAAAATTTGCTTGTTGATATCAAGGGTCATTCTACTAGTTATGTAACCTTTGGTGATGGAGCTAAAGGAGAAATCAAAGGAGTTGGAAAATTAGACTGTTCAGGAGTGCCAAATTTAGAAGGTGTTTTGTTGGTCAAAGGCCTGACTGCCAATCTCATAAGCATCAGTCAACTCTGTGACCAAGGATACCAAGTCAACTTCACCAAAGCTGAGTGTGTGGTCACTAATGAAGAAAAGGAAGTAGTAATGAGGGGTGTCAGGTCCAAAGATAACTGCTACTTGTGGGTGTCTCATGAATCCAGCTATTCTACTATTTGCTCTAAGGAAGAAGAAGCAAAGCTGTGGCATCAAAACCTTGGTCACCTTCATCTAAGGGGTATGAAAAGGATTATTTCTCTGGAAGCTGTGAGAGGAATTCCTAAGCTACAAATTGATGAAGGAAGAATCTGTGGTGAATGTCAGGTAGGAAAACAAACCAGGATGTCGCATCCAAAGGTTACACATCTGACTACTTCCAGAGTTCTTGAACTGCTACATATGGACTTGATGGGACCAATGCAAATAGAAAGTCTTGGAGGAAAGAAATATGCTTATGTGGTTGTGGATGACTACTCCAGATACACTTGGGTAAATTTCATCAGAGAAAAGTCAGATGTGTTTGATGTTTTCAAGGACCTATGTCAAAGAATTCAAAGAGAAAAAGAAAATGGTGTTGTAAGAATTAGAAGTGATCATGGAAAGGAATTTGAGAATCAAAAATTTGCTGATTTCTGCTCCTCTGAAGGAATACATCATGAATTCTCTTCCCCTATTACTCCACAGCAAAATGGGGTTGTTGAAAGAAAGAATAGAACTATTCAAGAATCAGCCAGAGCTATGATCCATGCTAAGAATCTCCCTATCTACTTCTGGGCTGAAGCCATGAATACTGCTTGTTATGTCCACAATAGAGTTACTTTAAGAAAAGGAACCTCTACCACCCTATATGAGATCTGGAAGGGAAGAAAGCCCACTGTCAAATACTTCCATGTGTTTGGTAGTAGGTGTTACATTCTTGCTGATAGAGATCACAGAAGGAAGATGGATCCCAAGAGTGATGAAGGAATTTTTCTGGGCTACTCCACAAACAGTAGAGCCTATCGAGTGTTCAACTCAAGAACCAGAATAATAATGGAGTCCATAAATGTTGTGGTTGATGATGTCCACAATCAAGCAGATGTCACAGAAGATGTCGGAACATTCTGGGATATTACAGCTGAAGAATCCACAAGAGAAGATGATTGCAGTCCTACTATCACAGAATCTGAGGCTGAACCTTCTAACAAAAGTCCATCTATAAGAGTTCAGAAAAATCATCCTAAAGAACTTATTATAGGAGATCCCAACAGTGGAATTACTACAAGGTCAAGAGAAGTAGTTTCAAACTCCTATTTTGTATCAAAAATTGAACCTAAGAATGTCAAGGAAGCATTAACAGATGAGTTCTGGATTAATGCCATGCAGGAAGAACTAGGCCAGTTTGAAAGGAATGAAGTATGGGAGCTGGTTCCAAGACCAAAACATTCTAATGTCATTGGAACAAAATGGGTCTACAAGAATAAGTCAGATGAACTGGGAACTATAATCAGAAATAAAGCAAGGTTAGTTGCTCAAGGATACACTCAAGTTGAGGGAGTTGACTTTGATGAAACTTTTGCCCCTGTTGCCAGACTTGAGTCAATTAGGCTGTTATTAGGGGTTGCATGCATTCTGAAATTCAAACTATATCAGATGGATGTAAAGAGTGCTTTCTTGAATGGATATTTGAATGAGGAAGTCTATGTAGAACAACCTAAAGGTTTTGCAGATCCAAACCATCCTGATCATGTGTACAAATTAAGAAAAGCCCTTTATGGTTTGAAGCAAGCCCCTAGAGCTTGGTATGAGAGACTAACTGAGTTTCTTACTAGCAATGGATACAGGAAAGGAGGGATAGATAAAACTCTCTTTGTTAAAGATGAAGGAGGAAAGATTCTAATAGCTCAAATCTATGTGGATGATATTGTATTTGGTGGGATGTCAGACAAGATGACTAGACATTTTGTTGAGCAAATGCAATCTGAATTTGAAATGAGTCTTGTTGGAGAATTAACATACTTTCTTGGGCTGCAAGTCAAACAGATGGAAGACTCAATCTTTCTCTCTCAGAGCAAGTATGCTAGAAATATTGTCAAAAAGTTTGGAATGGAAAATGCTACTCACAAAAGGACACCAGCACCTACTCATTTGAAACTGTCCAAAGATGAGAAGGGAACTAGTGTTGATCAAAGTCTATACAGAAGCATGATAGGAAGTCTGTTATACCTTACAGCCAGTAGACCTGATATTGCCTTTGCTGTTGGGGTATGTGCTAGGTATCAAGCAGAACCCAAAGTCAGTCACATAAATCAAGTCAAGAGGATAATGAAATATGTGAATGGTACCTGTGAGTATGGTATGCTTTACTCTCATGGATGTGAACCCATTCTCACTGGATATTGTGATGCAGACTGGGCTGGAAGTGCTGATGACAGAAAAAGTACTTCAGGAGGATGTTTTTTCTTGGGAAATAATCTTATTTCATGGTTCAGCAAGAAACAAAACTGTGTGTCCTTATCTACTGCTGAAGCAGAATATATTGCAGCAGGAAGTAGCTGTTCTCAACTTGTTTGGATGAAACAAATGTTATCAGAATACAATGTCACACAAGATGTCATGACATTATATTGTGACAACTTAAGTGCCATCAACATTTCAAAGAATCCCATTCAGCACAGCAGGACCAAGCATATTGATATTAGACACCACTACATTAGAGATCTTGTTGAGGACAAAATAATTGGCTTGGAACATGTTGCTACAGATCTTCAACTTGCTGACATTTTTACAAAAGCCTTGGATGCAAATCAATTTGAAAATTTAAGAAACAAATTAGGCATTTGTCTTTGTGAAGGATTATAGCAATTAATTGAGTGTGGGGCCAGTATTATTTCTCTCTCCAAATCTTGGATATCATTACACATTAAAGTGCATTTTCCCCCCCTTTTGCAAGTTACCCAAACGGTTTTCATTCCTCCAAAACCTCTCTTCCACACTCACGCTATCTCTCTGTGTCTCTGCATTCATCACTCTTTACCCAGCCTCTCATTTTCTCTCACCATGTCTCAGAGTTCTTCCTCAAAGAAATCTTCTCCTATCTCTGAAACAGCATCAGGTTCTAGGGCACCAAATATTGTGAGCAATCAAGATGCTGTGCTGGATGTTGTGCCTTTGAACTCTGTTCCTGCCTCCGATTCTGTTCGTAGTCAACCAAGAAAGATGCATGCAAGAAAATCAACCGGAGGATCTGTTCCAGAAACTTTTTCTGTCCAGGGTAGAGAGGGCTCTTCCTATGTTCATAATGCGATTGCAAATATGGTCACCAGAATCTTGAATGAAGGGCACAAAGTTGAAGGAATTTCTGTTCCTCTAGCCCAAATGCCTGCTTCCGATGATGATCAAGGTGTGCAAGATGATGAGACCCCTGTTGCTAAAGATGTTGAGACAGCTGTTGATAATGATGAGACATCTGCTGAGAAAAATGATGAGACTCCTATTACTAAAGATGTTGAGACATCTGTTAATGAGACCCCTGTTGCCAAAGATGTTGAAACATCTGAAGCTATCAATGTTGAAGCATCTGATTCCAAAGATGATGAGACTCTTGCTCCTGAGAAAGATGAAGAGGTTCCTGCTGTTCCTGCTAAGAAAGATGAAAACCCTAATGTGCATGATGTGGTGGATCTAGATGAACTTGATGATCCTATTGATATTGCTGATGATGACCTCATCTCCAGCATCTCCAACAGGGTCAAGGCTCGTAAGGGAAAACAAGTCTGTGAGCAACATTCTCTCAAGCCACAGGTTACTCCTCTGAAGACTGTTACTAAAGAAAAGATGAAGAAAGTTCCTACTGGACCCTCAAAATCTGGAAGCAAAGTTAGTGTGAAGAAGAGGAAGGAAAGAAGCATTTCTGACTCTGAAGCTGATGTCCCAAGTGATGTCCCTGACATCCCCTCCAAGAAGAAGATTGCTGTTACTAAATCTGCTACAAAGGTTCGTGATGTACCTTTGGATAACATATATCTGCACTATGCCTCTAATGCAATCCAGTGGAAATTTGTGTATCAAAGAAGGCTGGCCCTAGAAAGAGAATTAGCAAATGATGCTCTGGAAAATCAAGAGGTTATGCAGCTCATCAAGTCTGCAGGTTTGATTAAGACTGTTTCTCAACTCTCTAAATGTTATGAAATGCTTGTGAAGGAGTTTATTGTTAATTTGTCTCAAGACTGTGCTGATGGTAGAACAGATGATTTTCATAAAGTTTATGTTAGAAGAAAATGCATAGAATTCTCCCCTACTGCTATAAATCACTATCTAGGTAGAAGTGCTGAAGCTCAACCTGAGCTTGAAGTAACTGATAATGAGGTTTGCAACACCATCACTGGGGGTAAGGTTAAAAAGTGGCCCATCAAAAGCAAACTGTCTGCTAGTCTCTTGACTGTCAAGTATGCTCTGCTGCATAAAATTGGTTCTGCCAATTGGGTGCCCACAAATCACACCTCTACCATTGCTGTTGGTTTAGGTAGATTCATTTATGCTATAGGGACCAAGACTGTGTTTGACTATGGGACCTATATTTTTGACCAGACTATGAGACATGCAGGTACCTCTGCTACTAAGCTTCCTATTGCCTTTCCATCCCTAATATGTGGAATCATCCTAAAGCAATACTCTGGCATCTTGAAAGCTAAAGATTCTGTCTGCAAAAGGGAAAGTGCTTTGACTTTTCACTACAAGCTGCTTCAAAGGACTGATGCCTCAACATCTGCTGGAACATCTCAAACTAGCAAGTCTGTGACCAAAGCCTCTCTTATAGCTGAGCTGAAGGAGACCTGCAAAGAGCTGGAAAATAGGAAGATGAAGCTTGAACAGCTTATACAAAGTCTTGAGCAGTCTGCTGATAGTGATGATGATCATGCTGCTGGTGGTGATGGTGAGAAGATGGATGCTGATATGGATGCTGATAGTGAGGATGAATATAAGTCTAGTAGCTCTAGTGATGAAGAGATGAGTGAGGAGGATGATGATGATACTGCTGGCTCTGAAGATTAAATCTTCATCTGATGTTTGGCTCCTTTTGTGGCTAAAAAGGGGGAGTAGTGTGTTAGAACAAGATTTGTTCTTATCAATTATCTTAGTTTTGATGATAACAATAATATGAATTTTGCTTAAGATAATATGGTACTCTAATCCAATGCAATTTCCCTTTCAGGAAATATATAAAGAGTACGCATAATTCAGCGCTCAGAAGATGTGTCTCAAATGGTTCAGCATGCAACATCAGAACATGGTCTGGCAAGACATCAGAAGATGGTCGAAGCAGAATCAGAACATGGGTCTATGGAAGCATCAGAAGAACATGAGATCAGAAGCACTGAAGATCAGAAGATGGTATCACGCTCAGAAGCACTTCAAGGTCAGAAGATCAGAAGATGCTGTGCACCAAGCTGTTTGACTCTGATGATATTCAAACGTCGTATTCACAAACATCAGATCAGAAGGAAGTACACGTGGCAGACTACGCTGACTGACAAAAGGAACGTTAAAGCTACTAAAGGCTACGTCAGTAGACACAGCGTGAACAAGGCTCGAGGTAGTTGACAAAAGCGTATAACATTAAATGCAAAGCTGTACGGAACACGCAAAGCATTAAATGCATTCAACGGTCATCTTCTCAACGCCTATAAATATGAAGTTCTGATGAGAAGCAAGGTTAACGATTTTCGCACCAATACAATTCAAATTAACTTGCTGAAACTCTGTTCAAATCCAAAGCTCAGAATCTTCATCTTCATCAAAGCTCACTACATTGCTGTTGTAATATCTTAGTGAGATTAAGCTTAAATTGTAAGAGAAATATCACAGTTGTGATTATCGCTTTTAAGAAGCATTTGTAAACTCTTGAATAGATTACATTAAGTTGTAAGGAACTAGAGTGATCAGTTGATCAGTATACTCTAGGAAGTCTTAGCAGTTGGCTGAGCAGGAAGTCTTGGCAGTTGGCTGAGCAGGAAGTCTTGGCAGTTGGCTGAGCAGGAAGTCTTGGCAGTTGGCTGAGCAGAAAGTCTTAGGAGTGAACTAAGCCTAGAGTGATCGTGTTGATCAGTAGACTCTAGAAAAAGTCTTAGGAGTGAACTAAGCAGTTGTTCCTGGAGTGATCAGGTTGTGATCAGAAGACTCTGGAAGACTTAGTTGCGGCTAAGTGGAAAACCATTGTAATCCGTGCGATTAGTGGATTAAATCCTCAGTTGAGGTAAATCATCTCTGCGGGGGTGGACTGGAGTAGCTTCGTTAACAGCGAACCAGGATAAAAATATTTGTGCATTTATTTTTATCGTCCAAGATTTAAAGTCACACTTATTCAATCCCCCCCTTTCTAAGTGTTTTTCTATCCTTCAATTGGTATCAGAGCGCCGGTTCTAAGGTGCAAGCACTTAACCGTGTTTAGAAAAGATTCAGGAAGAGAAAAACGCTTCATTTAAAAGATGGTTGATGAAAGTGAAAGGACTATACCTACACCTGCATCTACATCTGGCTCTGCTGAGCAATACAACGGTAACAATGGTTATACTAGACCGCCGGTATTTGATGGTGAAAACTTTGAATACTGGAAAGATAAACTGGAAAGTTACTTTCTGGGTCTAGATGGTGATCTATGGGATCTTCTGATGGATGGTTACAAACATCCTGTAAATGCCAGAGGCGTAAAGCTGTCAAGGCAAGAAATGAATGATGATCAAAAGAAGCTTTTCAGGAATCATCATAAATGTAGAACTGTTTTGCTGAATGCTATCTCTCATGCTGAGTATGAGAAGATATCTAACAGGGAAACGGCCTATGACATATATGAGTCCTTGAAAATGACTCATGAAGGAAATGCTCAAGTCAAGGAGACAAAAGCTCTTGCCTTAATCCAGAAGTATGAAGCCTTCAAGATGGAGGATGATGAAGACATTGAAAAGATGTTTTCGAGATTTCAAACTCTTACTGCTGGATTGAGAGTTCTTGACAAAGGATACACCAAGGCTGATCATGTGAAGAAAATCATCAGAAGCTTACCCAGAAGATGGGGTCCTATGGTGACTGCATTCAAGATTGCAAAGAATCTGAATGAAGTTTCTCTGGAAGAGCTTATCAGCGCCTTGAGAAGTCATGAAATAGAGCTGGACGCAAATGAGCCTCAAAAGAAAGGTAAGTCTATTACATTAAAATCAAATATCAAGAAATGCACTAACGCTTTTCAGGCCAGAGAAGAAGATCCTGAAGAATCAGAATCTGAAGAAGAAGATGAACTGTCCATGATTTCCAGAAGGCTAAATCAACTCTGGAAGACCAAGCAAAGGAAGTTCAGAGGCTTCAGAAGTTCAAGGAAATTTGAACGTGGAGAATCTTCTGATGAAAGAAGATTTGACAAGAAGAAGGTCATGTGCTATGAATGCAATGAGCCTGGACACTACAAGAATGAATGTCCAAATCTTCAGAAGGAAAGTCCCAAGAAAAAGTTTCATAAGAAGAAAGGTCTTATGGCAACCTGGGATGAGTCAGAAGATGATTCAGAAGATGAGCAGGCCAACTGTGCGCTGATGGCGACAGAAGATGACGGATCAGAATCTACATCAGAATCAGATTCTGAAGAGGTATTTTCTGAACTTACTAGAGATGAGTTAGTTTCCGGTCTAACTGAACTTCTGGAACTCAAGTCTCAGATTAGTCTCAAATACAAAAAGCTGAAAAAGCAATTTGAATTTGAAACAAAGAAGCTTGAGTTGGAGAATTCTGAATTAAAAGAAAAACTTTTAAAATTATCCAATAATGTTGGATCTCCTTCTGATTCAGAAAAATCCACTCCTAGTCTGAACCATATTCTGAAAGAATATGATTTAAGTTTCAGAAAGTTCTTATCTAGAAGTATTGGCAGAAGTCAGCTAGCTTCTATGATATATGCTGTGTCTGGAAACAAAAGAGTTGGCATTGGTTATGAGGGTGAAACCCCATACAAACTTGAACCTGTTGATGAAATGAAAATTACATACAAGCCATTGTATGATCAGTTCAAGTATGGCCACTCTCATGATATTAGGCACACCTCACATGCACAAAGTTTTCACATAACACACACTAAGAAGCATGTGACACAACCTAGGAAATATCATGAAACTCACATTAAGAATTATCATGCTGTTCCTCTTATTGATTATAATGTCAAACCCAAGTTCAATCAGAACTTGAGAAAATCTAACAAGAAAGGACCCAAGAAGATGTGGGTACCAAAGAAAAAGATTATTTCTTTTGCAGATTCTCTTGATAACAAAGAAGACAACATTCAACATGACTTGACACCTGGATTCAAGTTGGTCTCAACACTTGAAGGGAAGAAAGATTGTCTTTCAAGTTCTGGTTCTTAAATCTGTTGAAGAAACTTTGTTTGTAGGAATTCAGAAAAGAAAGTTTATTAGTCTTGGAACCATCTGTTTTGTTTGTCTCTAAAGCATTGGTGTTTCATTCTTGATGCTACAGAATATACAACATTGAAACATTGATTGTGGACAAATCAATAAACATCTGTTTTGATGATAAACTTGTTTCTGATGAAACAAAGAGCTTAAGAAATTCTGCAGATACAGTTTTGTCTTATCAGAAGCTGCAGAACAAAGAAGTAAACCTCCAGAAGCTGTGTATATCAGAAGTAATGGATCAGAAGATCATTCAGTCTTATATCAGCACACTTCAGAAGGAGTATTTCCAGAAGAGAAACTTGATCATCTCAGAAGCAGTGATCAGAATCTGAAGGCGTAAAGTCTATTCTTAATACAGCTGTCATCTATTATCTGATGATGAACACGTATCTGTACGGTTAGTACAAAGCGTGCAGTTGAAAAGACGCCGACCTAGGTAACTGTTTTAAATCATTTCATTTACCACGTTCTCTCTCCTCACGTCACTCATCATTTAATAAAATTGATTTCTCTTGATTCTGAAACTGTTCAGTTTAATTCTTTTATTTTTTTTAAAATCCATTCCTATATATTCATTTCAAATCATCTCATATTTTTTTTCGCTCCTTTGTCTCACTTTCTTCCTGCATACATTCTGTCTGAAAGCCTCTTAGTATTTCTGAAACCCTAACCGAAAACCCATTTTTTTGTTCTTCTCTCTTGATCGTTCTGGTTCAATGGCTGCTTCTTCATCTCATTTTGCTGGTTCATCTACTCTTCTTCATATGCACGATGAAACACACCAGGAACTCACCCCTGTTGTTGCATGCTCCATCCCCAAAGACAAATTGGAAGTTTTGTGTGAACTCATGGTCGACTTTGATAACCTTGAAGAAAATCAATTTCATCTTAAGGAAGACATCATCTTTCAAGGATGGACCTCGTTGTTTGCTGAGTTCGTTGGACCTGTTTATCCGGATCTTGTCAAAGAGTTCTGGGTACATGCTGTGGTTGCACCAAAAGCTATTCTCTCCTTCGTCCATGGAAAGTCTGTCGTTGTTACTGAAAACATCCTAAGAGTGATGTTTGATCTGAAAAATCCTGAAGGGGCTTTTGAATCTGATCAAAGAGAAGATATGGAAGATATTCTATCCACTCTCTATTCAAATGTCAAGAAAACTACACATGTTAAGAATTTGAAAGATATCTACAGAATCTGGACAAAGATCCTTCTCGGGTGTTTCTACCATAGGAAATCAACTCATGCCCCGGACTTCATCAGTAATGATCAAAGGTATATTCTTTATTGCATTGCCACTCAGAAGAAGGTTGATGCGATTTACATTATCTTCAACCATATGTGGAAAGCAGTAAAGGATTCCAGAAATGCCTTCAGAAAGGAAAATGCTGGAACAACCATTCCTTTTGGTAGGATTATTACAAACCTTCTGATACATTCCAAGATTGTGGAAAGTCTGGAGTCTGAAGGTATCATCAAAGATTTTGCTGTCACCACTGGATCTTGTCTGAATGCCTTCTCTTTAAAGAAGATGAAAATCATTGACACTTTTCTCAAAGTTCCTGAACCTCTAGCTGGAACAAGAACCATAAGAGAACCAGTTCTGGCTGACTTTGAAACCTTCTTCAATAGTGAGGTACCTGAAGTAAAAACTGTTTATCTGAAATCTCTTGAAGAGAATAAGAGCTTTAAAGATCAAGACAAAGGTGCCCCTTTCAAAGTAAATCGCAAGAGGGAAGAAAGAACTAAAAGAAAGCATGATTATCCTTCTGTTGTCTCTAAGAAACAAGAGGTTTCTAAAAAGGTGATTGCTAATGTTGTTAAGGCCGTATCTGATGACTTTGAGAAAGAGAAAAAGAAGAAGAAGTCAAACAAAAATGATGAGATAGTTGAAGTTGTTGAAAAGAAGATAACCAAGAAGAGGAAAATGATTATTCAAAGCTCTGATGAAGACGATATCCCTCAAGAAGCTGAAAAACAACAAGAAGTTCAGGCTTATGCCAGAAGAAAAGAAATCTCTAGAGGCAAAGCAAAGATTATTGAAGAGCCGAAGAGTAAAAAGCTGAAGAAAACGGAGGATGTGACCAAAGCGCTTCTGAAAGGTTCCAAAGGTATATGCATCTCTGAACCTATTTCTGTTCCTGTTGTTCGATCAGAAGTTACACCAATAGAAGTTGTACCTACCCCTGAACCAGAAAAAGCCTCATCAGAATCACCCGTTGTTGTCCATATTCTTACACCACCATCTTCCCCTATAACCATTCCTTCTTCACATGCAAACAAATCCAATTCTCTTCCTCCCTCACCATTTCCCCTTACAAAAACTCCACCATCTCCTCAATCCATTCCGTCTCCTTCACCCTCCACTAATCTTGTCTCTGACCAAGTTGTTGACAATCTTGTTTTGAATATACAACCCCTTCAAACTCTCTTTCCATCTCAACCTTCTCCCTCCACCTCTCAAAACAATCCTTGTGATTCTCCTTTTCCAACCTCTGCATCACATGAGCAGCTGCTCCGTGATTGCAACTACACTCCCAAGCCTCGTCCTGAAGCTGAAGTGGTAGTGTTAGATTCTGATACTGAAGCAGAATCTTCTTATAGGTTGGATAGAGAACCTCATCCGTACTTCACTTCCAAACCTGTTTTTTCAAAAACCCAAATAAAATCCCGTCCCGTATATCCTATCGGTGTAGTTTTTGACAACATAAAGAGGAATCTCAGAAGTACCTTTGATACTCTCAGACTCGCTGAAAGTTCTGGATTGAATGATGTTGCTATGCGAAACTTCTGGAGGATCTTTCGCAGAGAATCAGATGCTCTGTTTTTAGAACTTCAGGAAGCCTGTGTAGCTGCTGCCCCACAGCCTCGTGGAATTCTGAGGAATTATGAAGACTTCTGGTTTGCTCGCCTCAAAGGAAGATATCTTTTGGAAGAGAAGCCCTTTGTGGATGAATTGGAAGTATTGAGACTGGCTGCTGCAATGGAAGCAAACCCATGCAGGGACATGGTTATCTGGATTCCTGAGTATCCTGTTCTGCTTGGAGACTTCAAGACCTTATTTGACTTTCTGAGGGAAAACCCTTCTAAGAAAGACCCTAGCTTGGTCGTTCCAGAAGTTGTTGACCCACCAGAAGTTGAAGGTCCCTCTGCTCCAAGGAATCTAGCTGCCATTCTTCAGGCACTTGAGAATGGCGACTCGGAAATTCCTGCTGCAGAATATGGAGATGCTTCTATGCAAGAAGCAGATGCTGAAGATCATGTTGCTAAATCAGACCCTGTTGAGGATATCCCAGCAAATGATACTTCTATGGAAGCTGCAGATCAAGTTGTCATTCCTGTGGTTGAAAGCGGTGAAGCTTCTTCTGATGAACCTTCTCATCTTGCAAGGACTCTAGAAGCGATTCAGAGGAGACAGGATGAGCAAAGCTCACTCAATGACAAGTATGATGCTTTCATTGAAAGGCAAGAAGGACACAACAACGATGTTAAAGAGATGCTGGCCAAGATCTTATCAAGACTAGGGCCATCTTAGTTTGAGTCTGTGGTGTTTCTTTCTTTTCTTTGCATCTGTTTTGTTTCTGTGCATCTGATCTTTTCATCCTGTACTTTTGTACCCATTGGTTGAACCTTAATGAAATCATCTTCTTCCTCCATGTGTTCTGTTTTATACATCTGAATCTTTTTATATATTCTTTTTGATGTTATGACAAAAAGGGGGAGAAAGATAAATGATAAATGATTTGATTAAATCTATCAGTTGCTGGGTAAAGGCTCCCACACATTCACTAACAAGAACTGCAAGTTCTATATGGTTTAAGTGTTTTGCAGGTACAGAGAAGTGAAGTGAATCTTCAAAGCAAACACTAGAAGCAAAACCATGGAAACTGAAGCAAGCTGAGTGCTGTCAAGCTTCAGAGATCAGAAGCAAGAAAGAAGAATGAATCAGAAGCACTGATAATAGAATTTGAATATCATTGTCTATCCTGTTATGACAAAATTCTATTTGCCCTGATACATATAATGTTATGGCTCTGATACATTATTTGCTCTGATACATGTTTTTAGCCTAAATGCTCTGATACATTTGGCTCTGATACATATCATGTATTTGAATATACATTTTATGTTCTAACTCGTTCATGCTGACTTTTGTCGTTTAGTTTTTGTTCTGAAACATTTCAGGATGTAGAGATGCTCAGATGATGCTCTGGTACATTCAACAATGTTCTGATACAAATCTAGCATGAAGTGATGTTGGTAGACATTCAAAGTTCTGAAGCTATCCGAGGGAAGCAGAAATCAGAAGATGTGAATGTTCTAAAAGATCCAGAAAATTCAAGTTCTGAAGCTGTCCTGAATGGAAGCAGAAGTCAGAAGCTGTGAATGTTCTGAAGATCAAAGAAATTCAAGTTCTGAAGCTGTCCTGAATGGAAGCAGAAGTCAGAAGCTGTGAATGTTCTGAAGATCAAAGAAATTCAAGTTCTGAAGCTGTCCAATGGAAGCAGAAGTCAGAAGCTATGAATTCTCTAAAGGCAGAAGCTTATATGATCGTCTCTACCGAAATAATCAGGGAAGTCTTTTATTAAAGTTCTTCGAGTATTTATTTCAGGGGGAGATTATTTATCTCAGGGGGAGATTGTTAATCTCAGGGGGAGACATATTCATATGTTTATGCTATAGCTGTGTAATTTGTCTTTTGCCGTCTACTCTTTCTGATTGCAAATTCATATCATTTATATATGTTTTTGTCATCATCAAAAAGGGGGAGATTGTTAGAACAAGATTTGTTCTTATCAATTATCTTAGTTTTGATGATAACAATAATATGAATTTTGCTTAAGATAATATGGTACTCTAATCCAATGCAATTTCCCTTTCAGGAAATATATAAAGAGTACGCATAATTCAGCGCTCAGAAGATGTGTCTCAAATGGTTCAGCATGCAACATCAGAACATGGTCTGGCAAGACATCAGAAGATGGTCGAAGCAGAATCAGAACATGGGTCTATGGAAGCATCAGAAGAACATGAGATCAGAAGCACTGAAGATCAGAAGATGGTATCACGCTCAGAAGCACTTCAAGGTCAGAAGATCAGAAGATGCTGTGCACCAAGCTGTTTGACTCTGATGATATTCAAACGTCGTATTCACAAACATCAGATCAGAAGGAAGTACACGTGGCAGACTACGCTGACTGACAAAAGGAACGTTAAAGCTACTAAAGGCTACGTCAGTAGACACAGCGTGAACAAGGCTCGAGGTAGTTGACAAAAGCGTATAACATTAAATGCAAAGTTGTACGGAACACGCAAAGCATTAAATGCATTCAACGGTCATCTTCTCAACGCCTATAAATATGAAGTTCTGATGAGAAGCAAGGTTAACGATTTTCGCACCAATACAATTCAAATTAACTTGCTGAAACTCTGTTCAAATCCAAAGCTCAGAATCTTCATCTTCATCAAAGCTCACTACATTGCTGTTGTAATATCTTAGTGAGATTAAGCTTAAATTGTAAGAGAAATATCACAGTTGTGATTATCGCTTTTAAGAAGCATTTGTAAACTCTTGAATAGATTACATTAAGTTGTAAGGAACTAGAGTGATCAGTTGATCAGTATACTCTAGGAAGTCTTAGCAGTTGGCTGAGCAGGAAGTCTTGGCAGTTGGCTGAGCAGGAAGTCTTGGCAGTTGGCTGAGCAGGAAGTCTTGGCAGTTGGCTGAGCAGAAAGTCTTAGGAGTGAACTAAGCCTAGAGTGATCGTGTTGATCAGTAGACTCTAGAAAAAGTCTTAGGAGTGAACTAAGCAGTTGTTCCTGGAGTGATCAGGTTGTGATCAGAAGACTCTGGAAGACTTAGTTGCGGCTAAGTGGAAAACCATTGTAATCCGTGCGATTAGTGGATTAAATCCTCAGTTGAGGTAAATCATCTCTGCGGGGGTGGACTGGAGTAGCTTCGTTAACAGCGAACCAGGATAAAAATATTTGTGCATTTATTTTTATCGTCCAAGATTTAAAGTCACACTTATTCAATCCCCCCCTTTCTAAGTGTTTTTCTATCCTTCATAGTGTGTTTGTTGTTTTGATTGTAATAGTTGTAATGGTTGTTTTGTTGTTCTGGTGATCCTTTGGTTTCTTCTTGGACATGGTTTTTTTTTTGGTTTTCTTTATTTGGGTGTTCTCTGATTCTCCCTGACAATGACAAGTGGTTTCTGTATCAATTGATTAAGTAGTGGTTTTCTGTTTTTTTTTGGTGGTTAATCAAGTTGAATCAAAGTGCTGCTGTTTCTTCAGAATTTATTTTTCTGTTACAGAATTTATTTTTCTGTTGTTGGCTGCTGTATGCTCTGATATCTTTTTTACTTCTATTAGTGTTTTAGCCAAAAATTTGCCAAAGGGGGAGTTTGTAGATGTTGTTGATTGGCTGTAATTTTTGGTAAAACTAAAGTGTGGTTCTATCCTGTCAAAAACCAATGTCATGACATGCTTTCTGTTGTTGTGAAGACCTTCCTTATGCAGGCCTTTACCTGATGTCAAGGCCGATGTCATGATATTCACAGCTGTTCGTTATTCTCTATTACTCTTATGATTTTATGATCTGTTAAGACCTTATGCGCTATATTTGGTAATGATGGATTCTGATCTGTTTTAAGGACGAATTGGATGATTTCTATTATCAGCTTCTTGTGTTATGAAGATTTGTTTTATTAGGGCAAAAACTATTTTTATGGATCCAAGGCCCAGTTGCTGTATTGCTGAAGGCTATTTATTCCACGCAAGGACTACTGTTGCCGTTAGGGTTTTTGGTGGAGAAACTGTTAGAGTTCTGTGTGTTTAAGGTTCTCGTTGTAGTTTTCTTGTAAGCCAAACAATCATCATGATGATTGTCTTGGTCTAGGTGTTTTGATTTGAGTTGTAAGAAGTACTCAAAGCTTTTAAGCAAGAGTACTATTGTACTTGATCAAAGCTTTTAAGCAAGATCAAGTTGTGTTTTTTGAAGAGTGTCTTCTTTTGTTATTCGTTGGTTAGTCTTTCATCACTGCTGTGATTGAGGGGGAGTGAGTAGGATCTCTGGTCTGAGTGGTTTAGATTGAAGTTGCATTGGGTAGATATTAAGTGAAAGGCGTAATCTTGTTTTGTATTACCTTGAATTAATATTACTTATAGTGGACTTCCTCCCTGGCTTGGTAGCCCCCAGATGTAGGTGTGTTTGCACCGAACTGGGTTAACAACTCTCCTGTGTTGTTTTTCTGTTTTTACTTTGTTCATTTGTTTAAAAACATTCAGATAGTGATGTCGTGACATCCTGTTAGACATCGTGTGTCTGAGTCCAGAATTTCAACTAGAGAGAGGATCCCACATTAGCAACTCTTGATGTCGACCTTTCTTAGAAACGGGATGCTATATTTGATGATGAAATTTATATATACTTTTTTATGTCTCTATGTGAGATCACCTTCTCCTCAAAGCAGTAGGCCCACCGGGAGAGAATATGTTTAGAATGAGAGTCCAACTTCTCTCTAACTTTGTAACCATCACCATCAAAAAATATAAGAAAACATATTAGAGCTTTTTTGTTATCAATGGAAGAGTGGAAGAAGGTGAATAAGCATAAGACAAAACCTCGGGATAATGTGGGGAGTGTGAAGGTAGGAAGGAAGAAGTAAGAAGTACGACTTTCTATTTTACGTCAATCATAGACGACTGTAGCGAAAAAGAGATGTATGAGGTGTTTAGGGAGTTTGAGGACATTGATGAAGTGGTAATTCTAGTTAAGAAGGATAGAAGGGGGAAGAGATATGGTTTCGTTAGATTATTTAATGACCAAAATGTATAACATTTTCTTAGGAAACATGAAATTTTTTGTGAATGTCCCAACGTTCCAAAGGTGGAAGAAGGAGGATCCCATAGCAATGGGAGATTTAACTACTCATAATAATAATAAAAATCATAGTGTTACTTGTAGATATTACAGATAAATGAAGGAAATCCAATCTTCAATGGCAAAAGCTCATAGAAATCTTCAATCCTTGCCTCCAATCTGAGTTCACCAGCCTTTCACAGTGTATTTTCGCTCCCAAAACCGTCCAACCCTTGTGCCAACGCGTTTTCCCTCTTTTATTTCTGACTAACTGGGCTTCTCAGCAAGAAAGCCCAAAATTTCACGTGCACACGCGTGTGGAGACGCGTCTGGTGCAGTGAAACGCGTCCTGGGACGCGTCTGGGCAGATAGGAAGCTTTCATTTGTTATTCTGGACTCCTGGGACGCGTGTGAGAATGCCTTTTGGCCAGTGACATGCGTCTGGGGACGCGTCCTGGAAGATGGTTGTTTTTCTTTGTGTCTTGCGAAACTGGCACCTGTCCTGGGACGCATTTGGGCAGGTTATGGTCTTTTCTTGGTTCCACACGTGTCTGGGGACGCGTCTAGCCAGCAGATGGCATTTTCTCTTTTTCAATAAACTACTCGAAGAGTACTTCTCAGGAGATAAGTACTATGGTGCAAATCTACACGTTAGACTCGTATTTATTTTAGGGAACCAAGGGTGTTTAAACAAACCTCTTCTTGTCACATTATTCCGAACTTCATGTCCTCAATCAATCCTCCCTTCATCTCTATATACTATTCCTGATCGCTCTTTAAGATCAAAACTCTTCAAAAAAATCAAAATTTCGGTCAAAATTTGGGAAGAATTCACTTTAGGTTTCACATCATACCAATAACATAAAAAATAAAATGCAAAAAGAAGAGCCTCCCCTAAACTTGAACTTAAACATTGGCCTCAATGTTTCAGAACGAGCTCGAGAGAGGTGACTCACAGAGGGTATTGCACTCCAACAATCACTTCCGAGCTTTCACTAGAGACCCCCTCTTTTATCACCTGAAAATAAAACAAACAAAAAGAAAAATTAATAGCGTGGGTTGCCTCCCATGAAGCGCTTCGTTTAACATCGCATGGCTCGACGGTCCATTACCCTTTATATGGAGGGTATTTCCTCTTCCACGCCTGGTTGCTTGTCACCTCCGCAACCAAGAACTCATGAAGATGAAAAGCATGGAAAACTTTTCTCTTCAGCTCACTCCCCACTTTCTTCTCCTCACCTTGATTTTCCTTTTTCATTTTCTTTTTGACATCTTCAGCTCTCTTAGGACCTTTGTTAGAGACATGAGTTGGTTCCACCCGAGAGACTATGCTTGAAACTTTTTATAGGAGATGTTGTGGACTTTTGATTTCTCCATCACTTTCAATCATATACCAACAGAAGCTTGAACATGTTCACCTGCAACCTGCTTCTTGACTTCTAACATCTTCAATGTTACCTCTTCATCGAAGGATTTAACCGTTAGTGTCCCTTTTTCAATAT
Organism: Vicia villosa; assembly: GCF_029867415.1. Taxonomy (NCBI): domain Eukaryota; kingdom Viridiplantae; phylum Streptophyta; class Magnoliopsida; order Fabales; family Fabaceae; genus Vicia; species Vicia villosa. The sequence goes on from NW_026705050.1 coordinate 477,931, forward strand.
CAAAGTTGCAGTGACTAGTCAACAAGAATGATCTCCCAAGAAGGATAGGAGTTTCTTCATCTTCACGAATGTCCATGATGTGGAAGTCAACTGGAAAGACAAACTTATCAACTTCCACCATTACATTTTCAACTATCGCATATGATTTCTTGATGGTGTGATCAGCAAATTTTAATTTTGTCTCACTTTCGCTTATTTTTCCAATCTCGAGATTTTTGAAAATGGACAAAGGCATTAGACTCACACTAGAACCTGAATCAATTAGTACCTTCTTGAACATTTTGTCATTGATGGTGCATGGTATTGCCATCGCTCCAAGGTCTTTCTTCTTGATAGGGATCTTCCTTGCTGGCGAGACTATACCACACTTTTCAGTTACAATTTTTGGTCCTCCGCCCACAAGTCTCTTTTTCGCAATCACCTCCTTCATAAATTTCTTGTACAAAGGCATGTGCTCAAGTGCTTCAAAGAAGGATAGATTAACCTCTAACTTTTTGAACAAGGCAGCAAACTTTTCAAAATCCTTTTTTGTTGAACTCTTCTTTGACACTCTAGAAGGAAAAGGTAATTTGATCACCGGTTTGGCTTCTTTCTTATTTTTCTCTTCAATTGGCTTAACTGGTGGTACTATAACTTCAGGTTCTCTCTTATTTCCAAATCTACCTCTATGACCAAGTTTTCATCTATTTCCTCTTTTTCTTTTTCTGCTTCTGACACTTTCTTACTCCTTGTTGTAACAGCATTAATCTTCTCTTGATCTTTCGGATTTTTCACAGTTGAGCTCGGAAAGGTACCTTATGCCTGTAGTGTGAGATGATCTGCTATTTGTCCCACTCGAACTTCTATATTTTTAATTGAAGTTGTGGTGTTACTATGGTTGTTTCTTGTCTCTTCTTGAAATTGAGAACATTGTCCGGCTAGTCTCTCAATAGCTACTTCCCACTCTACCTTTTGAGGGCCTTGTTGTTGTTGATATTTCCAAGCGTAATTGGGATGATTCTTCCACCCTGGATTATAGGTGTTAGAATACGGATTGTTTTGCCTCAGGAATTTGATTTCTTCAATCTGCTTGGGAGTAGTAACACAGTATACAGTTTGGTGAGGACCATGGCAAATTTCACAACTTACAGGTTGAGCTTGTTGAACTTGAGCCACCTATTGTGTACCTATATTCATAGCCTTCAATTTCTTTTCAACTTCTGCAGCTATAGCATCTTCAACCTGAATTTTAGAAGTTTCCAGCTTAAGATCAATGATTCCTTTCGATTTGCTAACACACCTGTCATACAACTCCAAATGCTCATTTGCAACTATTGCTTCAATGATTTTGATGATGCCGGAGGCTGTTGTGAATTTTTTTGAGCCTCTAGCTGTCGCGGGGAAAAATCGTATCTTTTTTGGGATGAGACACCTGATGCCTTCTTTGGGCTCGAGTGCTCATAAAAATGATTTTTCTTTTGTTTCGACCAAACTTTTTATTGTTTTCAAAGTAGGAAAAGGAAAAAAGTTGCAATAACCTAAAAAGTGGGGGAGAGATTTCGGGTAAGAGGGTTGGTTATACGAAGGGAAGGTATTAGCACCCAACGTATCTATAGTACTCTATAGGTTTCTTTGCTATGTTTTTTTTCATTCTATGTTATGGAGAGGTTCTTGTGAGATAGGTGGGACCTAGGGTGTTTGTTTGATTATGCTCGCAAAGATCATCGCGATCCTCTGCATACATATCCCTTAGAGGGAATCAAAGCATCTGTAGCTCGGGTCTACGGGTGCTAAGGTTTGAATGGTTTGAGGGAGAAGTTTTGCTCGCCAAGGATACGACCTTGTGCCTACGTATTCTCAAAGGGATGTTGAGAAAGTCAGAGCAATCGTAGTTCCCACTTATGCTAGTGGAAGCAAAGGATAAGAGACAAATGTCATCTAAATGTTCGATGTATCTAATCTATATCATCACATACATCTGTTTGATTTTGCTTGAAATCTTTTCATTATAAGCCCTGGGTTGTGCCACTTATGGCGCTTAGAATGATAAAGATGTTTTTTTGTTTAGCCAGCCTTGTGGCAAAAACTTTCAATGAAGTCAGCCTTGTGACAAAAAGTTTTGATTAATCAGCCAGCCTTGTGGCAAAAGTTTCAATGAAGTCAGCCTTGTGACAAAAACTTTGATTAATCAGCCAGCCTGGTGGCAAAACGGTTTGATTGATTAGCCAGCCTTATGGCAAAAAAAAGTTTGATTGATTGATTGTTTGTGATGATATAGAAGAGATACTCCTATCATAGAGATGATAAATGTCTAATCTCCTAGGGTATTTGATTTGGATATTGGGGATGCTTATAAGAAGCCCGTGGGTCCTTGTACGAAGCCCAAGAGGAGGCTATCCGAGGGTCCTTGCATTGTAAGCCCAAGAGGAGGCTATGTGAGGGACAAGTCGCTTGTACGAAGCCCAAAAGGAGGCATGGTATAGTTGGTTTGAGCTCTTAGAGCGATTTCACCGGGAAACCATACTCTATGTCCTAACCTAAACTAGGGGAGATTCTTTGCACGAAGCCCAATAGGAGGCTATGGGGAACCTAGTGTTGTACTAAGTTGAACAAGTATATATAACATGATCACAAATATGAACAAGTACGAACAAATATGAGCAAGTACATGAACAAATATGAACAGTTATATATGACAAGGTGTGTGTATACAATGGAGTTTATGAAGGAAATATACCTGTAAGGATGATCCATTTGTATGCACGGGGGCTCGGGAATTATACTCGGGGAGAGGCCCATTGAGTTTATTCAAAAGCTATGTAAACAAGTATTTACAAGAGGGCTTGGGACTTATACCTACATGGAGGCCCATGGTATTTTTGGGAAGATTTAAAGAAAACTTTCATTTTTGATTTGTTATTCAAAGTTAAAAAAAACAAATTGATCGAGATATGTACAAAAAGGTGTACAATGAAATACCTAATTTCATGCAAAGGAATGGGACTTATACCAATGTGGAGGCCCATGTTTTATTTCATAAAACATGGTTGATTGTTTTGTTTAAAAGCGCGAGGTTTTGAAAACAGTTTGAAAGTTTTTGTTTTGAAAGAAGTTTTCTCTTTAAAGAAAAACTGTACAAAGAAAAGGAAAGGGACTTATACTCTCTAATATTCGAGAGGCCCAGTTGTTTTGAAAATCAATTGATCAATCCAAAAAGATTTAATCAAGAGTTTTTGAAAAGAGAAATAAAAAAGAAAAGGTTTATTTGTTTTAAAACGGTGATCGCTTGTTTTTTTAACGGTTTGAAATTTTTGAAAGAAATCAATTTAATTAAGATGAAAGCAAAGATTATACTTAATTAATACCTAAATGATTAGGGTTTTGATCACAAAATATTTACAAGTAGTTAATTTTGAAAAAATCAAATGAAAAACAATTTTTAAAGTATTTAAAAACACTTAAAAACATGTCATTTTAAACCTATTTAAAAATGTATTAAATAAATATTTTTTTGTGATTTTTTTGGATGTTCATAAAATATATATATTAAACAAAGAGTGTGCAAAAAATGAAGTGGAAATGATGAATTTTGATTGGTTCAATTAATTGATGAAGTTGTAAAGAAAAGTGAAGAAAATAAGTGATAAAAAAATAGGGTTTGGTCCTGCCAGGGTTTGAACTCACGCCCTCTCTCTCACCAACCAAAACACTTGCCAACTGAGCTGCGCGCGCAGCTTGTAATATACACGCTTTCATTCAATTATATTTAAAACTAACATTTGAAATTTCTGAACAGAAAATGGCGCCAAGAACACCATCCCCATTTGATTTTGAAAATTCTTAAAACTGAGTTGTTTGGATCAAGTGAATAGCCTATCTTGCTCGATTTTTCACAAGGAACACAATGGTGCCATTTAATTTCATTTATTTTCACTCTAAGGCCATTGATTTTCTGATGAACACGAAGAACCCTAATTCTGAGATTGATCATGAAATCGTGCATGTGCAAGATAATTAGCAATTGATTGAGGGTTAATGATCCATGCATATGCAGAAACAAGATGGCAAAGCAATATTTTATTTATGATGCGTGTATGTATGAGTTTGAAGTTCATAGCACTTACCTTCAAAAACGGCCAAACTGGAGATTGAATTTCGAGCTAGGGGTGTTACAGATGCTTTGTAATGATCTGGATAGCTTCAATGATGATTATGGAACATGTCTGGATGCTTGGAGTGAACTGAATTCATCTAAGCAAAGCCATGGGAGCCGATCTGCAGTTGCTTGGAGTAAGGATCGAGCTTGATGATTCTGATGTTTTAGGCTATATGTGAGTGTTTGGATAGTTCATATGTGACATATATGAGGTGTTGGAAGTGTTAGTTTGGACAAAATTGAGCTTGAATGGATTTTGGCATGATAAGGCTCATTTTATGTTCATATGGAGGTTGAAGAGTGATTCTGAGATTTGAGGTGTTTTGGGGTATGTGAGTGAATCAAACAACTTCCATATGATGTTTAGGAAGTGTTAGAAGCAACACTTTGCTCAGAAATTGCAAGAGATGGAAATTGCAATTCTTCCTCTTTGAAACTCATGAAACTTGCAACTTAAGAAAGAAGAGAGAAAACCTATGATTATGAGGTTTTGGTGTGATTTGAAGAGTGATTTGAACCTCTATTTATAGGCCAAGGATTCTGAATGCAGAGCTTTGCAAGTTGATCAAAGAATGGTGATTTGGCATTTGGAGATAAACTGGAATCTTTCACATTAAATGCAAGATGGTTAAAACCTAAACCATGGTTAAAATTGGCTATGCTTCTTATCTCTTTCCCATCTGTCTCAAATCAGAAAATATCTTCCAATTATTGCATCTATGCATCATTACTTGGATCATAGACCATATGGTTCAAAACTTTGGCAAAATGACTTAAAATTTCAAGTGAAAATGATCACTAAATGCATAATTCAAAGCCATAGCTATGCTCCACATTTTTTCATGCTCTTGGACATTTTGGAAAGCTCATGTTACACACTTCAAAACCCTAGTTGAAAGTTTCTTCAAGACCTTTAAGGAAATGGGTGAAAAAGATCCATGAACTTTGAAGAAAGTGAGATTTTAAGTGAAATTTTCAAAAGATACCAACTTTGAAGCTCCATATCTCTTAAATGGTTGATCTTTTGGAAAATCATTTTATGTGACAAAGTTGTTTATTGAATCAAAATATACAACTTTCATGTTGGAAGTTTTTTTCAGTTTGTAGGTGAAATTTTGAGTTATTCCCTTCCAAAGTTTGGAAAAAATTATTGAAAAACACTTAGAAATTTTTCTAAGTCTGAAAGTCAAACTTTTGACTTTTTGATTCTTGATTGATTTTCTTGATTTTTCTTGATCAAATGACTTCATATATCATATATTGATGATTCAAAACTTCAAAAGTCATGGTTGACCAAAATTCCCCAAAAGTCAATGGTGATCTTGTACAGTTGACTTTTTCAGACGAATCGCGTTTCTGGAGATTTCAAATGAATCAGGCTATCCTCACCAAATGAATGGTATGAGTGGATCACATTGAATTATTAGAGGACCTTGAGCCATTGTTTAAGTTGTGGCACCATGTTCTGATTAAAAAGTCAGTGGTTCAGGTGAATTAGGTCAAAAACCCTAATTGTCGACCTGATGAGATTGATGACTGTGGATCTTGAATTGAGATGTAATTTCCATTGGATATTGTCATAGGGATTATTTGAAGATTATTGAAACCTTTGAGTGATCCCCTGGAGCTTTTTAGGGTTTCCCAAATGTGATCCCTGATTTCAGTCCCTGATAGTTCAAAACCCTAATCTGATGATTTGAAATTTCACTGTTGATCAATCCTGGTGTAGGAGATGTCCTGAGCCAATGGATTAGGTCAAAATGATGTACTTGGGGTCTTGAGGTCATGTCCCAGGTCATTAGGTCAAATCCTGAGTAAAAATTAGGAGTATGCTATCTTCAGTCAAAACCCTAATCTGATCGATTCAGAGCCTTTGAGCTTGTTGAAATGGATTTTTGAGGACCAAATGTTGATTGTTGATGAAGATAGTTCCTTTTGAGATGAAGGGAGAATAAAAACCTAATTGGTTGTTACTTGTACTGATGAGTGATTTCTTGTTTAAATCCTGCTGAGTCACAAGTAGCAAACACAAGCTATGCAATTTGTTAGAGATGCAAATGATGCATATGCAGATGATATGAGATGGTATCTTAGGTCAAAAATTGGGGTATGACAGATGCCCCTATTTAAGTTTCTTCAACCTGAGACATGAAGATTGAAAATCTTCGTTTTGATAGGGTGGAAGAGACTTAAATATCAGAAGACGCAAATTTTGGACCTAAGATACCAAAATTGCGAATGATGCAAGGATATCTCTACCAAGGGGATATCAAGAACTGACTCCATTGGGGAAAAGAGATCGGGAAGGATGTCTCAATCCGTTTTAGAAAGAGAATCCGTTTTTCTCTTCGGGAAAGCAAGTGTATGCTTCACCGGGGAATGATAGCTTTGTAAGAAAAGCTTACCTATCGACATTATCGACTATCAGCATGGGGATAGACTTGTTTAATAATGCGAAGGTGAAAGGTATGAAACTATATTACCGACTATCAACATGGTGATAGACTTGACATGGTAAAAGGAGTTTCAAAGGTTCGGTTAATATTACCGACTATCAGCATGGTGATAGACCTGTTAAATAATATAACCAGAACGAAAGGTTACCGACTACCAGCCTCGTGATAGCGGTTCTGAAGACAAAATCAATTATCAGCCGAGTGATAAAATGATCCTGGAGACTTTGCTAGGGAAATTACTGGTTATTCAGCCTTGTGAACAGTAATAAGGCCCTGATTGTCACTTGGTCTTCATGATTGATTTCCTAGAGAGGAAAAGTCTTTTGGAAGAGACATAAACTGCTCAGATGATGAGGCTATTGTTTATGGTTCAACTTTTCTTGACTCTATTTGAGGAATCGGAATTTGAATCTCTGGTAAATACAGGGTTCTAACCAAGAATGAATTGGAAAGAAACGGTCAAACAAGACTTTGTACCCATGAGGAATGAACTCAACGGGATTTTCTCTTTCGTTTTGAGAGGAGAAGACTGAAGCAACCTTCTTCCACGAGGAATGATCTCAGTGGGGAACTGGAGAAAGAAAATGTTCTTTTTGCTTATGGGTGACAACCTACTGGAGAGATGACATGCCCATACCTGTTTCTTTTTTCTTCTTTTTTTTTCTTCTTTCTTCTTTCTTTTTTTTTTGGGATAGATATATCCTGAACAAATGATTTCGAAGCAAACATTGAAAAATGCAAGAATGCATAAATGATGCAAATATGTATGAATGATGAATGTCATGAATGTAGCATGCATACTGACGAAATTGACGGACAAAGAAGTGTATACTGGAGACGGACCGACGTCGCAATACAACCAGATACTTGGCAAATGTTCTTCAACACGGTGCAGATAATACAGTTGATGAATGGTGTTGCGTGCTTTAAACTTCTCTGAGGAAGATAAGCATCTTTTCTTATTGAGATGGAAGAACTTCTTCACTGGAGAGAGAAAATCTTCGTCACTGGGGATAAAAGACCTTCTTCACTGGGGATAGAAGGGCTTTTCCTATTATAATCTTTGATTCATCCTATGGAGATAGCTGTTGATGTTCCTTCGGTTGTTCACCACTCAAAGGAAAGTTTCGCTTTTATTTTGAAAAAGAAAAGTAAATTCATTTAAAACTTTTTTCTCTTTTTTTTTTCAAAAGTGAATAACACAATTAAAGCGTCATTTTGCAAGCTAGAAGAAATCAAGAATTGCAAACAAATGGGCACAAGGCTCAAATTTATTTAATAGGATGGTAACCAGCTAAAGGCGTGATTCCATAGAGTATTTACAAAAGTTGGAAATGGTAATTATGCGGAAAAGGCTACATTGAAAGCAATAACCACTATTCCCCCTAACAACTTTGAGTTCCAACTGTGCTTGTCGCTTCAGATTGGCGATGATTTGATCGAAGATCCTTTGATGAAAAAGACTCTTCAGGTGACGAAGTATGGACTGATGCAGTTACTTTGTCATAAATCCTTAATTTTTGCCTAGATTGCCCTTTCAGGTTTTCAATCTACCAGGATGAATTTTTTTCTGTTTATTGTCTCTAATTTTTGCCTGGACCGCCCTTTCGGGTTTTCAGTCCACCGAGACGCTCATTTTTGCCTAAGTCGCCCTTTGCGGGTTTTCAACTTACTGAGCTGTTTTTTTAGACAAAGTATTTCTTGACTGCATCAGCATTCACAGGATGCGGGAGTTCATAACCATCCATGGTTGCAAGAGTCATGGCGCCGCCAGAAAATGTTCTTTTGACAACATACGGGCCTTCGTAATTAGGAGACCATTTGCCCCTAGAATCTGGTTGAAAAGACAAGATCTTTTTAAGCACGAGGTCGCCTTCTTGAAATTCACGAGGTCGAACCTTTTTGTTGAAGGCTTGTTTCATCCTTGCTTGGTATAACTGTCCATGGCATAGAGCAGTCATACGTTTTTCTTCAATTAAGTTCAACTGATCGTATCTGCTTTGACACCATTCAGCCTCTGATAACTTAGTCTCCATGAGGACTCTCATTGATGGTATTTCAACCTCTACGGGGAGTACAGCTTCCATGCCGTATACTAGAGAAAAAGGGGTTGCCCCTGTTGAAGTACGCACTGAAGTACGGTACCCATGTAAAGCAAATGGCAGCATTTCATGCCAGTCTTTGTAAGTGACCACCATTTTCTGGACGATCTTCTTAATGTTCTTGTTGGCAGCTTCAACGGCGCCGTTCATTTTTGGTCTGTAAGGATAAGAGTTATGATGCTCAATCTTGAATTCCTCACATAATTCTTTCATCATTTTGTTGTTCAAGTTCGAACCATTGTCAGTAATGATCTTGCTGGGAACACCATATCGGCAAATGATGTTATTCTTGATAAACCTCACAACCACTTGTCTTGTAACATTGGCGTAAGATGTTGCTTCGACCCATTTGGTGAAGTAATCAATTGCCACTAAGATGAAACGATGACCGTTTGAAGCTTTTGGTTCGATCATCCCAATCATGTCGATACCCCACATGGAAAAAGGCCATGGAGATGAGAGAACGTTGAGTAGAGTCGGTGGCACATGGATCTTATCTGCGTAGATTTGGCACTTGTGACATCTCTTCACGTGTTTACAACAATCAGATTCCATTGTCAACCAATAGTATCCTGCTCTTAAGATCTTTTTTGGACATTGCATGCCCATTTGAATGAGTTCCAAAGGACCCTTCATGCACTTCATGCATTAACATGTCTGCTTCGTGTCTATCCACGCATCTGAGCAAAACCATGTTGAAGTTTCTTTTGTATAGCACATCTCCGTTCAGGAAGAACTGCCAGAAAGCCTCCTTAGAGTTTTCTTATCTTTGTTTGATGCCCCAAGTGGGTACTCTTGAGTTTGAAGGAAGCGTTTGATGTCGTGAAACCACGGTTTATCATCGATGACTGCTTCGGTTGCAAACACATAGGCGGGCCTTTCAAGGCGCATAATTCTGACTTTAGGCATATCATTCCAATGATTGACTTTGAACATGGAAGATAGAGTAGCCAAAGCGTCTGCCATTCGATTCTGATCTCGAGGTATATGATGCAATTCAACCTTGTTGAAGAAAGTCAACAGACGTCTTGCATAATCTCTGTAAGGAATCAAGCCAGGGTGGTAAGTTTCCCACTTGTCTTTGATTTGGTTGATCACGAGGGCTGAATCTCCATATATGTCGAGGATCTTGATCCTTAAGTCAATGGCTTCTTCGAGACCCATGATACAAGCTTCATATTCTGCGATGTTGTTGGTACAATCAAATAGCAATCTGGCAGAGAACGGGATATGAGTACCCTTGGGAGTGATGATGATTGCCCCAATTCCATTGCCAAAAACGTTTACTGCTCCATCAAAAATTAGGCCCCATCTTGATCCAGGATCAGGACCTTCTTCAGGTAACGTTTCGTCACAATCTTTCATCTTCAAGTACATGACATCTTCATCAGGAAATTCGAACTTGAGAGATTGATATTCATTAATTGGTTGATGCGCCAAGTGATCGGCGAGAATGCTTCCTTTGACTGCTTTTTGAGCACGGTACTCAATGTCATACTCAGATAACAGCATTTGCCACCGGGCAATCCTTCCTGTTAAGGCAGGCTTTTCAAAGACGTACTTGATCGGATCCATTTTGGAGATTAACCAAGTAGTATTGTTGATCATGTATTGGCGGAGACGTTTTGAAGCCCAAGCCAAAGCACAACATGTTTTTTCGAGCATGGAGTAACGAGACTCACAATCTGTGAATTTCTTACTCAGGTAATAGATGGCATGCTCCTTCTTACCGGTTTCATCTTGCTGTCCAAGCATGCAACCCATGGATTCTTCCAACACGGTAAGGTACATGATTAATGGTCTTCCTTCAACTAGAGGAATCAATATTGGTGGTTCTAATAGGTATTCCTTGATACTGTCGAACGCTTTCTGGCAATCTTCAGTCCATACAACCCCTTGATCTTTGCGGAGAAGCTTGAAAATTGGCCCACAAGTAGCAGTCATTTGAGAGATGAATCTGGAGATATAGTTCAATCGTCCGAGAAATCCTCTTACTTGCTTTTCAGTTTTTGGTGCAGGCATCTCTTGAATAGCTCTGACTTTGTCGGGATCTACTTCAATACCTCTTTGGCTGACAATGAAACCCAAGAGCTTTCCAGATCTAACCCCAAAAGTACATTTGTTAGGATTCAAGCGAAGCTGATATTTCCTTAGTCGTTGAAACAACTTCAAAAGGTATTCAATATGTTCTTCTTCTGTGCTGGACTTGGCTATCATGTCGTCCATATAAACTTCAATTTCTTTATGCATCATGTCATGAAAGAGAGTAGTCATCGCCCTTTGGTAAGTTGCGCCTGCATTCTTTAATCCAAATGGCATCACTTTGTAGCAAAATGTACCCCATGGGGTGATGAAAGATGTCTTCTCCATGTCTTCAGGAGCCATCTTGATCTGATTATAATCGGAGAACCCGTCCATGAAGGAAAAGACGTTGAACTTAGCGGTGTTATCAACCAGCATGTCGATATGTGGTAATGGAAAGTCATCTTTTGGACTGGCTTTGTTCAAGTCACGGTAGTCAACACACATTCTGACTTTTCCATCTTTCTTCGGAACTGGCACAATGTTGGCCAACCATTGAGGATACTCTAAGGTGACTAGAAAACCTGCGTCGAGCTGTTTTTGAACTTCCACTTTAATCTTGTTAGCCATATCAAGGTGAGTCCTTCGCAATTTCTGCTTAACCGGCGGACATTCTGGCTTCAATGGCAAGTAATGCTGAACAATATTGGTATCCAACCCAGGCATGTCTTGGTAGGACCAAGCAAATACGTCAACATATTCTTTGAGAAGATCTGTCAACTTACTCTTGATATCAGCATCAAGCAGCGATCCAATGGTCACTTCTTTTTTGTCTTCTTCAGAACCCAAGTTGATCTTTTCTACAGGCTCTTTGTGGGGCAGAATGGCTCTTTCCTCGTGCTTAAGTAATCGAGAGATCTCGTCCGGGATCTCCTCTTCTTCCTCTTCTTCGGCTTCGAACACAGGAAACTCAAAGTTGGGAGAGGGCATAGGGTTATTGCATTCAATGGGTTTATTAATAGTTAATCTGCACATATGATTTATGCTTATTTCAGAAAAAACTGTGAATGCAATAGTGTATGCAGATCATTGAAAAAGTTTTTTTGGTTTTTTTTTTTGGTTTTTTAGGATTACCATTTCCAGAAAAAAGCAAAAATAAAACATATAATGTAGGGAATTCAAAATGACACTTTATTTATGATTCATTTTTGAAACAAAGCCCTAAACACAAACTCATTTTTCTTGGGCAGGACAAAGAGGGAAACTTTTAAAACAAAGCCCTTTACAAAAAGTTATTTGGGCAAAACATTTAAAAGCAAAGCCCTATAAAACATCTCTCTGCTTTGGGCAAGGCAGGAGGTCAAAATAACAGCAGGGTGATTACTTTGAGCGGAGAACAACATTCGGAACGTCGACAACTTTCCAGTAGCAACGAACTCCTCTGTGTATTATATATTCAGGAAAATTTTCCTCAGAATTATCTTCAGTATTGACATTGACCGCTGGTCGAGCAGGATTTGAAGGTCCTGGTTTGTCAACCTTGTTCTTTGTAGAGTTGAAACGGTCTTCTTCTACTTCTTGAAGAGCATAAGATGAGTCACAATCTTCAGAATTTTCAGGATGTATTTCCCAATCCTCAGGATGAAGAGACTCATTATCAGAGACACTTTCCGAGTCAACTGCGGGGCCATCTTCCCCTTCATCTTCAAAAATGGCATTTATGTGATAATAACCATCTTCAGGATTATAAATCTTGGTAGATGCGTTGAAGCTGAAATCTTCAGTAATTTCAGGCTGCTGAGAAAATTGAGAGGGCTGATAAACCTCTTCTGGTTGACTATTATATTCAAAGGAATCTCCCCATCCAGTTGGTTGGATATCTTCAATCGCAATCTTTGAACTTTCAGGTGCAGTATATTTCACCATATAATCATATCTCTGAAGGAGGATATGGTTCTTCCTGAGATATGTATCCTGAGTCATTGAGATAACATTTCCATTCTTCTTCAGTATCGGAGAGACCTTCTTCGATGCATTCTTCGATAAGGACATTGACCTCTTGAGGAATTGGGTTAAGGAAATCATCCACTAATGAATGTTTCTTTGATCGGACGAAGGGTTTCATCCTTCTTGGTGCAGTTTGAGAATGTTGGTGAACATCTGAGACCTGCTCTAGTTTCATTCTTGGTCGGGATCACAACTTGCCCCCAGCCAGTGGTAGTTCCATCTTTCACTACTTTTACTGCCTCTTTGTAAGAAGAGATTGACACTTTCTTTTTGGAAGACTCGTCTTCTAAAGAGAGACCTTGGAACTGAGTTCCTTCCACATCATCAGCACCAATGAAAGAGAAATTGGATAAATGACTCACCATTAAGGCTTGTTCTCCACTTATCGTTACCAATTTTCCATTTGTTACAAATTTTAACTTTTGATGGAGCGTAGAAGTTACTGCCCCTGCTTCGTGGATCCATGGTCGTCCTAACAGACAGCTATAAGCAGCTTGAATGTCCATGACCTAGAAGGTGATTTGAAATGTATGTGGACCAATTGTCATGGGAAGGTTGACTTCGCCGATAACAGATTTTCGCGATCCATCAAATGCTTTGACAACTACACCACTGAACTTCATAGGCATTCCTTGGTAAGATAAACGAGCAAGAGTCGTCTTTGGCATCACATTCAAGGAAGATCCGGTGTCTACCAACACATTGGACAAAGAGTCTGACTGACAGTTCATAGAAATGTGCAAAGCAAGATTGTGATTTCTGCCCTCCTCGGGGAGTTCTTCATCACAGAAGCTTAAATTGTTGCAAGCTGTTATGTTGGCTATTATCCCATCAAAGTGGTCAACAGTCACATCATGATCTACAAAAGCTTGATCTAAGACTCTCATCAGGGCTTCCCTGTGGGCTTCAGAATTTAAAAGCAATGAAAGTATTGAGATCTTTGAAGGAGTCTGCATAAGCTGATCCACAATCTTGTATTCACTTCTTTTGATAAGCTTCAAAATTTCATCAAAGTCAGGATTGACATTGGTTCCACTGGATTGGCCAACATCAGTGTTTGTATTACTGACAGGAGTTTCCTCACGATTCCCTACCGGTGTATCAACAGGATTTTGCCTGGTTCCAGGAGCAACAGGCTGCTTTGGAGGTAGTGGAGTATACACGCGTCCACTTCTTGTTACTCGACTCACATCGGCAATATTCACGACAGATGAAAGAGTAGGTAAAGGAACTTCTTGTCCATTCTTTATCATTGTTGCATTGTAGTTGTAGGGAACTGCCTTGTCAGAGTCATAAGGAACAGGTCCAGGTAGACAAATGATCAGAGGAGCAACAGGGATCTTTGGCTTGTTGTAGGTAACTTCTATGCGCTCGGGCATGTTGAAATGAGGAATGTTGACGTTAACTTTAGGCATTTCCGAGTTGATATCTGAGACTAAAAGCTCATGCGGATAACATCCTATCATGTTAACTTCATCTTCATTCCTATTTCTGTAGATCTGAATAGTACCATTATCTAGCAATACTTGAAGATCTCTTCTCACAATCGAACATCCATGAGGATCTACACAACATATGCTACAGGAACCGTAGTGATGCTGGCGAAAATTTGCCCCTTGACAGAGAGTAGCGTGCATTTGTACCAAATCTGCTCTTGAGAAGTTGATATTATAGACTTGATATGGACCAGGACATCCATACACCATGTTTACAACAGGCCCTCCATGATTGGGCAGCGGATTTGCTTGCACATTTGGATTCAAATTTCTGAAAGAGAGGAGATTAGATCTAACCAACCTCTGAACTTCATATTTCAAAGTTATGCAATGCTCAAGATCATGGCCAGGTGCTCCTTGATGATAAGGGCATGAGACCTCAGCTTTGTACCACCATGGGAGTTTCTCAGGTACTGGTGGTGGTGCTTTAGTTTGAACAAGACCTCTTTCAATCAAAGCAGGGTACAACTCTGTGTAGGTCATTGGAATCGGATCAAACTGTGGAGCTCTTTGTACACGATTCTGATTGTTGTTGAACTGCTGAGCCTGTTGTCGAGGCTGTTGTTGTTGAAACTGCGGGGTAAATCCCGGATTTGGTGCTGTGTTAACGACTGGCGCGATAGCAGAAATCTGTTGTTGACGATTAACGTTTCCTCTTGGCTTTCCTTGGGATACCATGTCAACACTTTGTTCTTTCTTCTTTTGGAACCCACTTCCGAACTTTTTGGTTCCGCTTGAAGATCCACCTTCTTTAGTTAGACGTCCGGTTCGGACTCCTTCTTCTAGACGCATTCCCATGTTTACCATTTCGGTGAAATCACTTGGAGCACTAGCAATCATGCGTTCATAATAAAACGGGCCAAGAGTATTCAAGAAGATCTTTGTCATCTCTTTCTCTTTTAACGGTGGATTAATCTGAGCAGCAGTTTCTCTCCATCGTTGGGCATATTCTTTGAAAGCTTCATGATCTTTCTGAGCCATGGATCGGAGCTGATCTCTGTCTGGAGCCATATCCGAGTTGTATTTGTATTGTCGGACAAAGGCCTCACCTAGATCGTTGAAAGTTCGAATGTTGGTGCTATCCAAACCTGTGTACCACTTCAGTGCGGCACCAGTCAAACTGTCTTGAAAGTAATGGATAAGCAACTGATGATTATCTGCATAAGTAGACATCTTCCGGGCATACATCACGAGATGGCTTTGTGGACAAGAACTACCTTTGTACTTCTCAAAGTCAGGGACCTTGAATTTAGCTGGTATTTGTACACTGGGAACCAAACATAGTTCCTGGGCATTCTTTCCAAACAAATCTTTGCCACGACTAGCTTTGACTTCCAGTTGTATCTTGTTAAAATGCTCTTGGAGATCTTCCACAAGGTTTCGCTGATTTGTGCTATCACCTTGATCATGATAAATCTCATTGCCTTCATAAGGAACAGTGTGAACCATAGGAGTCGCAACTGTCATAGTGGGCTGAGAGAGTGCCATAGTGATTTGGGAAAAAGTTACCCCTGAATGTGGAATAAACGCCGAACCTTGCGTAGCAGGCGCTTCAGTTGTGGTTGTTTGAACCCCAGAGAAATTATGGCGGAAACCTGCACCAAAGCTAAAAGGCGTGCCCCAACCTTCTGGCATAGAGAAAGATGGAATGCTGAATGCAACTGTAGAAACTAGAGTAGTGACTTCAGATGTTACCGTTGCTTGACCGTTGGGTGGCGGCTGCTGATTCTGTGCGGCCATTAGGGAGTCAACCAGAGTAGTGAGACTTTCCAATTTTTCCTGAAGGGTGGTCACTGTACCACGGAGCTCAATATTCTCTTGTTCAGAGTGTTCCATTACTCTTCTTCTGTTTGAACGAGTATTGTATTTGTGATCTGATTGCGAGCGCGGTCGAGAAACTTTGAGACGCGACAGCTTGACGATCTAATGGAGAAAGATCCAAAAGATGAGACTCTATACAACAAACTCGATATGCAGAATGATGTATGCAAAAAGAAGTTTATGATTTTTCCAAATATTTTAAGATTATTTTCTTGCAAACATTTGAACACAAACTGTTCTTTTATTTTTTTTATTGCAATAATGGGAAATGTTACCACATTGGAGCGCAGCTCCTTACAGAAGCAAATGATAAATAAAAAGCTAAACAAATCCTAAACATCCTCATCGGACGAAGAACCAAATGCGTTATGCAGCTTGAGCTTCATGATTTCTTTCCCGTAATAAGCTTTCAACTCGGCCTTTTCGGTCCTCAGTTTGTCAACAACATTCTTCCAATTGTCAGGCATCGGAGCGTTGCTTGTTGAACCTTCAAGCTTTTTCTTGCTTTCTTTGATGTACCTCCTGATTGCGGCGTCTTTCCGACGGATTTTCTCATCTTTGCTCATGAGCCATCCATCTTGATAATAGAGAGTTTCTTCGTGATCTTTCACTCTTTTCTTTAACTTTCTGTTTTCCATATCAGTTTTACGAAATTTATCTTCCCAAGCGTCTTTTTCTAACCTCATCTTGGCCAAAGTCTCTTGGTATTCTTCTATAGTGTCAATGGGAATATTGGGCAGTTGAGATACCACAGGGAACATGGGTTTTTCATAATCATAAGGCATTTGAAGCTCCCTTGCTCTTTTCTTCACCCAACAAGTATAGGCGTCCGTAGCAATGCAGCTTCTTATCCCACCTTTTTCTTTTCTTCGGATGTCGTACCAAGCTCTTATCATTCTTATTTTCAACACTTGAGGATCCTCCCCTTCTTGGTAGAAGTAGTTTTCCACAGCGAGACCAATGGGTTTAACTGAATTTGCATACCCGAGTTGTCATCGGGCTAGGACTGGATTGTAGTTAATTCCTCCTTGTGTACCAATGAGGGGTACGTTGGCGAACTCTCCACAACTATCAATGGTTTCTGTACCGCAGCGAGCCAAGGTATACCAATGAATATCATTATTAGTAAGGGACATAAGTCTTTGAGACCAACGCAAACCTTCTCGGTTTTCCGTGAAAGTAGGAGACTTAGGTAAGTGTGAAACAATCCATTTGTACAAAAGAGGTGCACAACATACAATGATTCCACCTCCTTGGCGATTCCTGTGATGAATAGAGAAATACATGTCACCAAGCAAAGTTGGAACAGGATTTCCAATCAGAAAGATCTTTATGGCGTTGATATCAACAAAGTCGTTGACATTGGGAAACAGAACCAACCCATAGATGAGCAAGGCTAATACAGCTTCAAAAGCTATCATGCTACCAGTTTCGATGAAATCAAAGGCTTTCTTTATTAAAAACTGCGAAGTCAAACCCGGAAGGTTTTCTTTGGTAGTCCAATTGCTCTCTACTTCAGATTTCTTCAAGTGGATACTTGCTACAATGACTGGTGATTTAGGAATGGCTTCCAAACCATTGAAAGGTATTTTGTCAGACACAGGAATACCCAAAAGATTGGCATATTCTTCCAAGGTTGGTACCAACTGATAGTCTGGAAAGGTGAAACACCGGTAGACGGGATCATAGAACTGAACCAGAGTTTTGAGAAGTCCTTCATCAACATGAGTGTTCAAGATAGGCAAAAGCTTTCCATAACTTTTCCTAAAATCGGAAGGATCTTGTACAAAAGATGCTAACTCTTTCAGTCTTTCCACATTAGGCTCTTTGAAACCGTACTTCTTGGTATGCCTTTTTACCCCTTCCATAACTTAATCCTTAAAAGTTTGCAAAGAAAATTCTCTAAATTGTTTGGAAAAATCATGTTTTTATGGAAAAAGATGGGTTTTTTAATGAATGTATGAATGCATGGATGCGTGGATGCCACATATTCAAACATGGTAAAGCAAACATGGTAATGCAAACTGAAGGATAGAAAAACACTTAGAAAGGGGGGGATTGAATAAGTGTGACTTTAAATCTTGGACGATAAAAATAAATTGCACAATTATTTTTATCCTGGTTCGCTGTTAACGAAGCTACTCCAGTCCACCCCCGCAGAGATGATTTACCTCAACCTGAGGATTTAATCCACTAATCGCACGGATTACAATGGTTTTCCACTTAGTCCACGACTAAGTCTTCCAGAGTCTACAGATCACAACTTGATCACTCCAGGAACACTGCTTAGACAACTTCTAAGACTTTTCTAGAGTCTACTGATCAACCTGATCACTCTAGTTACAAACTGCTCAGCCAACTGCTAAGACTTCCTAGAGTATATTGATCACACGATCACTCTAGTTCCTTACAACTTAATGTAATTCTAAGAGTATTACAAATGCTTCTTAAAAGCGATAATCACAACTGTGATATTTCTCTTAACGTTTAAGCTTAATCTCACTAAGATATTACAACAGCAATGTAGTGAGTTGATGAAGATTCTGAGCTTTGATTGAATAGCGTTTCAGCAAGTTTATTTTCGTTCAGAGTTGTTAAGAATTCGTTAGAATTGGTAACCTTGCTTCTCATCAGAACTTCATATTTATAGGCGTTGAGAAGATGACCGTTGAAGTGCATTTAATGCTTTGCGTGTTCCGTACAGCATCGCATTTAATGTTATACGCTTTTGTCAACTACCTCGAGCCTTGTTCACGCTGTGTCTACTGACGTTGCCTTTAGTAGCTTTAACGTTCCTTTTGTCAGTCAGCGTAGTCTGCCACCTGTACTTCCTTCTGATCTGATGTTTGTGAATATAACGTTTGAATATCATCAGAGTCAAACAGCTTGGTGCATAGCATCTTCTGATCTTCTGACCTTGAAGTGCTTCTGAGCGTGATACCATCTTCTGAGCTTCAGTGCTTCTGATCTCTTGTTCTTCTGATGCTTCCATAGACCCATGTTCTGATTCTGCTTCGACCATCTTCTGATGTCTTGCCAGACCATGTTCTGATGTTGCATGCTGAACCATTTGAGACACAACTTCTGAGCGCTGAATTATGCGTACTCTTTATATATATTTCCTGAAAGGGAAATTGCATTGAATTAGAGTACCATATTATCTTAAGCAAAATTCATATTATTGTTATCATCAAAACTAAGATAATTGATAAGAACAAATCTTGTTCTAACAATCTCCCCCTTTTTGATGATGACAAAAACATATATAAATGATATGAATTTGCGATCAGAAAGAGTAGACGGCAAAAGACAAATTACACAGCTATAGCATAAGCATATGAATATGTCTCCCCCTGAGATTAACAATCTCCCCCTGAGATAAATAATCTCCCCCTGAAATAAATACTCGAAGAACTTTGATAAAAGACTTCCCTGATTATTTCGGTAGAGACGATCATATAAGCTTCTGCCTTCAGAGAATTCATAGCTTCTGACTTCTGCTTCCATTGGACAGCTTCAGAACTTGAATTTCTTTAGATCCTTAGAACACTCACAGCTTCTGATTCCTGCTTCCATCGTGGACAGCTTCAGAACTTGAATTTCTTTGATCTTCAGAACATTCACAGCTTCTGACTTCTGCTTCCATTCAGGACAGCTTCAGAACTTGAATTTCTTTGATCTTCAGAACATTCACAGCTTCTGATTTCTGCTTCCATTTAGGACAGCTTCAGAACTTGAATTTCTTTGATCTTCAGAACATTCACAGCTTCTGATTTCTGCTTCCATTCAGGACAGCTTCAGAACTTGAGTTTTCTGGATCTTTTAGAACATTCACATCTTCTGATTTCTGCTTCCCTCGGATAGCTTCAGAACTTTGAATGTCTACCAACATCACTTCATGCTAGATTTGTATCAGAACATTATTGAATGTACCAGAGCATCATCAGAGCATCTCTACATCCTGAAATGTTACAGAACAAAAACTAAACGACAAAAGTCAGCATGAACGAGTTAGAACATAAAATGTATGTTTGAACACATTATATGTATCAGAGCCATATAGGCTGAAATAATGTATCAGAGCAAATAATGTATCAGAGCCATAACATTATATGTATCAGAGCAAATAGAATTTTGTCAGAACAGGATAGACAATGATATTCAAATTCTATTATCAGTGCTTCTGATTCATTCTTCTTTCTTGCTTCTGATCTCTGAAGCTTGACAGCACTCAGCTTGCTTCAGTTTCCAAGAGCTTATTCCTTTTACAGAATAACGCTTCTTATGGTTTTGCTTCTAGTGTTTGCTTCTGAAGATTCACTTCACTTCTCTGTACCTGCAAAACACTTAAACCATATAGAACTTGCAGTTCTTGTTAGTGAATGTGTGGGAGCCTCTTTACCCAGCAACTGATAGATTTAATCAAATCATTTATCATTTATCTTCTCCCCCTTTTTGTCATAACATCAAAAAGAATATTTAAAAAGATTCAGATGCACAAAACAACGACAAAAGAAAACATTTACTGGAATGTAAAACACAAAGAAACTTTTCATTGATAATCAAAAGATATTACAAAAGGTTCCTATGTTTTAACAAGATGAAAAACATTCCTAGCAAATACAAAGTAGAATTTCCAAAGAGGAAATGACTACAAAAATTAAAAAAATACAACATTCGGTCAAGAAACTCAACATAGAAGTTGAGCATATCTTCCTAAAACTCAAGAAAGTCTTCTGTCTTTGGATGAAAATTGATAACAACATCAAAGAAGGATCTGACTTGAGAGGTATTAGAAGAGCCATCCCGAGATGCACAGAGATCTGTCGCCTTTGAGTCATGGAGCTACAACAGGCTTAGGGTTAACGCTAGGTTTTGAGAGAGGAAAAGAAAAAACGAGAGAGAGAGAGAGAGAAGAAAAAAAAAAACTTTAAGAGGAAAACAGAGAGATAGGAAACCAAAAACCATTTTGAAGAGTATTTAAAAAGAAATAAAATGAAACGAATGATGACTAGCATTTAATGTTACGTGACGTGAGGAGAGATAATAAAGACAAATGAGGTGACTAGCACAGTTACCTATGGTCGGCGTCCCTTCAACTGCACGCGCGTTTATCCATGAATAGTAACGACAGGTTTACCATCCCGAGATAAAAACGTAACAGCTGTTTTGCTTTAAAAGAGGTTCTGAATCAACTTAGACAATGAAACGTTAGTAATAACCGAATCATAATTTCTAAAAGATTTTAATCAGAACTTCTGATATATAAAAAATAATCCATGTTCATTTCAGAAGTTACTCATACATAAGAACTTCTCATCTTCTCATTCTGGGCATAAATCCATACTGATGTTCTTCAGAATGAACTTAAACCTATCTTCAGCCAGGGGTTTTGTAAAGATATCAGCCCATTGATGGTCTGTATCCACAAAGTTTAAAGAAATAACACCCTTCTGAACATAGTCCCTTATGAAATGATGTTTAATCTCAATATGTTTAGCTTTTGAATGAAGAATAGGATTCTTAGATAAACATATAGCAGAAGTATTATCACAGAATATAGGAATGTTACTCTCAAATATCTGATAATCTTCCAACTGACTCTTCATCCAGAGCATCTGTGTACTACAGCCAGCAGCAGCGACATATTCTGCTTCTGTCGTTGATAGAGCAATAGTTGCTTGCTTCTTGCTGTACCAAGAGATCAAATGACTTCCAAGAAATTGGCAACTTCCTGAAGTACTTTTTCTTTCAATTCTATCTCCAGCATAATCAGCATCACAGAATCCTACTAAGTTGTATTCTTTAGATTTTCTGTAAACTAAACCAACATTAGTAGTACCTTTCAGATACCTTAGAATTATCTTAACAGCAGTTAAATGAGATTCTCTAGGATCTGATTGGAATCTAGCACACAAACAAACACTGAACAGAATGTCAGGTCTAGAAGCAGTCAAATATAGAAGAGATCCAATCATACCTCTGTATAACTTCTGATCTACCTTCTTACTTACCTCATCCTTACCTAGGATGCATGTTGGATGCATAGGAGTTTTGGCTTCTTTGCAGTCCAGAAGATTAAACTTCTTCAGAAGTTCCTTCACATACTTGGTTTGGTGAACATATGTTCCTTCTGATGTTTGATTTATTTGTATTCCAAGGAAATACTTGAGTTCTCCCATCATGCTCATTTCAAACTCAGCCTGCATAGACTTAGCAAACTCCTTTCCAAGTGTAGCATTAGATGTTCCAAAAATAATATCATCTACATATATTTGACAGATTAAAATATCCTTTTCAAAGGTTTTACAAAAGAGAGTAGTGTCCACTTTTCCTCTAGTGAAACCATTATCTAGAAGGAAAGAACTTAAGCGTTCATACCAAGCTCTGGGAGCTTGCTTCAATCCATATAATGATTTCTTTAGTTTAAACACATGATTCGGAGACATAGAGTCTTCAAAACCAGGAGGTTGATGGACATAAACTTCTTCATCTATATAACCATTTAAGAAGGCACTCTTAACATCCATTTGATAGAGAGTGATGTTATGTTGAGTGGCAAAAGAAATTAATAGACGAATAGATTCTAACCTGGCCACTGGTGCAAAGGTTTATGTATAATCAATCCCTTCTTGCTGACTATAACCCTGAGCCACCAGTCTGGCTTTGTTTCTTACCACTTCACCTTTCTCACTGAGCTTGTTTCTGAAGACCCATTTTGTACCAATTATATTGAATCCATCTGGTCTAGGAACAAGATCCCAAACATCATTCCTTGTAAACTGATTCAGTTCTTCTTGCATAGCAATTATCCAGTCTGGATCTTCTAGAGCATGATCAACAGAAGTTGGCTCGATCAAAGATACAAGACCTAATTGACAGTCTGCATTGTTCTTAAGGAATGCTCTTGTTCTGATTGGATCATCCTTCTTTCCAAGAATGACATCTTCTGAATGACCAGAGATGAGTCTGGATGATCTTCTGACAGATGGTTCTTCAGAAATGCTTAGATTCTCCAGAGAAGCTGATACTTGATCTTCAGATTCTTTGCTTCTGAGAAGCTCTGCTTCTGATGCATTGCTTCTTGGCTCAACAACTTCTGATATGTCAATATCATAACCTGCAAAATTATCAACCTGCTTTGGTTTTTCAGAACCAAGCTTATCATCAAACCTGATATTGATTGATTCTTCCACAATCAATGTTTCAGTATTGTATACTCTGTAGCCTTTTGAGCGTTCAGAATATCCAAGAAGAAAACATTTTTGAGCTTTGGAATCAAACTTACCAAGACGATCTTTAGTGTTCAGAATAAAACATACACATCCAAAAGGATGGAAATATGAAATGTTGGGCCTTTTATTCTTCCACAATTCATAGGGAGTCTTATTTAGAATAGGTCTGATAGAGATTCTATTCTGAATATAGCATGCAGTGTTTATTGCTTCTGCCCAGAAATGCTTAGCCATATTGGTTTCATTGATCATGGTTCTGGCCATTTCTTGCAGAGTCCTATTCTTTCGTTCTACAACCCCATTTTGCTGTGGAGTTCTAGGACAAGAGAAATCATGGGCAATACCATTTTCTTTGAAGAATTCTTCAAAGGATCTGTTCTCAAATTCACCACCATGATCACTTCTGACCTTTATGATTTTACACTCTTTTTCAGATTGAATCTGAATGCAGAAATCAAAGAACACTGAATGAGTCTCATCCTTGTGTTTCAAGAATTTTACCCACGTCCAGCGACTATAATCATCTACGATGACTAATCCATATTTCTTTCCTCTGACAGATGCTGTTTTGACTGGTCCAAACAGATCAATGTGCAAGAGTTCTAATGGCCTTGAGGTAGAAACAACATTCTTAGACTTGAATGCAGGTTTGGAGAACTTGCCCTTCTGACATGCTTCACAAAGAGCATCTGATTTGAATTTCAGATTAGGGAGTCCTCTGACAAGATTCAGTTTGTTAATCTGAGAGATCTTTCTCAAACTAGCATGACCTAATCTCCTGTGCCAGACCCACTGCTCTTCAGAAACAGACATAAGACAAGTCACCTTCTGACTCATAAGATCTTGCAGATCTGTCTTATAAATGTTGTTCTTCCTCTTGCCTGTAAATAGGATTGAGCCATCCTTCTGATTTATAGCCTTGCAAGACTTTTGATTGAAGATTATATCATAACCATTGTCACTTAATTGACTGATAGATAAGAGGTTATGAGTTAATCCTTCTACAAGAAGTACATTAGAAATGGAAGGAGAGTTACCAGACTTTATAGTTCCAGAGCCAATTATCTTGCCCTTCTGATCTCCTCCAAACTTGACTTCTCCTCCAGACTTAAGCACCAGGTCTTGGAACATAGACCTTCTTCCTGTCATGTGTCGTGAGCATCCAGAGTCCAGGTACCATGACATGTTGTGCTTTGTCCTTCTTGCAGCCAAGGATATCTGCAATAGGAATAATCTTATCCTTAGGTACCCACATTTTCTTGGGTCCTTTCTTGTTAGATTTTCTCAAGTTCTGATTGAACTTGGGTTTGACATTATAAGCAATAGGAGGAACAGCATGATAGTTTTTAATATGAGTTTCATGATATTTCCTAGGTTGTGTCACATGCTTCTTGGTGTGTGTTATGTGAAAACTTTGTGCATGTGAAGTGTGCCTAATATCATGAGAGTGGCCATACTTGAACTGATCATACAATGGCTTGTATGTGAGTTTCATTTCATCAACAGGTTCAAGTTTGTATGGGGTTTCACCCTCATAACCAATGCCGACTCTTTTGTTTCCAGACACAGCATATATCATAGAAGCTAGCTGACTTCTGCCAATACTTCTAGATAAGAACTTCCTGAAACTTAAATCATATTCTTTCAGAATATGGTTTAGGCTAGGAGTGGATTTTTCTGAATTATAAGGAGATCCAACATCATTGGATAATTTTAAAAGTTTATCTTTCAATTCAGAATTTTCCAACTCAAGCCTCTTTGTTTCAAATTCAAATAGCTTTTTCAGCTTTTTGTATTTAATACAAATCTGAGACTTGGATTCCAGAAGTTCAGTTAATCCGGAAACTAACTCATCTCTAGTAAGTTCAGAAAATACCTCTTCAGAATCTGATTCTGATGTAGATTCTGATCCGTCATCTTCTGTCGCCATCAGCGCACAGTTAGCCTGCTCATCTTCTGAATCATCTTCTGACTCATCCCAGGTTGCCATAAGACCTTTCTTCTTATGAAACTTCTTCTTGGGATTCTCCTTCTGAAGATTTGGACATTCATTCCTGAAGTGTCCTGGTTCATTGCATTCATAGCACATGACCTTCTTCTTGTCAGATCTTCTGTCATCAGAAGATTCTCCATGTTCAAATCTCTTTGAACTTCTGAAGCCTCTGAACTTCCTTTGCTTGCTCTTCCAGAGTTGATTTACCCTTCTGGAAATCATGGACAGTTCATCTTCTTCTTCAGATTCTGATTCTTCAGGATCTTCTTCTTTGGCCTGAAAAGCGTTAGTGCATTTCTTGATATTAGATTTTAATGCAATAGATTTACCTTTCTTTTGAGGCTCATTTGCATCCAGCTCAATCTCATGGCTTCTCAAGGCACTGATCAGCTCTTCCAGAGAAACTTCATTCAGATTCTTTGCAATCTTGAATGCAGTCACCATAGGACCCCATCTTCTGGGTAAGCTTCTGATGATCTTCTTCACATGATCAGCCTTGGTGTATCCTTTGTCAAGAACTCTCAATCCAGCAGTCAGAGTTTGAAATCTCGAAAACATCTTTTCAATGTCTTCATCATCCTCCATCTTGAAGGCTTCATACTTCTGGATTAAGGCAAGAGCTTTTGTCTCCTTGACTTGAGCATTTCCTTCATGAGTCATTTTCAAGGACTCATATATGTCATAGGCCGTTTCCCTGTTAGATATCTTCTCATACTCAGCATGAGAGATAGCATTCAGCAAAACAGTTCTACATTTATGATGATTCCTGAAAAGCTTCTTCTGATCATCATTCATTTCTTGCCTTGACAGCTTTACGCCACTGGCATTTACTGGATGTTTGTAACCATCCATCAGAAGATCCCATAGATCACCATCTAGACCCAGAAAGTAACTTTCCAGTTTATCTTTCCAGTATTCAAAGTTTTCACCATCAAATACCGGCGGTCTAGTATAACCATTGTTACCGTTGTATTGCTCAGCAGAGCCAGATGTAGATGCAGGTGCAGGTGTAGACTTTTCACTTTCATCAACCATCTTTTACTGAAGCGTTTTTCTCTTCCTGAATCTTTTCTAAACACGGTTAAGTGCTTGCACCTTAGAACCGGCGCTCTGATGCCAATTGAAGGATAGAAAAACACTTAGAAAGGGGGGGATTGAATAAGTGTGACTTTAAATCTTGGACGATAAAAATAAATTGCACAATTATTTTTATCCTGGTTCGCTGTTAACGAAGCTACTCCAGTCCACCCCCGCAGAGATGATTTACCTCAACCTGAGGATTTAATCCACTAATCGCACGGATTACAATGGTTTTCCACTTAGTCCACGACTAAGTCTTCCAGAGTCTACAGATCACAACTTGATCACTCCAGGAACACTGCTTAGACAACTTCTAAGACTTTTCTAGAGTCTACTGATCAACCTGATCACTCTAGTTACAAACTGCTCAGCCAACTGCTAAGACTTCCTAGAGTATACTGATCACACGATCACTCTAGTTCCTTACAACTTAATGTAATTCTAAGAGTATTACAAATGCTTCTTAAAAGCGATAATCACAACTGTGATATTTCTCTTAACGTTTAAGCTTAATTTCACTAAGATATTACAACAGCAATGTAGTGAGTTGATGAAGATTCTGAGCTTTGATTGAATAGCGTTTCAGCAAGTTTATTTTCGTTCAGAGTTGTTAAGAATTCGTTAGAATTGGTAACCTTGCTTCTCATCAGAACTTCATATTTATAGGCGTTGAGAAGATGACCGTTGAAGTGCATTTAATGCTTTGCGTGTTCCGTACAGCATCGCATTTAATGTTATACGCTTTTGTCAACTACCTCGAGCCTTGTTCACGCTGTGTCTACTGACGTTGCCTTTAGTAGCTTTAACGTTCCTTTTGTCAGTCAGCGTAGTCTGCCACCTGTACTTCCTTCTGATCTGATGTTTGTGAATATAACGTTTGAATATCATCAGAGTCAAACAGCTTGGTGCATAGCATCTTCTGATCTTCTGACCTTGAAGTGCTTCTGAGCGTGATACCATCTTCTGAGCTTCAGTGCTTCTGATCTCTTGTTCTTCTGATGCTTCCATAGACCCATGTTCTGATTCTGCTTCGACCATCTTCTGATGTCTTGCCAGACCATGTTCTGATGTTGCATGCTGAACCATTTGAGACACAACTTCTGAGCGCTGAATTATGCGTACTCTTTATATATATTTCCTGAAAGGGAAATTGCATTGAATTAGAGTACCATATTATCTTAAGCAAAATTCATATTATTGTTATCATCAAAACTAAGATAATTGATAAGAACAAATCTTGTTCTAACACAAACATGGTAACGCAAACATGGTATTGCAAACATGGTAATTCAAACATGGTAATACAAACATGGTAATACAAACATGGTACACATAGGTTCAAAGGTCCAGCGTCACGAGCATAAGGTCAGAGAACCAAACATGGGATAGTACTAGGGGTTAATCACCTGCACAACATGTTCTACTGATACGTCAGAGTCTACATTTTTCTTTCGGATATTACCGGCTTGCACAACTGAACTTGTGAGCTAGCAATATTCTCAAGAAAAACTCGTCTGAGTGTGGTTCTCCGCATGACAACTAATCCAAGTCTTCACCTGAATAGTTTCTGCACCACAACCTAATAAGGCCAAGATGGGTTATGGGTTCTACAGCCAACTCAGCTTCTACAGTTCAATGAAAGCAGTAATGTCTTCGCAACTAAACTTGCTAAACATATACTACAAACAAGGAACCTCCACTGAGCGGAAGGATTCTCATGCCAGCTTTTTAAGGACTGACTCCTTGTATGCCATACATGACTATACCCTCCACCTAATTCTTATGTGTACTTAATCCGGGTTAGGATTTGTCCATAATGTATCACTTGTAACAGAATCATACAAGTAACAGAACCAAAGAACCACACATGTAACAAGAATGAAAAAACAAAACAAATAGAATTAACCCTTTCTTTGGAAACAATAAAAAGTTTTTTCCCCAGTGAAGTCGCCATTTTTCTGTCGCGGGGAAAAATCGTATCTTTTTCGGGATGAGACACCTGATGCCTTCTTTGGGCTCGAGTGCTCATAAAAATGATTTTTCTTTTGTTTCGACCAAACTTTTTATTGTTTCCAAAGTAGGAAAAGGAAAAAAGTTGCAATAACCTAAAAATTGGGGGAGAGATTCCGGGTAAGAGGGTTGGTTATACGAAGGGAAGGTATTAGCACCCAATGTATCTATAGTAATCTATAGGTTTCTTTGCTATGTTTTTTTTTCATTCTATGTTATGGAGAGGTTCTTGTGAGATAGGTGGGACCTAGGGTGTTTGTTTGATTATGCTCGCAAAGATCATCGCGATCCTCTGCATACATATCCCTTAGAGGGAATCAGAGCATCTGTAGCTCGGGTCTACGGGTGCTAAGGTTTGAATGGTTTGAGGGAGAAGTTTTGCTCGCCAAGGATACGACCTTGTGCCTACGTATTCTCAAAGGGATGTTGAGAAAGTCAGAGCAATCATAGTTCCCACTTATGCTAGTGGAAGCAAAGGATAAGAGACAAATGTTATCTAAATGTTCGATGTATCTAATCTATATCATCACATACATCTGTTTGATTTTGCTTGAAATCTTTTCATTATAAGCCTTGAGCTGTGCCACTTATGGCGCTTAGAATGATAAAGATGTTTTTTTGTTTAGCCAGCCTTGTGGCAAAAACTTTCAATGAAGTCAGCCTTGTGACAAAAAGTTTTGATTAATCAGCCAGCCTTGTGGCAAAAGTTTCAATGAAGTCAGCCTTGTGACAAAAACTTTGATTAATCAGCCAGCCTGGTGGCAAAACGGTTTGATTGATTAGCCAGCCTTGTGGCAAAAAAAAGTTTGATTGATTGATTGTTTGTGATTATATAGAAGAGATACTCCTATCATAGAGATGATAAATGTCTAATCTCCTAGGGTATTTGATTTGGATATTGGGGATGCTTATAAGAAGCCCGTGGGTCCTTGTACGAAGCCCAAGAGGAGGCTATCCAAGGGTCCTTGCATTGTAAGCCCAAGAGAAGGCTATGGGAGGGACAAGTCGTTTGTACGAAGCCCAAGAGGAGGCATGGTATAGTTGGTTTGAGCTCTTAGAGCGATTTCACCGGGAAACCATACTCTATGTCCTAACCTAAACTAGGGGAGATTCTTTGCACGAAGCCCAATAGGAGGCTATGGGGAACCTAGTGTTATACTAAGTTGAGCAAGTATATATAACACGATCACAAATATGAACAAGTACGAACAAATATGAACAAGTACATGAACAAATATGAACAAGTATGAACAGTTATATATGACAAGGTGTGTGTATACAATGGAGTTTATGAAGGAAATATACCTGTAAGGATGATCCATTTGTATGCACGGGGGCTCGGGACTTATACTCGGGGAGAGGCCCGTTGAGTTTATTCAAAAGCTATGTAAACAAGTATTTACAAGAGGGCTTGGGACTTATACCTACATGGAGGCCCATGGTATTTTTGGGAAGATTTAAAGAAAACCTTCATTTTTGATTTGTTATTCGAAGTTAAAAAAAACAAATTGATCGAGATATGTACAAAAAGGTGTACAATGAAATACCTAATTTCATGCAAAGGAATGGGACTTATACCTATATGGAGGCCCATGTTTTATTTCATAAAACATGGTTGATTGTTTTGTTTAAAAGCGCGAGGTTTTGAAAACAGTTTGAAAGTTTTTGTTTTGAAAGAAGTTTTCTGTTTAAAGAAAAACTGTACAAAGAAAAGGAAAGGGACTTATACTCTCTAATATTCGAGAGGCCCAGTTGTTTTGAAAATCAATTGATCAATCCAAAAAGATTTAATCAAGAGTTTTTGAAAAGAGAAATCAAAAAGAAAAGGTTTATTTGTTTTAAAACGGTGATCGCTTGTTTTTTTAACGGTTTGAAATTTTTGAAAGAAATCAATTTAATTAAGATGAAAGCAAAGATTATACTTAATTAATACCTAAATGATTAGGGTTTTGATCACAAAATATTTACAAGTAGTTAATTTTGAAAAAATCAAATGAAAAACAATTTTTAAAGTATTTAAAAACACTTAAAAACATGTCATTTTAAACCTATTTAAAAATGTATTAAATAAATATTTTTTTGGATGTTCATAAAATATATATATTAAACAAAGAGTGTGCAAAAAATGAAGTGGAAATGATGAATTTTGATTGGTTCAATTAATTGATGAAGTTGTAAAGAAAAGTGAAGAAAATAAGTGATAAAAAAATAGGGTTTGGTCCTGCCAGGGTTTGAACTCACGCCCTCTCTCTCACCAACCAAAACACTTGCCAACTGAGCTGCGCGCGCAGCTTGTAATATACACGCTTTCATTCAATTATATTTAAAACTAACATTTGAAATTTCTGAACAGAAAATGGCGCCAAGAACACCATCCCCGTTTGATTTTGAAAATTCTTAAAACTGAGTTGTTTGGATCAAGTGAATAGCCTATCTTGCTCGATTTTTCACAAGGAACACAATGGTGCCATTTAATTTCATTTATTTTCACTCTAAGGCCATTGATTTTCTAATGAACACGAAGAACCCTAATTCTGAGATTGATCATGAAATCGTGCATGTGCAAGATAATTAGCAATTGATTGAGGGTTAATGATCCATGCATATGCAGAAACAAGATGGCAAAGCAATATTTTATTTATGATGCGTGTATGTATGAGTTTGAAGTTCATAGCACTTACCTTCAAAAACGGCCAAACTGGAGATTGAATTTCGAGCTAGGGGTGTTACAGATGCTTTGTAATGATCTGGATAGCTTCAATGATGATTATGGAACATGTCTGGATGCTTGGAGTGAACTGAATTCATCTGAGCAAAGCCATGGGAGCCGATCTGCAGTTGCTTGGAGTAAGAATCGAGCTTGATGATTCTGATGTTTTAGGCTATATGTGAGTGTTTGGATAGTTCATATGTGATATATATGAGGTGTTGGAAGTGTTAGTTTGGACAGAATTGAGCTTGAATGGATTTTGGCATGATAAGGCTCATTTTATGTTCATATGGAGGTTGAAGAGTGATTATGAGATTTGAGGTGTTTTGGGGTATGTGAGTGAATCAAACAACTTCCATATGATGTTTAGGAAGTGTTAGAAGCAACACTTTGCTCAGAAATTGCAAGAGATGGAAATTGCAATTCTTCCTCTTTGAAACTCATGAAACTTGCAATTTAAGAAAGAAGAGAGAAAACCTATGATTATGAGGTTTTGGTGTGATTTGAAGAGTGATTTGAACCTCTATTTATAGGCCAAGGATTTTGAATGCAGAGCTTTGCAAATTGATCAAAGAATGGTGATTTGGCATTTGGAGATAAAATGGAATCTTTCACATTAAATGCAAGATGGTTAAAACCTAAACCATGGTTAAAATTGGCTATGCTTCTTATCTCTTTCCCATCTGTCTCAAATCAGAAAATATCTTCCAATTATTGCATCTATGCATCATTACTTGGATCATAGACCATATGGTTCAAAACTTTGGCAAAATGACTTGAAATTTCAAGTGAAAATGATCACTAAATGCATAATTCAAAGCCATAGCTATGCTCCACATTTTTTCATGCTCTTGGACATTTTGGAAAGCTCATGTTACACACTTCAAAACCCTAGTTGAAAGTTTCTTCAAGACCTTTAAGGAAATGGGTGAAAAAGATCCAAGAACTTTGGAGAAAGTGAGATTTTAAGTGAAATTTTCAAAAGATACCAACTTTGAAGCTCCATATCTCTTAAATGGTTGATCTTTTGGAAAATCATTTTATGTGACAAAGTTGTTTATTGGATCAAAATCTACAACTTTCATGTTGGAAGTTTTTTTTCAGTTTGTAGGTGAAATTTTGAGTTATTCCCTTCCAAAAGTTTGGAAAAAATCATTGAAAAACACTTAGAAATTTTTCTAAGTATGAAAGTCAAACTTTTGACTTTTTGATTCTTGATTGATTTTCTTGATTTTTCTTGATCAAATGACTTCATATATCATATATTGATGATTCAAAACTTCAAAAGTCATGGTTGACCAAAATTCCCCAAAAGTCAATGGTGATCTTGTACAATTGACTTTTTCAAACGAATCGCGTTTCTGGAGATTTCAAATGAACCAGGCTATCCTCACAAAATGAATGGTATGAGTGGATCACATTGAATTATTAGAGGACCTTGAGCCATTGTTTAAGTTGTGACACCATGTTCTGATTAAAAAGTCAATGGTTCAGGTGAATTAGGTCAAAAACCCTAATTGTCGACCTGATGAGATTGATGACTGTGGATCTTGAATTGAGATGTAATTTCCATTGGATATTGTCATAGGGATTATTTGAAGATGATTGAAACCTTTGAGTGATCCCCTGGAGCTTTTTAGGGTTTCCCAAATGTGATCCCTGATTTCAGTCCCTGATAGTTCAAAACCCTAATCTGATGATTTGAAATTTCACTGTTGATCAATCCTGGTGTAGGAGATGTCCTGAGCCAATGGATTAGGTCAAAATGATGTACTTGGGGTCTTGAGGTCATGTCCCAGGTCATTAGGTCAAATCCTGAGTAAAAATTAGGAGTATGCTATCTTCAGTCAAAACCCTAATCTGATCGATTCAGAGCCTTTGAGCTTGTTGAAATAGATTTTTGAGGACCAAATGTTGATTGTTGATGAAGATAGTTCCTTTTGAGATGAAGGGAGAACAAAAACCTAATTGGTTGTTACTTGTACTGATGAGTGATTTCTTGTTTAAATCCTGCTGAGTCACAAGTAGCAAACACAAGCTATGCAATTTGTTAGAGATGCAAATGATGCATATGCAGATGATATGAGATGGTATCTTAGGTCAAAAATTGGGGTATGACACCAGCTGTTGTATAAATCAACTGCTTTGTTTTCATTCTGAGCCCATTGATAAATACTATCATCTGTTCAGTCTTGTCCATATTATGAGTGGGACATGCTACCAGAATTCTTTTGAATCTTTTATAGGCATCTCCTAAGAGCTCACCCTCCTTCTGCTTGAAATTTAAGATGTCATACCTCTTCCTTATAAATACAGATGCGAAAAAATACTCATTCAAGAAAGCTTTCTCCATCTCTTCCCATGACGTAATACTGCCATCTGGAAGAGAATAGAACCATTCTTCTGCTTCTTCGGCCAAGGTGAACGGGAACATTCTTAGCTTCTTTGCCTCTTCCGTGTGACCTTCTATTTTCAACGTAGTGCTCATGGTCAAAAACCTTTGTAAGTGCTTGTTTGCATCTTCATTAACCTTTCTGGTGAAAGGTTTTATTTCCAGCTGATTGATCGTGCTAGGATGCAGTTGGAAGTTAGCAGCGTTCACCGGTTGGTTGACAATAGTTAGTCTTCCTCCCGGTGTGTTTCTAGCACCATAGTCTCCAAGAAGTCTCTCCGGTGCTGGTGGGTTCTCGCCCATGACTTCTACTTCACTTTCAGAGTCTGAACAAGAATGATCTATAACAACTTCTTCTTCAGATTCCAGTTTAGCTAGACGGGCTTTTCTGCGTCAAAAAGAAATTCAGCTGAGGTCTTACCTCGCATAAACAGATTAGACAATTATTAGAATGAGGAACAAAAATAAAAATGTGCAGAAAATAAAATTTTAGTCGCAGAGCAACAAAATTCTAATTAAAATAACTCAAAACTCAATTATCTTCGGAAGTCCCCGGCAACGGTGCCAAAAACTTGATAGGTAAATAGCAAGTGTACTATTTTGCCTATGTAGTAGTAATGGGAAAATCCCAAGTATCGAATCTCAAGGACTGCTTGACGATACAGAGTTTTATAGCAATTTCAATTAGACAAAAGGTATAAGGGGGTTTTGGTTGGTTTGATAGAGTTTGTAATAAAAGTAAACAAATAAATTATTGAACAATGACAGAGATGAGTAGATTGCTACGGATGGTGAATGATTCTTCCTATTATAACTTGCTTTCTCAATGCAACAACTAAATTATCACACTTGATTAGCGGTTCTCGAGATTATCTAATCCTAATTCCTTAGTGAATAGATCTTTGACATCACAACCTAATTACTATGTCCATAGATAATTATAATTATGATCAAGCATTCCAATATCGAGAATTTCCGGTTATGATAAATTATCCCTAGTCCTAGGTGATAGTGATTACCATATGTTTTACTCAGACAAACAAATAATCGCTGTCTAGCTAAAATTATTCATAAAGATTCAATATCCGTTTTTCTGACGGTTAAGGCATTAAGAACAGTCGTAGAACAAATCAGATATATGAAAACCAAATTGTTATTGCATACGATAAACAAAGTTATAATATTCAGAATCAGGGTCACCCCTAGCAATTGGGGGTTTAGCTACTCATAATAATAACAAAAATCATAGTGTTACTTGTAGACATTACAGATAAATGAAGGAAATCCAATCTTCAATGGCAAAAGCTCATTGAAATCTTCAATCCTTGCCTCCAATCTGAGTTCTCCAACCTTTTACAGTGTATTTTTGCTCTCGAAATCGTCCAACCCTTGTGCCAACGCGTTTTCCCTCTTTTATTTCTGATTGACTGGGCTTCTCAGCAAGAAAGCCCGAAATTTCACGTGCACACGCGTGTGGAGACGCGTCTGGTGCAATGAAACGCGTCATGGGACGCGTCTGGGCAGACAGGAGGCTTTCATTTGTTATTCTGGACTCCTGGGACATGTGTCTGGGGACGCGTCCTGGCAGATGGTTGTTTTTCTTTGTGTCTTGCGAAACTGGCACGCGTCCTAGGACGCGTTTGGGCAGGTTATGGTCTTTTCTTGGTTCCACACGCGTTTGGGGGCGCGTCTAGCCAGCAGATTGCATTTTCTCTTTTCCACACGCGTCTAGGGACGCGTCTAGCCAGGCCATGTGCTTTTCTTCAGTTTCTTCACTTTTTCGCATTGATTTTCTCCACTTCATTCATCTGAGTCTGCAAACACTTAAACACACGATCAAAGCATAAAATGCGGAATACAATAATAAAACACTTAACCAATTAACTCAAAAGCAACTAAAATCAACAGGAAAAATATGTGTAACTAAAATCAACAGGAGAAATATTCTTCTTTTAGTTTGTTTTGTATTTTAGATTACATGCTCTGATTTTGTAACACTAGGTGGGGCGAACGTTATTTCATTTTGTTTACTATGTTAGAGTTGAATGTTATACTCTCAACGTTTTGCTTTTTTTGTTTCTGCTGTTATGTGAAGTTGGTCACTGCAATTATTTTAAAAGTTTAACAAAGTATTGAGTTATGACATGCATGCTTCGTATTATGTCATCAGATAATTTCGTTGCGATGATACCCTAAGTGAAGGTGAGCAGGCAATGACAGGTGTTAAATGTTTTATTTTAAAATTTTATTTGTTACAAAACAAATTGTGAATTGAGATGTGTGACATCCTAATCTGATCAAGTGTTATACCTTGATTTATTTGTTATATTATATACTGGGAATTAGGGTGTTACAGTCGGGATCTGGGAGTTGTTGAGAATACATTATGTGTTATTCTCTAGTTGTCATTAAACAAAATGTGTGTTTTTTTCTTCTGATTTTAAAGTTTCCCTATTACATTCTTATGTTATGTGTGTTCTTTTTATTTTCTCTATGCGTGTTTTTTTTCTAACACTCCCATTTTTTTTGGGTTAAATAAGTTTTTGGTTGCTATAAATATTGCAGTTTTCATTTTTAGTCCCTCTCTGCCTTTAGACAACTGTTTTTAAAAAAAAATCGTTGTCAAAACCAACTAAAACCGTTGCCAAAATCCAGAAGGAACTAAAAATGAAACTACAATATTTATAGGGACCAAAAACTTATTTAACTTTTTTTTTTCTTTCTTTTTAACACTCCCATTTCAAGGTTATCAAGTCTACGATTTTATACTTTTCAGATGATGTTTTCTCTATCTTTTTACTTAGTAATGTCGTGTCTCTTACATCAACGGAGGTAGAATGTCCAATAGTATAGATTAATACATTAATTTTTCTCTCATAAATCCTCTTCCTTGAAGTTTACTATCATACATCTATGACTTACTATCATAATTGTGTAAAGCCACCGGTAAAGTTTGTAACTAAATCATTAAAGTTAACATTGACACAACTTTTTAACTACTTATTTGTATTCACATTAATTTATTCAATCCAGTCATATGACAAACTAATGTGCAGTACGCACTAACACAAGTCTTTCTATAATATATGTTTCTTTTCCAAAATAAGTCTTTCTTTACCTAAGTAAAGCAAATCTAACAACTAAAAAAATGCAACATTCAAAGAAATCCAAAACCACCTAACTTCTCTTTGTTTCTATACATAAGAAATAGTGAATGTGAATGGAAGAAAAAACAGTCAATGATGGCATACTCAAAACTGACACATATATTAATGATCAATGACCAAACATCATCATGAAACATAACACACACATAAAACAAAAACACCACCGCTTCATAATCCTAGTACAATTCAACTTCCTTTTCAACTCATCTTCAACCAAGGTAGTACTAACTTTTTCTTCTCTCCATGAAACTTCACTCCTCTCTTCTCTTCTTTTCTTCCATCTTCCATTTCTACACTCTTTCTTCTTCACTCAACTCAGATGGCTTAGCACTTCTATCATTCAAAACCCACTGGACATCACTTCCACCTCTCATAAACTCAACATGGAACCCATCTCATTCCACACCATGTTCATGGGCTGGTCTCAAATGCAACTCTTTCCACCGTGTAATCTCTCTCAACCTTTCCTGTCTTGATATCTACGGTCAACTAGGACCACAAATTGCTAACTGCACACAACTCCAACACCTAGACCTTAGTTACAACTACTTCAATGGCCAAATACCTCAATCTTTCACTAACCTTCACAATCTCAAATACCTTGATCTTTCTGTTAATATTCTCACAGCTCCATTTCCTCATTTCTTGTCTCAAATCCCTCTCCTTAAAGTTCTTGATCTCTCTTATAACCAACTTCACGGTTCCATTTCAACTACTATTGCCAACATGACTCATCTCCAAGAATTGTACCTCAAATATAACAACTTCTCTGGTTCAATTCCTTCCTCTATTGGGAACTGTACTCAGTTACAAGACTTGTATTTGAATGATAATCAGTTGGAGGGTGTTCTTCCTTACAGTCTCAACAATCTCAATGAACTTCTTAACTTTGATGTTGCCAACAATAAACTAACAGGTACTATTCCATTAGGTTCTTCTGGTTGTCGAAATTTACAGTTTTTGGATATCTCATTCAATGATTTTGGTAGTGGAATTCCATATAGCATTGGTAATTATACTGCTTTATCACAATTTGCTGCTGTGAAATCTAACTTGGTTGGACCTATTCCATCTTCCATTGGTCTGCTTACCAAGCTTTCGGTTCTTCGCCTTTCGGAGAATCATTTATCTGGTAAAATACCATCTGAAATAGGTAACTGTAAGTCTTTGACTGAGTTGCATTTGTATTCCAATCGACTTGATGGAAAAATTCCGAGTGAATTGGGAAAACTCAGTGAATTAAGGGACCTTGAACTGTTTTCTAATCAATTGAGGGGCGAAATTCCGCTCGAGATATGGAAGATTCGAGGTCTCGAGTATCTGTTTGTGTATAATAATAGCCTTTCTGGTGAACTTCCTGTGGAGATGACAGAGCTCAAGAACCTTAAAAACATTTCATTGTTTAACAACATGTTCTCTGGAGTGATACCTCAAAGCTTGGGAATTAACAGCAGTTTGGTGCAGTTGGACTTTGTGAATAATAGGTTCACTGGTAACCTTCCACCAAATCTTTGTTATGGAAGAAAGTTGAGTGTTTTGAATATGGGAATCAATCAGCTTCAAGGTAGAATACCTCTTGATGTTGGAAGATGCACAACTCTAAGAAGGGTCATTCTTAAACAAAACAAATTTAACGGGCCTCTCCCGGAGTTTGAAAGGAATACCAATCTGTTATACATGGAGATCAGCAACAATGAAATCAACGGATCAATTCCGTCGAGCTTGGGAAACTGCACGAATCTCACTGATTTAATGTTGTCTATGAACAAACTTAGTGGGAGTATACCACCGGAGTTAGGTAGCCTTGTGAATCTTCGGACGCTGAATCTTGCTCATAATGACTTAGAAGGTCCTTTGCCTTTTCAGCTCGCAAACTGTACCAAAATGGACAAGTTTGATGTGGGATTTAATTTCCTGAATGGTTCATTGCCGTCGAGTTTGCAGAAGTGGACAAAGCTAAACACACTAGTTTTGAATGAGAATCGTTTTAGTGGCGGCATTCCAGAGTTCTTGTCGGCTTTTAAAGATCTTTCGGAACTACAGCTTGGCGGTAATATGTTTGGAGGGAAAATTCCTAACTCCGTTGGGACATTGCAGAATTTGATCTACGGGTTGAATCTAAGTTCTAATGGGCTGATAGGAGACATACCTGTGGAAATTGGAAAGCTGAAAAGTTTACTAATGATGGATCTTTCTCGTAACAATTTGACAGGAAGCATACAAGTTCTTGATGACCTCCCTTCATTAGTCGAAATCAGTATTTCGAACAATTCTTTTCAGGGTCCCGTACCGAAAATGCTAATGAAGCGGTTTAATTCTCGCTTGTCATCATTTTCGGGGAATCCCGGGCTATGTATCAGTTGTTCACCATCCAGTGGCTTTGTTTGCAACGAAAGCAGCTATGTTAAACCATGTGACAACAACAACAATTCTATGAGTAACAAAGGCCTCAGTAAAGTTGCAATTGTGATGATAGCGATAGGATCCTCAATATTTGTTGTTTTGCTGTTGATGGGATTAGTTTATATCTTTGGCAGAAAATCTAAGCAGCAAGTCCATATCACTGATAACGGAGGTCCTTCGTCCCTTCTTAACAAAGTGATGGAGGCTACATCGAATCTAAATGATCGGTATATTATTGGCAGAGGAGCCCATGGAGTTGTCTATAAAGCCAATGTAAGTCAAGACAAAGCTTTTGCAGTAAAGAAGCTAGCATTTGCTGTCAGCAAAGGTAAGAACTTGAGTATGGTTAGAGAAATTCAAACCCTTGGACAAATCAAGCATCGAAATCTTGTCAAATTGGAAAACTTTTGGTTGAGACAAGATTATGGTCTAATTCTGTATAGCTACATGCCAAATGGAAGCCTTTATGATGTCTTGCATGAAAAGAAGCCAGCACCGTCTTTAGAGTGGAATGTACGGTATAAGATAGCTATTGGAATTGCTCATGGGTTGACTTATCTCCATTATGACTGCGTTCCTCCCATAGTGCACCGAGATATCAAACCAAACAACATACTTCTAGACTCTGATATGGAGCCTCACATTGCAGACTTCGGTATTGCTAAACTTTTGGACCAGTCCTCTACATCAAATCCTTCCCTATCTGTGCCTGGCACAATCGGTTATATTGCACCAGGTAACTAACTAACTCACTAACTAGTGATTTGATTTTTATCTTCACAAAATTTTCGTACGGTTGAGTAACATATTTGTTTATATTGGCCTTTGACAGAGAACGCTTATACAACGGTAAGTAGTAGGGAGTGTGATGTATACAGCTATGGAGTAGTTTTGCTTGAGCTGATAACCAGAAAGAAGGTAGTAGATTCATCGTTTCCGGAGGGTACTGATTTAGTGGGTTGGGTTAGATTGTTGTGGAGTGAAACAGGAGAAATTAATCAAATTGTTGATTCAAGCCTTGCGAACGAGTGTCTAGATACCAATATAATGGAAAATGTTGCAGAAGTGCTTATGGTGGCTTTGAGATGTGCTGAAAATGATCCACACAAGAGGCCAAAAATGACAGATGTTACTAAGCAGTTATCAGATTCAAATCCACAGAAAAAAAAGGTAAGAAGGGCTAGTTTTGTAAAAGATTTCTAACTTGTATCTATTATCATGATATTATATAGATATCACTTTTGTTGTAAGCATTGTGCTTCAAATTTGGTGAATAATAATATCATAATCCTATAAGCTCTTGTAGAAATATGTATGCTGTGATCTTGAATTCAGATCATCTTTATTATTACCACAATATGTTGTTAGCACTTTTCTTTAAGAATTAGGTATTGAATATCACTTCATTTTGTCCACTCTTATTGTTAATTCCAATTATTTTTATTTATTTGGGGTTATAAATATGACTTCGTTACAACCTATTTTTCATCAAAGATTCTTTTATGATTTTCTTTCCTTACAATGTTCTTTAAGTGTGACAACCGGCAATGTTCTGGGTTGATCAAACACACTGTTCTTGCTAACATTCTAAGTGTTGTGGTCTTGTAGACCTCTTTTAACTATGATTTTGGTTTTGTTTTGTTGTTGAACTATTTATTTATATTTTTTATAAGCAAATGGATATATTAATAAGGAGTAGAAATAGTACTCAACAAAGATACAATCAGCAGGAAGTAAAGCATGCATTCTATTGGTGCATGAAACCAATTGTACCACAAGGGACATTTTACCCCCTTGTTGCCAATGGATAGCCATGACCAAGACACCAATTTTATGTTTCCTACGATATCGTTTATTGCGACCAGTGCACTCTTGAATATAGAATTGTTTATAGCTAACCAAACGGACCATACCGAGGCTAACCAAAGCAATGAGATTTGTTTACGTGTTATCCGCCCCTCTAAAGCACTGCAGAAGCCTTCGAAATGATTAACCACCTGCAGATTTTTCAGCTCCTTCACATCCAGCCAAACAGAAATGCACTGCCATATATTCCTAGATAGACCGCACGAGAAGAAAAGATGGTCCCGGTCTTCATCTACAATGCCACAAAAAGAATATACCTTGTCAGAGTCGGAGTGAATAATGTTTCTCTTTGCCAGCTGATCTTTCGTAGGAAGACGGTTAAGAACAAATCTCCAGCCGAAAACTTTAAGTTTTGAAGGAACTTTAGAAGACCAAAATTGTTTCAGCATCCATAGCGAATTCACATCCAGCATATCCTATTAACCAGCATTCGTTTCCATAGAGGTGAAAATGTCAATAAATACACAAACAAGTTATCACTTCTTTTTTTTTTCACCTTGTATTACATTACGATATTTGTCTTGACCCTTTTCGGGGGAGGTTTTATCTTCTTTGATCCCACTCTAAAGAGAGTATTTATCATTGTTGATCCTAATATAATAAAAAGTATTTGTTATCTTCAATCCTAAAATGAGGAGAGTGTTTATCATCATTGTTCCTAATTTGGAGAGTATTTATCTTCGTTGATCTCAATATATGGAGGAGAGTATTTATCTTCATAGATTCAAATCTAGGGAGAGTATTTATCATTGTTGGTTCCATTCGAGGGAGAGTATATTTCGTCGTCGATCTCAATTAATAAAAAATAATAATAATAGTGCATGTTAGATTCTTTATGGGTTAAATATGTTTATCATCATTGTTGGTTTCATTCGAGGGAGAGTATATTTTGTCTTTTTAAAAAATTTCGTTAAATAATCATCCTTCTAAAGTTAGTAATTTTAACTTTTGGTCCCTCCTGCAACTTAGGGACTGAATTAGCGACGATTTTTAACGACAGTTTACTACTTAGCGACAGAATTAACGAGGGTTTTAACGATGATTTTAGCAGGAGAGACAAAAAGTTAAAATTCCTAACTTTATATGGACGATTATTTAATTAATTTTTTTTAGAGGGATGAAAAATGAAAATACCTAACATTAGAAAGACTACTTTAAACATATTTAATCCTACTTTTATTTATTCAAATAATAATGTTCACATAGATACAAAATAATAGATCAGGTCTAAATTAAGAACTTAAATTGGTTACATTCCATGTTATGGGCAGAGCTTCACCTTATAAGGCCTCCAACATGTATGCTCAGGTCTAAAACTTCTCTATGATTATGTATGGTCCTTTCTAGTTGAAACCTAACTTCCCTCCTCTTAGTTATCTAATTGATTGCTTTAGCACTGGGTCCCCTTATTTCATTTCATTGGGAATGACTTTGGAGTTGTATTTTCTAGTTGTATATAGCTTGATGGCATATTCTCTTATGTATGTTATTTCTTTGACTGCATTCAACATGTTCATACTACTTCTTAAGGTATGCTTGTTTGTTTTCTATTTGATTCTTTCTCTTCTCCAATTGGGGACGAGGATCAATTTCCACTGGAATCATAATATTAGAGTCAAGAAAATCACTAAATAACGACGTACTTAGGGTTAGATGCAAAACGAATGCGCAAATTTGGAATTTTATCGATAAATAAAGAAACATGTTTAAAAATTTGGAGTCCAATTTTATATTGTCTAAGGTGTTTTCTGAGTTAGAGGGAGGTAGTAACTAAATATGTCAATAGGATTTCATTATTCATCATTGTAGGCCTTACTTTTTATTTTCCAATTAAAAAAACTAAGAATCCCTTGAGGACAAGTGGCTAGTCCCCTTAGATTAGGTTCCCTCTACATGATTATAATCTAACCATGTGATTTTATGTAATTTTCTATGGCTGCTTATGTAATAAATCTCTGAAATTA
This sequence comes from Vicia villosa, assembly GCF_029867415.1. Lineage (NCBI taxonomy): Eukaryota > Viridiplantae > Streptophyta > Magnoliopsida > Fabales > Fabaceae > Vicia > Vicia villosa. The sequence goes on from NW_026705050.1 coordinate 520,790, forward strand.
ATTATATAGTTATATTTATGTTTAACTCTTTCTCCCATTTATGGAATTGGGAGAACTAATCTATAGGACAATGAGACTCAACGATAATTTGTCTATTTGATTGGTATAAATATGAGATTCTAATGATTTTTTCCGTTGTGACGAGAATAATCTCCGACATTAGTAGAGTTTTATGCATTATAATATATTTATCTTAGCAATTGGAAACTCCCAATACTTAGGAGGTTGCGAGGTGTAATTCAAAGTGTGAGATTTTGGATCGAACTCTAGTGTCAACAAAGGTTGCTTCTTCGTTCTACAAAGATTGAGCATGTTGTCGAAGTCTATTCACATGCTGATGTCGAAGTCCTGAATGTTGTAGTTGAAATATATTCTAGCATGCAGTAGTCGATAATGCTAAGATTGTTAGCATGTTGAATTGAGTTTGTTTGTTTAGTCTAATTGTTTAAGTTAACTCAGTAGTCTATAAATAAACTAGTTCTCTCAGGTTGTTAAGAGAGGTAGATTATTGTTATTCAATTATAATATGTAAACCCTTATTGAGTAAGTGAATAGAAAAATAGTTACAACGAATCCTAATTTCCTTCTTCTTCTTCTTCCATCTTATCTCCCTTTCGTGAAAACCTAATAGGATTTCTTGTGTTTGTTCAAGAAACTCTACCTTTCTCATAGTTCGGGTTTGTTCTTAACGGTACTCTGACATGACAAACTGGTGCAATGAGGGTGAAGAAGAAGATGTTGTCAATAAAGTATGAGATTGAGAAATTCCCTCTCTTTCTCTCCTCACTATAACTCTCTCACGCAGTAACATGTTATACCCATAATCAGGGCCGGTCCCGACATTTTAGAGGCCCGGGGCAAATATTAAAAATAGGCCTCTAATAAAAAATATTTTTTTTAAAAAGAACATCATATATTTAAATTGTAAATAATATCAAACAATATTAAACTTAGTCATTTATACGTATAACTAATATAAAAAATATTTTATTCTTATTAATATTCGGAAGCAGTGCCGTCTCAAATAATTTTGAAGCCCCATTCCAATAGAAAATATATATATATATATATATACTGAGACAATGCGATAAATACTTCAAGACTTTATTAGAGTTGATATATAGCGTGAAAAAATCGAACTAATTATAAGGTCTTTAAAATATTTCGATAGTCTACATTAACTCTTATTTAAAAAAAATATGACTATAAAATAAAACATAAAATAATATAAAATTAAAATTTGTTTGCTGTATTCTTTTATGGCAGTTTTTTAAATAAATTGTAAGCTTTGATATAAAATGAAGAAAATAAAATAAAATATGACTGCTACAGGTATCGAACACACGTTCTTCAAGATTGAAAATATGATCTCAAACCACTACACTGAAATGGTATTGTTGTTTTGTGTAACAACTCGCAGGATATATATACATTTACTTTATTTTAAAATTGCTAAAGCCCAAACCCAAAATTATGAGACCCCTAATTTTTTGAGGCCCTGGGCTATCCAAAATTATGAGGCCCCTAATTTTTTGAGGCCCTGGGCTATCCAAAATTATGAGGCCCCTAATTTTTTGAGGTCCTGGACTGTGGGCCTGGTTGCCCTGGCCCAGGGCCGGCCCTGCCCATAATTTATGAAGATGTTATTTTATAGTGAGGTTTCCCACCTTTATTGTATATCGGTGAAAATTTTAATTCCTTAGTGTTAATAGAAAGAATTTTTGTATTGTTATTATTAGTGTAGTGGAAGGTTTTAGCCTTTTAGGGGACTAGGTCCAATGATTTTTATTCTCTCACCTTGAGGGAAGTTTTTTACATTAAAAATTGAGTGTTCTTATTATTTAATTTTTCTGTTATTATTATTGATTCTCCTAGTTGTTTGTTTAAATTGCACAGCTTTGAAAAAGGTTTGAGAAAAATATTTTGATTATTTTAAAATTTTCAAATTAAATGGTATCAAGAGCTATGGTTGACTTGTTTATGTATTTTAAATGGAGAAAACTCAAGAGGTAAATATGATTAAACTAAAACTCTATTAACTATACTCTTTGGAAGACTCTCAAGGAAGATATTTTATATAGCAAAGATTTGTATAAACTCACACTTGAGAAGGAGATGGTTGATATATAAATGTGAGTCTGAGTCTTACCTCGATTCAGATCTAAACACATTTCAAATAAAAATTTATGTCACCATAGGAGAGGGATTTGAAACCAAATTACTATTTTTTTTTTTCGGGGAATTGAACTGTGGTTCTCCCTATTAAATATAGTGTCAATCACCACTAAACCAACTAACGATTAGTCACGTCACTAAAATTAAATATAGTATGTCTTCACACACTAAAACTCAATGAAGCGTTAATTACTTTTATTGAGGCAACATGAAAGAACTCAATTAGCCTAAAAAAATTAGTCAAATAGTAATAATTTCTTTTTATTTTCTTATATTTTGTGTTATTTGTTTGTCAGATACTATTTAAACTAAATCCAAGTCCCGCTTTCATTTCACAGCTCTTTTCAAATCTCATCTCACTTCAACGGTGGAAGAGCTCACTAGCTCAGCATAAACCCCAGGTTGATTCAATCTGTCGATTCAATCTTTTTCATGCACAAATCTCTTTGCCAATCATACATCCTAGCTATCAACAAAGTTATATAGTTTTAATACTTTATTTTAAGAAAAATATTTTGTGGAGGAAAGACAAAAGAAAATTAGTTAGCATATTTTATTTCACATTAAAAAATGTTACACAACTTTAAAATAATTTTCTATAAATATTATTTAAGTGATTTGTAAATAAAAAATATATTCGTACTGGATAATAATAATAATAATAATAATAATAATAATAATAATAATAATAATAATAAAATCTAATGAAATTTCTTATTATTGTAAATTTATTTTAAAAAAATATATCATTTAAATTGTCTAGTACTAATGGCATTAAATAAATAAAACTACCTAATCATTGTCACACATATTATACAAACACTTTAAAAATTAAAAGTTAAACTTACCTATATTAAACAAAAAATACTAACTGATATGAATATGTTAATACATACATACATACATACACCTTAGGGTGCATTTAAGTATTTTTTTAGTTAAAACTTATTAAAACACACCTTCATAAAAATAAGTGGGTGTATTAGTTAAATTTTTTTCATTGTGGGCCCTTCAGCACACCCTGTACCCTTCGACACCCTGTATTTTTCAAGTAATTTTTAACACAGACCCTCCTATAATTTATCAGACCAATATATAATTGCAGCAACGCCAATTTTTTACCGAAACAACAATTTTACTGAGACAATAATTTTATGCAATTAATAGTATAAAAAAAAATAACGGTTCGGGTAGGAGTGACAATAAAATCTATTTAGAAAATATTCATCCAACTCAACTAATAATTTATCCATCCATTAAATAAAAAGCAAATTTAACAGATTGGTCTGATCCATCCATCAAACTATATAGATGGATTCAATTCATCTCATTTTATCGATCCAATAGATTTAGCTTATTACTATTAAATTATTTTTTATTAAAAAAACATGAAAAATCTAAAATTAAACAATTTATTGACATTTTTATTTCTCACATATTCACCCATAGTTTTTCTTTCTTGTATCATAATGTAAAAAATGTGAATAATTTATGTTTAATTTAAACTTGAAGATAGGAAGAGAAAGAGAGAGAATATTTTTGGAATAATTTTTGTTTTTATTATTATTATTATTATCATATAGAAGTTTTATAAATCTATAATCTATAATATAAGAAAATTAGATGTTTTGGAAAAGTCAATATTCTCCTTAACTCTAATTCTGTCACCTCACTAAAATGAGGGCAATCTATAATATAAGAAAATTAGATGTTCCGGAAAAGTCAATATTCTCCTTAACTCTAATTTTGTCACCTCACTAAAATGAGGGCAATTTGGTCAAAAAAATACTTTTTGCAACTAATGATGTCACATTGTTTTATTCCAACTACTTGATTGACGATGTCACATGGCTCTCTTTGGTTGCAAACCAACCAATTCAACCACTTTTTTGCTTTTTTCACGGTTACCAAAATATCATTTTGAACTTTTCTATACATTTTCTTTCTTCCTCCACAAACTTTTCCTACTTATCTCTCTCTCTCTCTCTCTCTCTCTCTCTCTCTCTCTCTCTCTCTCTCTCTCTCTCTCTCTCTCTCTCTCTCTCTCTCTCTATATATATATATATATATATATATATATATATATATATATATATATATATATATATATTGTTTCTCAAATCCTATCTCATCCTTCTTCTTTTTCTTTCTAACAGTTTTTCTTTTAGCACAAATGCAAACATGGTTCTCTCTTCTTCTGTTTTTTTATAAAAAAAGGAAGCATTTTTCTTCTGTTTCTTACAAACAAAAATCACAAAAATGGAGAAAAGGGTACCAATCGGAAAAGGCTACTTCGATATACCATTGTTCTCCTACTTTTGTTTGCAAGAGTCTAAAGTTTGTGGTTTTGATTCCATTTTAAGGTTTTTATTGTTAGGTTTTTCTAATTAGGGTTTTGAATAACCATCTGTATTGTTCTTCTATTTCGAGTTTTGAAAATTCATTTTGTTATTTTGATTTCTGACTTTGTTATTTAATTTTCTAACAGGTTAACATTTTGTTGAATAATCATTTTGTAAGCTTGGATTTTATGTTCTAATTTTTGTGTTGTTGTTTTGAACTCCGACAATGTTGTTTTGAATTTAGTTCATATTATTCCTACTTCTGTAAATATAAATTTGTATGCTAATGCTAATGTGTAAATATGCTAGCATTCCATAAGTCCACTCTCATATTAAGATTAGCTGCAAGTATCAAGACAACAAGGTTTCCAGACTCAGGTGATTGAGAAATAGGTCCATCGGTATTGTTCTATGTGTTGGCTCCAGAATCTACCCAATATCTTTTTATACATTGCAGACTTTGCCAAATTGGTATGGTTTTCCACCCTCTTGGCATCCGAATACAAACTGACATAGATTTACTTGACTGGTTGCTCAAATCGCTAAACCCTAATGACCCTTGGGCACTCAACTGTTGTGTACCACACTATGGAAATTTAGCAGGCTAGTAACATGTGTTAGAAGAAAGTGTTTGAACTGCAACTGGTGGCATAATAAGCTTTACATTGTGTGCTAGAATTTAACAAAGCAAATTTGGAGTTATGGATTTGGAAGAAATCGGTGCAGTTTGGAGAGCAGGTTCTTCTTGCTCAAGAGATCAATATAGATGATATAGTTTGTTTATTCTTGGATTCCTATGGTTTAAAGGTTTGTGAAATATAATGTTTACATCTTGACCTAACTTTATCATCTATCAAACATTAAGTCTAGACATGGAATTAATGGTTGATATTCACTTTATATCGGTTTATAAATGTTATTGGTATTGTTTGATCGGTTGAGAAATTGTTGGTTTAACAATACAGTAAAAACTTGCTATACCGTTTCGGACACGGACGATATAGACGAATGATACGTGATAATATTGATTAGTAACAAGTTCATATGCATGATTAGTAGGAGACTTGTGAATGATCTTTCCTAATTTAAATCCTTGCTACTAAAACTTGTGAATGATCTTTTACCAAACCAAACCCAAAGTAACTCTAACTCATGACAATATAAAGTGTAGAAATGCGGTAATATCACACCAACCCCTATGGAAATGATAAACTAAAAGTATTCCAATATACTTTCAACAAAATGACGCCGTTGTCGAGGATTGCTGTTTAGATATTGCAAGCATTGCAATAGTTTGTTTTGTTTTGAGTTTTATTATTAAGCTCTTATATCCAAAGTCTTATCCCTTATGTTATTTAATTTGCTTGGTTAGCTTTTCAAAAAACAGTTTATGCGAGGAAGTATACCTGCAGATCAACTCCTTTTTTATCCTGAGATTGAAAGAACTGCTCGTAGACTGAATAGCAAAACTCGAAGACGAAGACAACTAGCTAAGGAAAGAAGACAACAAAGGGAAGTTTCTTCTTCTTCAACTCCGATTGAAAATCTAGTTTAGGAAGAGATGGCAGATGAAAACGGGACTACTTCAATTGTTGTATCAAAATCTATTCACGGGGCTTGATCATGAAGATCCTTTCACTCATCTCACGAAGTTTTATGAGATAGCCGGAACAATCGGTGCTCCTGAGTCAGAAGAAGAATAGGTTTTCAGGAGACTATTTCCTCATTCCTTGATAGGAAAAGCTAAGGAGTGGTATCTTGATCAACCTAACAATATCATGACTAGCTGGAATGAGTTAGAGGAGAAATTTCTTGATCGATTCTTTCCACACAATAGGTTCATGGAAGCGAAAACTTCTATTTCGGTGTTCTCTCAAGGGCAAAGTGAAGCTCTCAATGAAGCGTGGGAGAGGTTCAAATCTATGGTTCGAAAATGCAAAGGACATGGATTTGATGAGCGTACTCAAATCCATATCTTTAGAAATGGACTTCAACCACAACCAGAAACTCTTTTGGATGCTACCGCCAGTGGTTCTTTGATGTCAAAGAGTGCAGAAGAAGAAATAGCTATTATTGATAGGATGGCTCTCAACGATCATCAAGGACAACACAACCGAAGTAATATACAAAGAAATTTGGGAGTGCTTGAGTTAGGAACTAATGATGCAATACTTGCTCAAAACAAGTTATTGACTCAACAAGTGGAGTTTCTCACTCAACAAATGTCAAAACTTCCACAACAACTCAAGGAGATGCATGATATTCCTACCAAAAATCAACAAGTAATGTGTTGTGAGTTGTGTAGGGGAGATCATCAAACAGGTTATTATCCTCCACCCGACGAAGAAGTGAATTATGTATCAAATCCAAATCAAGGCTATGGTGGAAGACAAAAACCTTACTAAAATAACCAAGGTTACCAAAAAAGAAGTAATAACTAAGGTTATCAACAAGGTTGGAGACAAGATGTCGAGCCTTCGAATCGTCAAAATCCTTATCAAGGTGGCTACAATCAACAACCTCAAGTTCCAAAGCTTTCAATGGATGATTCTCTTAGTCAATTCATGCAATTGTCTATTGCTAGTCAAAAGAGTACCGATGCGGCCATAAAGAATCTTGAAACTCAAGTTGGTCAATTATCAAAATAACTTGCCGACCAACACAAAGGTCCTTTTCTGGAAAATACTCAAGAGAATCCTCGAGAGCATTGTAAGTCTATTTTAACTCGTAGTGGTAGAACTATTGATATGGGGATAGGTGAGGTAGTTGAGGAAGAATATGTGGTAGTAGAAAATGATAAGAAAGATGATGAGATTGAAGTAGAAAAAATGTTGAGGGAGAATTAGTTGAAAAGAGAGAGAAAAGAGAAAGAATTAGTGGAAATAAAAAATCTTGTGATAGAGGAGAAAAAGAAAATGAGAGAAAAGGAGAAAAGAAAAAAGAAAGAGAATTATATTTCTATGCAAAATCTACCTTATCCCCATGCTCTATCAAAGAAAAATGATGATAGGCATTATGCTAAGTTCTTGGATATTTTTAGTCGATTGCAAATAAATATTCCATTTTCTGAGGTGTTAGAGCAAATGCCTACTTATGCAAAATTCATCAAGGATATTATTACAAAGAAGAGGAGATTTTCGGATAAAGAAGTCGGCACTGTTAACTCGTGTTATAGTGTGATAATTCAAAGAACTCTACCGAAAACAGAAAGTGATCCGGGAAAAGTTACTCTACCGGTGACAATTGGAAATGTTTATGTCGGTAAGGGGTTGATCGATTTGGGTTCTAGAATTAACTTGATTCCGTTGTCTCTTGTGAAAACATTAGGAAACATTGAGTTAAAAGCAACAAGGATGACTTTGAAATTAGCCGACAAGTCCACCACTCATCCTCATGGGATTGCGGAAGATTTGTTAGTTAAGGTTGATAAGTTCATTTTCCCGGTCAACTTTGTTGTAATTGATATGGAGGAGGATTATGATACACCTTTAATTCTTGGAAGACCTTTCATGAAAACTTCTCAGATGATGATCGATATCGATGACGGTCTAATGAAACTGAGAGTTCTAGATGAAGAAGTGTGTTTTAATATTTTTGAAGCAATGAAGCATTAGAATGATAAAAGTAATTGTTTTAGAGTAGATGCAACTAATGAAGCTATCATGCAAGTGAAGAAGCAAAATCACGTGTCTACTCCTCTTGAGAGAGCTCTCACTAATGCTCTTTGTAACTCGGTGAACTGACTTTAAATGTCGCGGTTAAGCATGAGTCGCCACCGACTTTTATTTTGTCCAATAACTCGGAAGGGCAAAAAGAACAGAAAAAGACCCTTTTTAAAAGAAACGGGCTCGGGGGTAGATTATGAAAAGGGAAGGTATAAACACCCTTTTCATCCGTAGTTGTCTACGGGCTCTTAATTTACTTAGCTCATGTTTGCTTTGTTTGTTTTGAGTTGAAAAGGGACATAAGGACTTTAGCGTAAATGCGTAGCCTTAGTCTTTGAAAGAGTATTTGAAAAGATGTTTTTTAATCGAGCTAGGCATATTAAGAGCACTACCCTAAATTGGTCTTTTTCTATGCTTTTTAAAGTTCCTAGGACTATCCATACTATATAGAAGTAGGTAGTCCTTGTTTATATTGGACGTGCGGGTCATCGAGGTCGTTGAAGGCAACAGGTAGAGGTACCTTTAGCAGTATTCGGAGGGACGATTGTCACTTTTTCGTAGGCAACAGTCGAGGGTCATCGAGGGACTTAGTGACGATTTTGTATTGAGGGACCTTTGCTAATGGGTACCTCTACATTTCGAGGGACACGACCTTATATTTGAAGGCAACCAAGAGAGGCGTACCGTAAGGGTGAGAGTGAGTGCGAGGTGTGTTAGATTCAGTTATTTTTTATCTTGGACTTAGAAGTGATCTAACGGTTGATTTTAATCTTCTCATGCAATCCTATTAGCCATACATCTAAACAGTTAATATTTACGGAAATTAAAATGCGGAAGGTAAATGTCCTACGCTATTACAGGGCTTTGGGGCAGTTACATAATTAGAGGTGCGAAAAAATAAATGTGCGAGAAAGTAAAAGTCCTAATTAACTATTACAAACCCAAAATGAAATTTAAAACAAAAATGATATATACAATTTAAAGAAACGGCTTGTAAATGCTCATGCAATAGCCCAATACCTCATAGTGTAGTACCTCGCAAAAATAGGAAAATGTTAGTAATAATAAATGAGAAAATAGCAAATTTATAAACAATTATCGATTAACAAAAAGAAAGTTTAAATAAAGACTAAATTAAATCTAAAGAGAAAATAAAATTGAACAAACTATTTTTTATATGAAAGAAGTTACACTAACATATCATTTTATTTATTTATTTATAAAACATGAAAATAAAATTAACTAAAAACTAAATGAAAAGACCATATATTAGGGGGCGCTCCCCTTTTTGTCTCATGCTCACTTAGAAAATGGTAACTCAAGATCTTGACTTTTTCACCATTTAAATCTCAGTGACAAAATTCTAACAAGTGGCTAGTATATTAAATCAACATAACAATAAAAAAACTACAGCAACAAAACAAGAAAAAAAAATTTTAAATAACCATGTTTAATAAAAATAATACAGAAAAAACTAAGTTTTCGGGGTATTTACCAAATTGTCTAGGTTTGGGACCCCAGACAAGTGAATACGCCAAATGAAATGGCGCATGCATGTCACACAAGCCAATCCATTTGGCGCATTAGGCCAAAAATTAGGGCAAGAAGTTGCTAGCCATTTGGTTTGGCGCATAAGGCCATTCCTCAACACATAGGCGCCATATGGTTTGGCTCCTATGTGTTCTCCTTTTTTTTTTTCAAAAATAACCCTATTCAGGTATTTTCGCGCACCGTTTTCTATTCCGGCCTAATTTTCGCGTACCGTTTTTTATTCCGGCCTTGTATATTCGTAAAAACGTTTGATAAATCGAGTTCGTTAAAGTTTCTCTTACCCTAAATAATGGTTGCGTTGTCGATTTCGATTTTTAACTAAAGCACAATTTATTGATTAAAGACGGAGGAAAGGTTACAAGAGGTGGTAAGCGTAACTGTTACATTGTCCTAAAAAAAATACAGAGTAGATTAAACTTGCGTCGAGGTTGAGCCACGACTAGGGCATCTTTTTTTATTGTGCCCCACCTGACGACAAATGCTGCATTTTCGTTCCATTTTGTCGTGGACGTCCATTTCGGTTCTAATTCGTGTACTATTGGGACGCCCTTTTTTCTTTCGCCGCATTGCGTCGTTGTGCCAAACTACCTCTCCATCATACTCAGGCCAGTAATCCTCCTTGGCCACCACAGGGAACGCAACACTGTAAACTCTGAGCAATGTCTGAGTCTTGTAGATCGGAGACAGTAGTGATTTAGCGTCGCGGTGCGCATACGCACATGCAGCTATGACGTGCGAGCAAGGCATACGAAAAGCTTGAAACCTTCCACAGTCGCACCAATCTTCGTCCAGAAGAACCCTATATTGTGGTCTTGGCAATCCCTCATTGTGGTCAATTGTCTCCCGCACACTGAACGTGCGATTGAAACGGCCGAAAGAAGTTACTTGATGAGTGTTCGCTTTTGCCGATTGCTGTTGCATAAATTTCATGCAACTATCACTTAATAGTTGACCAGATTGCCTAACATCACCCCATTTCCTCCCTCTCGTTGAGAAGAGTGCAGCCATCCTAAAGTATGTAGCCTCGACTAGTGCTGTGATTGGAAGGTTACGAATGCCTTTGAAAACGCCATTCATGGATTCCACGATATTTGTCGTCATATGTCCCCATCGCACGCCCTTGTCGTAAGCCCTTGACCATTTCTCCCTAGAAAGGTTATCTACCCAACTACCTGCCTCTGGATTTGTCATGACAATCTCACTCCGATAATGCTGGAATGTGGGTTGGGTCAATGCATAACCAGCATTGACCAAGGCCTTTCTTAGATGTCTGTCCTTGATCTCCCGCATGAAGTTCTGGGCGATGTGGCGAATACAATAGACGTGTTTTGAAGGGGGGTCATGCCATCCGTTTGCTGGATTATTATAAGCACTCTATATGGAAGCGTGCCTATCAGAGATTAAACATATGTTAGGCTGAGGAGCAACATGTTCTCGGAGGTTCCTTAGAAAGAAACTCCAACCCGCCGCAGTTTCACCTTCGACGATTGCAAACGCCACTGGAAATATGTTGCTGTTCCCGTCTTGTGCAACCGCCATGAGCATGGTTCCTTTGTATTTGCCGTATAACCATGTCCCGTCAATTTGAAGTATTGGTTTACAATGTGCAAATCCCCGTACGCAAGGTTTGAATGCCCAAAAAAGCCGATGGAATATTCCATTTCCTTGGACAGGGTTTCCATCCGGGGCATGAGCGGGCAGTGTCTCTAGAATAGTAACAGCGTCAGGTGCGTAACTGTGTAGCGCATTGAGGTATCGGGGAAGAATTTTGTATGACTCCTCCCAATTGCCGTAGACGGTCTCAATTGCCTTTGTTTTTGCAACCCATGCCTTTCTATAAGATGAAGTGTAGTTGAAGGTTGTAACGATATGCGAGATAATATTTTTGACCTTCAGAGACGGATCAGAACTTATTAGAGGCAAGATCTCCTGACAGATGAGATCAGCACTGAGTTTCGTATGATCCTGGGAAGTGTTAGGGTTGACACACCTGTGTTGCTGCGTAATCGATCCTATTTTCCATGCATTACTTATCTTCCTATAAGAAGCCAACAGTCTGAAGCCACACTCAGGATTCTTACAAGTGATTACATACCGTTCCAGGTTAGAACGATCTACTTCAAAATCAACGTTGTGCGCCATGTGCCATTTTTTTATTGTTCTAAGACAAGCCTCCTTAGAGGGAAACTTGTCTCCTTCCTTTAATTCATCGTCAGTTTGGATGTACGGTGTGAAGAAGATGTCGGATGATGGTTCGTCACCTTCTAGGTTCAGGTTACTCATATGTGTTGGAGGTGCGTACACGTGAGCTGGAGGCACCAAAGTTTGTTGATCGTCGTCGGATTCCTCGTTGACCATGTCGTCAAATTCAGTTTCCAGATCTTCTTCTTCCTCGTCTATGACATCAACTTCTTCTTGCTCGTTGACTGGTGGGTCTATAACTTGTGACTGGACAATCTGAGTTTCTTGTGTCCCAATCTGTAGAGTAACGTACAACTCGATGGAATCCAAGCCAGAGTATTCGTGAGTAGTAAACATATCTTACAGGTCTTCGTCAGTGGCAATCTCCATCTCATAAAACTTGACGATGTTGTCGTCATTGAAAGAGGGACATTGGTAAAAAACGGTTGCAATAGGACCCATTGCAATCTTAGCGTATAGTCGCTGAATGAAGTACGAAAAGTTTGCTCTTTTGCTTAGCAAAAATGGAACAACCTGAGTGTTCCGCATCACAAAACCGGCTATTTCATGAGAGTAGGTCTCACCGTTTAGATGGGCATGCACAAGGTACTGGGTAGATGAAGTCATTTCGACGGAGAAGTGTTTGGTTGCTTTAAGATGAATTCAGATTTGGTAGAATTGCTAGTGTGAGTTGTAATATTTAGAAAACACTGAGTGTCTTATATATGGTGGTTCTTACAAACACACTAGTATAGGTTTGCCACAAGATTCCGTATTGATTATAAAAGACAGGCACACTGATCTAGGTCTGCCACTAGATTCCGAATTGATTATAAAAGACAGACACACTGATCTAGGTCTGCCACTAGATTCCGAATTGATTATAAAAGACAGACACACTGATCTAGGGCTGCCACAAAATTCCGTATTGATTATAAAAGCCAGACACACTGACCTAGGTCTGTATATATATAAATAATAATGATGTTACTAAAATACTAATTATATATATTATTAATTATACATATAATTAATAATTACGTATATATATTTTAATTAATAAATATATATATATATATATTCTAATTAATAATTACGTATATATATTTTATTTAATAAATGTATATATTCTAATTAATAGTTATATGTATTTTAATAATATATATTACTAATTGTACACATCCGCTAGGGTAATTATTGTTCAGACGAAAACAACTAACACAACAACCACATTTATTTTAATTCAATGACCCTGCGTTGACAACACAAAACCATCGGTAAATCACGATGTTACATTGCAGAAAAGAAAAGAACACAGGACAACTGGTAGTACACGCTCACTCATTGCAACAAATAAAACAACAGTAAATCTAAACTACTCAAGTATCACTGCAAGAACAAGGGGATCTTCAACGCCTCGGTTAACTTCTCCACTGTGTGTCCAAAACATTAGATCCACGTCCACATCGTCTTTCACACGATCCCAATAATACATGTACGTGCCTTCAGGGTTATTATCCGTCAACGTAATGTATGGACATCGGTAATCTAGCTGTTTAACTTTTCTGGTTGGACCATCTAGTTGACGAAACCCAGTGTTGATGGCTCTAACAATTCTCTGGAAATTCCAGTGAGGGTTAAGGCAAACCCGCATGTGACTACCTTCCTCAAAGAAGGCCACAGCCCAAACTGAGTTCATTTTTTAGTGTTTACAGTAAGAATGAAAGAAGAGTTAGTACTTCAACTCCACACACACACTGCTATTTATAGCGGGTGCAAGGCAGAGGGAAATTTTATTGTTAATTATTAATAACTTAAATAATAATTGCAAACTTTGTAACAATAAAATATCATTTCATTGAAATATGTTAACAACATTTAATTGAACGGTACAGATATGCTAAAAGCATTTGATTTAACGGTACATAAGTTACTGAAATGATAAAGAAACTGTGGCGTCTAGGATATTACAACGGTTAGAACAATGTCTTCTCTGTCCTCCATCATTAGAGTGCATTGGATGTCGTCTTCCATAGTCTCCCACCAACGCTGCCTTTCGAGAAAAACACCTCCCCTTGTTCGAAGTCTCTTGATAGATCTGATTTGTTCGCCTGGACTACACTCCCCGTCCAAAAACCTAAGGATGTTTCTCTTAAGCTGGTCCATGGTTTGGATATTCCAAAACATCACCTGCATGGGAGGTTTGACGGCAGAGAAGATAACGTATCCGTTCCTTCTACGAACGTCCGGTTGATAGTCCAAACGCCTCACAGGTGGTGGAGGCTCAGAAGTCCGGTGCGAGCTATCTGGCCTTATTCGAGATCTCATTTTTGAGTGTGTGTACTAATGTACACACGAAACCCTAATTTATAGAGGCATTGACGCCTTGCCTTAGGTCTGTATCACAATTAGGGTTTCATATAGGGTTTTTCCTATAAGTAAAAAACGTAAACCCTAATTTTTGAAAAAAAAAAGGATCCTACTAATGCGCCAAATGAAATGGCGCATTAGTGCTTTGCATTAACAGGAAGGCGCCAAATGGTTTGGCGCATAAGAAGAAAATTAAAAAAAAAAGCCAACTCATTTGGCGCATATGTAGTATATGTGGACCCCCTCCTGGCCCCACATGGTCCCCACCTGCATGCGTCCCAAACGAGTTACTGTAACCTAGCATGCGTCTGAATCATTTTCTGAAACGATTCCTGATAAGATTCCTGATAAGATTCCTGCCACGATTCCTCCTACCACTGCATGCATGCTACCCGAGCTGTCACCTAGTTCTGAGCTGCATGCATGTCTTGTCACCGAAAATTAGCTTGCATGCATGCCAACAATTTCTGCAGGAGCAACACCTAGCAATTATGGATGTGTTGACATGTCCAGCATGCAGCTTGTTACCATTTTTTGCCTCATGAATATATAAACCACTTAGGACTCTGCAGAATCCGCACCACTTTCACTCATCTACTCTCACAAGAATCCTTTTGCAATCAACTTCCAAATTTTCATCCTTCAACCATGTCTCTCCTAACAATGGGCGAAACACACAGAGGAACCCCCCAGAACATCGCTACCTTCGTAAGTATATTAGTATTACTTTAACAGCATGCAACTGTCCGTGATCAACTAACTGAATTTTTTTGGCATACATGCTTTTTTCAGAATGCTCAACGTTTTCGCACTCGTAGTCACTCTACCATCGCTCCGGACGACCGCATTATGCCATACCTGGACGTTGCTGGTTTCGGTCCGATTAGCAGAATCGCCGAGTCTTCTATTGACCACAAGTTTGTTCTTGCGTTGCTAGAACGCTGGAGGCCGGAGACACACACCTTCCATCTTCCAACAGGGGAGTGCACCATCACCCTTGAAGATGTTCATATGCTACTAGGCCTTCCAGTTGACGGTAAGGCAATTAATGGCTGTGTTATGCAGGCGAATTCCTTATGCTTTCAGGCGATTGGGATAGACTTGATAGATGGAGCAGTTGGTGCTAGGGGGCAAGGTGTTAACCTTAAGAGGTTAAGGACTTATTATGACAATTTTCACTTGAATGATGCGTCTCCCCAGGAGACGATACTCCAGAAAACTAGGTGTTACCTACTCTTGCTTATTGGAAACGTTTTGTTCCCAGATAGCACTGGTAACACTGTAAACTTTATGTATCTTCGTTTACTAATGGATTTTACTAGAGTTGGTCTATACAACTGGGGGTCTGCAGTTCTGGCTACGGTGTACCAATCACTGTGCAAGAACGCAAGAGCTGAGTCCTGCACATTCTATGGATGCGCCCTGTTGGTGCAGGTGTGGGGGTGGTGGAGGATGCCCATACTGGCCCCGGTTAACAATGGAAGTTGGGCCTTTCCGTATGCCCTGAGGTAAGTTTTTAGTATACCATTTTTTCGCACACATTCTACTCCATTCTAACTAAATCATAATATTTTCGTTGTAGATTTTGTGTGAAAAAAATGGACTTCACACTTAATCCGCGGTCAAATATCACAATGTACCGCACGCTAATTGATCACCTTGGACCCCATCAAGTATTATCTCTAATTCTTTTCTTTTTTTTAAAGTATTTTTTATAAATAATTTTTCCCGAAGTAATGTATAACTCTCATGCATGCAGTTCATATGGCGACCGTATCTCGAGTGCGAGTATGAGCCTAGAGCTCAGGATGCAGAAATTTGGACGACAAAGTGTTGCCTAATCCGGTACAACATCATAGAAATGTATCAAAGTGACCGGGTAATGCTTCAGTTTGGGATGCGTCAACGGATACCCGACCCTCCAGTTGACTTGGGAGTGTGGCACCTCAGAAGAGTTAACCATCAATGGACACACCAAAACTGGAAGGATTTTGCACCCGATCACCGCCAGATGTGGAAGGACCGTCGCCAGTATGTCCTGAACTTCCCCGTCAGTGACCATGAAATGAAACCTTCTCCTGAATACATGAGTTGGTATCGTACAGCCACATCCCCTAACTTGTTTCTTGCAGCTCCGTTCTATTTAATTGATCCCCGTGCACAGAACTACATCTTGCCACAACAACAACAACAACCGGAAGAGGAACAACAACAACAACAACTACGGCAAAAACAACGACAACAACAACGCCTACAACAACGCCAACAACTACAGCAACAACAACTCCAACAACAGCAACAACAACAACAACTCCAGGAACAACAACAACTGCAGCAACAACAACAAAATCTTTTCAGTACTCCATCCCGTTCCGCATGCAACTACCGCCAATCAAATATTTTCCAATCCCAGTCTCAACCATTACAAGAATATGAAGACCACCATCATTCCTCGGACCACTATCAGACCCATTCACAACCATTCGGATTTGCAGCATTTGCAGGGTCCACAAGGGGATTCGGCCAAAACCTTACTCCCGGTTCATCTAGCCTTCATCTTAGTCCCGACGATGGTCCTCATGGTGAATCATCTTACCGTGGCACCCCCTCCGGCTACGCAACACCTTCAAACCAATTCGGTTTTAATCAGGGTAGTTCTAGTGCTGCTGGATGCTATGAACCTGAAGTCTTTTCCCAACCCACTCCACCACCACGACTTAACACGTTTGAGGGGATGGGTAACCGACTTTACAACAGCGGTTTTCCGGATAATTATGGGGGCGTCGACGAATTCATAGACAGCGATCCACGAGACATCCCAATTCCGGGCCCAGTGACACAAACCCAGCAAGAAGCACAGAGGGGCAGAGGTAGGGGTAGAGCTAGGGAAAGGGGTGGTGCCAATATTTGCGGCGGGATCAACGATCGCGGCAAACGTGTCATAACAAGACGAAATTGCGGAACGGATGGCTATCTTGGCGATGGACGCCATTGATCATTTTGTTGTATTTTCTTTAATCAATTGTATCGTTTCTCTAATTATTTGTAATCGATGTTTCGTTTCTTTATTATATTGAAATCGATGTTACATTTTCGGTTTACAAAATGTCAACTTGCGTTTTGTGCACTACATTTTTTAGGCTAAATTTTTTTTTTGAAAATTTATCTATACAGATATATTAGCAAATAAAATAAAAATGAATTTTTAAAAATAAAACTATTAACAAATCTTAACTAAAATAAATAAAAAAAATGAAAAAAAAATAAAAAAAAAAGTCTTGGCCTTATGCGCCAAATGGTTTGGCAGCTAGGGCAAAACCCTAAACTTATGCGCCATTCCATTTGGCGCAAACACCCTAACCCTAAATGGTTTGGCGTATACATCTAAATCCAACACTTATACGCCATTTCAAATGGCGCATCCTCCTAACCGGTATCCCAAACCTAGACAGTCTGGTAAATATCCCGAAAAGTTGGTTTTTTCTGTATTTTATTTAGTAAACATGGTTATTTAAATTTTTTTTTTCACAAAACAATATCAAAGAAAACGTGAAAGCCAATTAATTCTTTTCCCTCCTTCCTACCAGATAGTGACACGTGTCACAGATTTAAATAAAAATAAGAATAAAAGAATAACATTAAAACTTACACACACATTAGGAGATAAGGCACTATTTCAGAATTTACCTTCACTATCTTTATCTGCGTTTAATATCAAAACAACACAACAAACCAAAAACAACCCCCACCATACCTTCTTATCATATCAAAACGATGGCTCAACGGTGGGAAGTGGTTCATGACTCCGTCTATGTCCGTGATGGAGTGCATCAGTCAGAATGGTTAGTGTTGATTTTGTTTATATTAGTGTTAATAGATCAAAACAAATTCTACAGATGAGTCAGTCTTGTTTATGACCCGGACACTTTGGTTTTCTGTATTGAAACTGGTCTGATTTTTACAAGAAGATTGTGAAGTAGTTTGGATAAATATTGTAGTGTTATTTGCAGGAAAATTTTGTTTGAGATTGTTCTGGTGTTTTATGCTTCCCATTCACATGTTCATATTTAATAATTGGAGTTTATGAATGATGTGGTTCATGGTGTACAAGGAAATGACTAGTGTATTTGTATAACATTTACAGAATATACGAAAAAGAGAAAGATATCATAATTTAATTATACAATAAACAAACGAATAAATATATAATTGAAAATAACATGGTGAATGGTCAGTAAATGCACAAGGTTTTATACAAGGTACTAGTATTATATAACACATGTGTAAGTTATATAGGACGGCGAGTTAGAAATTGTAGAAATCTGCAAAAGGTGAATATATATACAGCGGCTAAAGGAGTATTTTTGTTTTAATCGTTAGGGATATATATATATATATATATATATATATATATATATATATATATATATATATATATATATATATATATATATATATATATATTAAAAAAACACAACCATCATATATTCATCATTTGGTTGAAAACAGAACATTAAAAATAAATCGAGGGGCCTCGTGTGATAATCATAGGTGTAAAAATTCTTTTGTTTGAAAGTCTTACTTCCTAACCAACTGAGCTATATTATTTATTTGAAATGAAAAGCCAATTGAAAATATATGAAGCATCGACCAACATTTTCTATTTATTAAAATATAAACAATTTAAGAGTAAACTACTATATTTTTTAAAATAGGCTTTAAATCGAATATTTATAAAATTCAGGGTGTCAATGTAAATGAACCAGAGATTTTATAAAATCAAATTTAAAAAATAAATTTTGAATTTTTGAAAAGTGTGGGCAAATTTTGGGGTATGACACTCTTCAAATCCTCAATAAAGATGAAGAGAAAGAGATTGAGGAATGTTTGAAAGAGTTGGAAGCTATGGAAGAAATTCCTCCTTTTGAAGGTGTGGTGGATGATTTGAAAATACCAACTATAAAGGAGGAATGTAAGCTTGAATTGAAAATGATTCCTTCACATTTGAAGTATGCATTCCTTGAGAATGACGAGAACAAACCGGTGATTATTAGCAATGCCCTTTCTAAGGGTTAAGAAGAAAAATTACTTGGTGTCTTAGAGAAAAATCAAGAAGCAGTGGGATGGACTCTTTCCGATCTCAAAGGAATAAGTCCCTTCTTTTGTATGCATAAGATTTTGATGGAAGACGATTTCAAACCGGTGGCTCAACCACAAAGGCGATTGAATCCTGTGATGAAGGAAGTGGTGATAAAATAAGTTGTTAAAATGTTAGAGGCCAGGATGATTTATCCAATTTCAGATAGTGCTTGGTGTAACAACCTGCCCTAAAAAAAATCAGATTTTAGAGTCGCCACCTATTTTAGCAGGGCGAATAGGAAACCCTACGCAGTTAAGAGATATGGGTAAGTTATTATATTCAGGTCAAGGGAAGGTGTTAGGCACCCTTAACCCTTTCCTAAGGTTTGCATTTAAGGTTTGTAAGAGTAGTATGATAAAGTTTAGGGTTTATAGCTAAGAAAATGAATAGGGTGAAAAGTGAGATTTAAGCCTAATTGAGGTTTTGGGAAAGGGGACTCGCCTTGTCGCCAAGTGCCTACGTACCTCCTTATGGAGGATCAGAGTCTACGTAGTTCGGGGCAGGGTTGTACGCCTTAGAATTAGTATGAATGTGTGAAGGTATTTTGAATTAACTTATCGCAGTTTTGAAATTCGTAGTTTGTAAAAAGATTTTATGTTTTGATGTGGCGTACAACCCTGATTATAATATGTTCTATTAATCGCGATGATCAATAGGTTTGATCACCATAATTAACAAATAACATAGGAATTGCTAATTATTTTAATCGATTGATTCGATTATCACCGTTAGCAAATTGACGTGTTTTAATAGATTATTTGAGTTGTTTTGGGAATTTATTCATCGTTAATCATCGTAATCAGTAGGTTTGATTAAAACGAATAACGAATTATTGAGGGGTTACTATTCATCGTAACCAATTGAATTGGTTAAAACCCTTAGTAAATAAACCTATTTGAATTATATTATTTAATTAATTAAATATTAATAATCAGCGCGATTATTAAATATAATCGAACCGAATATTAATTATTTAAACCTAATTATTTTTTATCACTTAAAACCTAAATTGAAATTATAAAAATAAAAAAACCTAAATTCAAATCTAAAACTAGAAAAGAAAATATAGATAAAATGGTTTATAAAATAAAAAGAATAAAAGTATAAAAGAACCTGGGTATTAATCATGTGTGTGTGACTTATGAGGCTCCATGACACGCCTCCCCCTCCTGATGCGTTGGATCCAGTCATGGGTAAATCTGACGGCTTCAAGCTTGGAGACGCACGGTGGTCTCCCTTAGGCAGCAAACATGTGATCCAGCTGTTTAATTCAATAAAAAGAATTTGCATGGGCGGAGAATCGAACCCACGCCCTTCTTGTTATCAAGAAAACAGTCTCACCATTTGTGCCAGTTGCATCCTTTGTTAAATGAAGGGACTCATGAAATAATATATGAAAACCAACACGCTCAGATAAAAAAGCGTGCGTTGGCTGGAAACTTGAAATTGAACCAACCAGACGTCAACACATCTTTATCTTCCTCGTTTCAGAATATCCCCTTTTTCTTGCTACGAAAAAACCACTAGTTCGCTACGAATTAGGTTGGTAGCCCTGGCCTGCAAACACCAGTCTCACGAAACACAACCAATGTAACTCAAACGAAAACAGGTTCCAATTGGAAATCGTGTTCTGAGCATGATGGAATCATCAATTTAGGTTAATTCAGACTTTAATTAAAATCCCCCAATTTGAGAGCTTAAAACCCTAACAAAGGCGAATCATGGTATCTTCACTTAAACTCGGATTAAATGGCACATAAAGTTCACAAACATCATTATGAATGCAAATATATAATCAAAATCAATTTATAATTCCTGTATAATGAGAATCGAAATCAAATTTTGTTGTCCAAACCGTGACCATTGACACCATGATTCCAAAGGTAGTGATGACTTGTGATGATCCAAAATCGTTCAGAGAAGGCCAAGGAATTGTTTTGGATGCGTGGGAGAGCTTGAATTGGCCTGCAATTTTATCCCTTCTCTCCTCTTGATTCACGGTTTTTTTAACCTCTGCCTAGGATCTCCTTGCAGCCAAAATCCCCCTTGCAATCTGAATAGTTTTGGTACTTATAGGATTAGGATTTAGGGTAACAAAAACACATCAAATCCCTTTGAATCAAGTAATTGCAAATTTGAAAAATATGATTCATAATGGTTTCCTATTTTGGCCAATTTCAATCTTCTTCTTCCAATCATATGGAGCACGGAATTGAATCAAATATAGGTTATTTGGATTATTTGATTTGCTTGGAAAATAAAACTAAAGTGAATCCTTTACTAATTCTCCATTTATTTGATTTAAATTGAATCTTTAATGAATAAAAAAATCCACTAAAAATAAAATAAAAATCAAAGGGGCGTGGAATTGAACTTGGAGGTTCTTAGTGACCTTATAACCAAGTTTGGATCATAAAAAGATAGGCCCATTTGCAAAAGTATCCATTTGGCCCTTATTTGCTTCACATTTTCACCCAAAATTAGCCAACTTTGACAGGGTATATCTCCCTCACTTTTTAAGATATGGAAGATTTCTAGGACTTTTTGGAAACCTCAAGATGTCCTCTACAAACCACTTTGGAACATATTTTTCATTTGGAGATTTTATCTTGATGATATGGGCTTTGACAAAAAACTGCTTTTGGTTGACTTCTAGAAGGACCTGTAATGTTTTGAACCATATATCTTAAATGAAGCATTTTTGGCCTTGGCATGTCAGAGACAAAGTTGTAGAGAATTCAATTTCCTTCCAAATAGGATTTGTTTGGGAAATATTTGATACTCCATGTGAAATTTATGGCTGGTCAAAGTTTAGTTGACTTTCTCCTATAAAACACTGATTTAGAAACTATGAACTTTGTTGATTTCTGAGCTCTTCTTGATGAATCATGATAGTCCCTTGATCAAATTATGAATGTTACTTCATATTCTTGATGTTGACCAAAAATCAGGAGTTTTGATTGTGATTTGACCATAGTTGACTTTTAGGTCAAACTAGTCGACTATTGACTGCCTGAGCAATTGAATTAGCAATCTTGTAAACTGAGACTTGAAACTTGTCATGGAGATGATTTGAATCCCAAGATATCATATGAAGCTTACTTGAGGCCTTGATATATCCTTTCTCCTTAGCAAATCCAAAACCCTAATTTGAGGACCCTTTGATTAGGAGAGTGTGCCTTAGGTTAACCCTTGAGCCTCGAATCGTTGTATGAGTTCGACAGTGAAATGAGATGGGCAAATTTTAGGGTATGAAACTTGGGTGAACCTCGTTCATGTGGTGGTACCCAAGAAAGGTGGAATGATGGTGATTCATAATGACAAGAACGAGCTAATTCCTACAAGAACCGTGACGGGGTGGAGGATGTGTATAGACTATCGTAGGCTAAATTAAACTACGAGAAAATATCATTTTCCTTTTCCTTTCATGGATCAAATGCTCGAAAGATTATCTGGCCAATAACTATATTGTTTCTTAGATGGATATTCGGGGTACAATCAAATTATAGTCAATCATGAGGATCATGAGAAGACGGCTTTTACAAGCCCTTTTGGTATTTTTGCTTATCGCCGAATGCCTTTCGGGTTATGTAATGCATTGGAAACATTTCAACGGTGTATGCAAGCAATATTTTATGACTTAATTGAGAAGTGCATTGAAGTCTTTATGGATGACTTCTCAGTTTTTGGTCCTTCGTTCGATTTATGCCTGCAAAATCTTGATGTCGTTCTAAGAAGATGTGTGGAATCGAACTTGGTTCTAAATTGGGAGAAGTGCAACTTTATGTTTATAGAAGGAATTGTTCTAGGCTACAAGGTGTTAGAACAAGATTTGTTCTGATCAATATTCTTAGTTTTGATGATAACAAGGATATGAATTTTGTGTGAGATAATGTGGTACTCTAATACATTGCAATTTCCTTTTCAGGAAATATATAAAGAGTATGCACAAATCAGCGCTCAGAAGCTTTGACTTAGAAGGTTCAGCATGCAACATCAGAAGATGGTCAAGGCAGAATCAGAACATGGGTCTATGGAAGCATCAGAAGAACTTAAGTTCAGAAGCAGAAGCACTGAAGTTCTCATGGTATCACGCTCAGAAGCACTTCAAGGTCAGAAGACAAGAAGATGCTATGCACCAAGCTGTTTGACTCTGATGATATTCAAACGTTGTATACACAAACATCAGATCAGAAGAAAGTACAGGTGGCAGGCTACGCTGACTGACAAAAGGAACGTTGGAAGCTATTAAAGGCAACGTCAGTAGACACAGCGTGAACAAGGCTCGAGGTAGTTGACAAAAGCGTGAAACATTAAATGCAATGCTGTACGGAACACGCAAAGCATTAAATGCTCCCAACGGTCATCTTCTCAAGTGCCTATAAATATGAAGTTCTGATGAGAAGCAAGGTAACAAATTCTAAACGAACCTATTCTGAATAACTTACTGAAACGCTGTTTAACTCAAAGCTCAGAAACTTCATCTTCATCAAAGCTCACTACATTGCTGTTGTAATATATTAGTGAGATTAAGCTTAAACGTTAAGAGAAATATCACTGTTGTGATTATAGCTTTTCAGAAGCATTTGTAATACTCTTAGAATTGATTACATTAATTTGTAAGTAACTAGAGTGATCAAGTGTTGATCAGGATACTCTAGGAAGTCTTAGCTTGTGTCTAAGCAGTTGTAATTAGAGTGATCACATGGTGGTCAGGATACTCTAAGAAAGTCTTAGCTTGTGTCTAAGCATTTGTTCCTAGAGTGATCAGGTTGTGATCAGGATACTCTAGAAGACTTAGTCGTGGGCTAAGTGGAAAACCATTGTAATTTGTTGCGATTAGTGGATTAAATCCTCAGGTGAGGTAAATCACTCCGTGGGGGTGGACTGGAGTAGTTTAGTTAACAACGAACCAGGATAAAAATAACTGTGCAAATTGTTTTTATCGTTCAAGTTTTTTAGACTACACTTATTCAAACCCCCCCCCCTTTCTAAGTGTTTTTCTATCCTTCAATTGGCATCAGAGCGCCGGTTCTAAGGTGCAAGCACTTAACCGTGTTTAGAAAAGATTCAGGAAGAGGAAAACGCTTCAATAAAAGATGGCTGGTGAAATTCCAACAGATCCACCTGCATCAACATCTGGCTCTGCTGAGCAATACAATGGTAACAATGATTATACTAGACCACCAGTATTTGATGGTGAAAACTTTGAATACTGGAAAGATAAACTGGAAAGTTACTTTCTTGGTCTAGATGGTGAACTATGGGATCTTCTGATGGATGGTTACAAACATCCAGTGAAAGCTAGTGGCGTAAAGCTTACGAGGCAAGAAATGGATGATGATCAGAAGAAGCTTTTCAAGAATCATCATAAATGTAGAACTGTTTTGCTGAATGCTATCTCTCATGCTGAGTATGAGAAGATATCTAACAGGGAAACGGCCTATGATATATATGAGTCATTGAAAATGACCCATGAGGGAAATGCTCAAGTCAAGGAGACTAAAGCTCTTGCTCTAATCCAGAAATATGAAGCCTTCAAGATGGAGGATGATGAAAACATTGAGAAGATGTTCTCAAGATTTCAAACGCTAACTGCTGGATTAAGAGTTCTGGATAAAGGCTACACCAAGGCTGATCATGTAAAGAAGATTATCAGAAGCTTACCCAGAAGATGGGGTCCAATGGTGACTGCATTCAAGATTGCCAAGAATCTGAATGAAGTTTCTTTGGAAGAGCTTATCAGTGCCTTGAGAAGCCATGAAATAAAGCTGGATGCAAACGAGCCTCGGAAGAAAGGTAAGTCTATTGCATTAAAATCTAATGTTAAAAAATGCACTAACGCTTTTCAGGCTAGAGAAGAAGATCCTGAAGAATCAGAATCTGAAGAAGAAGATGAACTGTCCATGATCTCCAGAAGGGTAAACCAACTCTGGAAGAGCAAGCAAAGGAAGTTCAGAGGCTTCAGAAGTTCAAAGAAATTTGAACGTGGATAATCTTCTGGTGACAGAAGATCTGACAAGAAGAAGGCTGTCTGCTATGAGTGCAATGAGCCTGGACATTACAAGAACGAGTGTCCAAAACTTCAGAAGGAGAATCCCAAAAAGAAGTTTCATAAGAAGAAAGGTCTTATGGCAACATGGGATGATTCTGAATCAGAATCAGAATCAGACTCTGAAGGAGAACAAGCCAACTTCGCGCTGATGGCTACAGAAGATGATGGATCAGAATCTACATCAGAATCAGATTCTGAAGAGGTATTTTCTGAGCTATCTAGAGAAGAGTTAGTTTCCAGTTTAACAGAACTTCGGGAACTCAAGGCTCATCTTAGTATCAAATACAAAAAGCTGAAGAAGCAGTTTGAATTTGAAACTATGAAGTTGGAAGTGGAAAAATCTGAATTGAAGGAAAAAGTTTTAAATCTATCCAAAGATAGTGGATCTCCTTCTGAAACAGAAAAATCCATTCCTAGCATGAATCATATTCTGAAAGAATATGACTCGAGCTTCAGAAAGTTCTTATCTAGAAGTATTGGCAGAAGTCATCTTGCTTCTATGATATATGGTGTTTCTGGAAACAGAAGGTTTGGTTTTGGCTATGAGGGTGATACCTCACATAAATTTGAACCTGTTGATGATCTGAAGATCACATACAAGCCATTGTATGATCAGTTCAAATATGGCCATGCTCATGATATTAGGCTCACTTCACATACACAGAAGTTTAACACTGTTCACACCAAGAAGCATGTGACACATCCTAAGAAATATCATGCTGACAAACCTAAAGAATATCATGCTGTTCCTCCTGTTAAATATTTTGCTAAACCCAAGTTCAATCAGAACTTGAGGAGAACTAACAAGAAAGGACCCAAGAAATTGTGGGTACCTAAGGAGAAGATAATTTCTGTTGCAAATATCCTTGGCGGCAAAGAGGACAAAAAGCAAAATGTCATGGTACCTGGACTCTGGGTGCTCGCGACACATGACGGGAAGAAGGTCTACATTCCAAGACCTGGTGCTTAAACTAGGTGGAGAAGTCAAGTATGGAGGAGATCAGAAGGGCAAAATCATTGGCTCTGGAACCATAAGTCTTGGTAACTCTCCTTCCATAACTAATGTACTTCTTGTAGAAGGATTAACGCATAAATTATTATCCATAAGTCAATTAAGTGACAATGGTTATGATATAATCTTCAATCAAAAGTCTTGCAAGGCTGTAAGTCAGAAGGATGGCTCAATCCTATTTACAGGCAAGAGAAAGAACAACATTTATAAGATAGATCTTCAGAATCTTAAGAATCAGAAGGTGACTTGTCTTATGTCTGTTTCTGAAGAGCAATGGGTCTGGCACAGAAGATTAGGACATGCTAGTTTGAAAAAGATTTCTCAGATTAACAAACTAAATCTTGTCAGAGGACTCCCTAATCTGAAATACAAATCAGATGCTCTTTGTGAAGCATGTCAGAAGGGCAAGTTCTCCAAACCTGCATTCAAGTCTAAGAATGTTGTCTCTTCCTCAAGGCCGTTAGAACTTTTGCACATTGATCTGTTTGGCCCAGTCAAAACAGCATCTGTCCAAGGGAAGAAATATGGATTAGTCATCGTTGATGATTATAGCCGCTGGACATGGGTAAAGTTCTTAAAACACAAGGATGAGTCTCATTCAGTGTTCTTTGAATTCTGCACTCAGATCCAATCTGAGAAAGAGTGTAAAATCATAAAGGTTAGAAGTGATCATGGTGGCGAATTTGAGAACAGATTCTTTGAGGAGTTCTTCAAAGAAAATGGTATTGCCCATGATTTCTCTTGTCCTAGAACTCCACAACAAAATGGAGTTGTAGAGCGAAAGAATAGGACTCTACAAGAAATGGCCAGAACCATGATCAATGAAACCAATATGGCTAAGCATTTCTGGGCAGAAGCAATAAACACTGCGTGTTATATTCAGAATAGAATCTCTATCAGACCTATTATAAATAAGACTCCTTATGAATTGTGGAAGAACAGAAAGCCCAACATTTCATATTTCCATCCTTTTGGATGTGTATGTTTTATTCTGAATACTAAAGATCATCTTGGTAAGTTTGATTCTAAAGCACAAAAGTGTTTCCTTCTTGGATATTCTGAACGCTCTAAAGGCTACAGAGTATACAATACTGAAACATTGATTGTAGAAGAATCAATCAATATCAGGTTTGATGATAAGCTTGGTCTTGAAAAACCAAAGCAGTTTGAGAATTTTGCAGATTTTGATATTGATATATCAGAAGTAGTAGAACCAAGAAGCAAAGCTGCAGAAGCTGGCAGTCTCAGAAGCAATGGATCAGAAGATCAAGTTACTGCATCTTTAGAGAATCTCAGGATTTCTGAAGAGCCAACAGTCAGAAGATCACCTAGACTTGCTTCAGCTCATTCAGAAGATGTGATCCTTGGGAAGAAAGATGATCCCATCAGAACAAGGGCATTCCTTAAGAACAATGCAGAATGTCAATTAGGTCTTGTTTCTTTGATCGAGCCAACTTCTGTTGATCAAGCTCTAGAAGATCCTGACTGGATAATTGCCATGCAAGAAGAACTAAATCAGTTTACAAGGAATGACGTATGGGACTTGGTTCCTAGACCAAAAGGATTTAATATCATCGGCACTAAGTGGGTGTTCAGAAACAAGCTAAGCGAGAAGGGAGAAGTGGTAAGAAACAAAGCCAGACTGGTTGCTCAAGGTTATAGTCAGCAAGAAGGGATTGACTACACAGAAACCTTTGCACCAGTGGCCAGGTTAGAATCTATTCGTCTATTAAATTCTTTTGCCACTCAACACAACATCACTCTTTATCAGATGGATGTTAAGAGTGCCTTTTTAAATGGTTATATAGATGAAGAAGTTTATGTCCATCAACCTCCTGGTTTTGAAGACTCCAAGTCTCCAAATCATGTTTTTAAATTAAAGAAATCATTATACGGATTGAAGCAAGCTCCGAGAGCTTGGTATGAACGTTTAAGTTCCTTCCTTCTGGAAAATGGTTTCACTAGAGGAAAAGTGGACACTACTCTCTTTTGTAAAATCTTTAAAAAGGATATTTTAATATGTCAAATATATGTTGATGATATCATCTTTGGAACATCTAATGCTACACTTGGAAAGGAGTTTGCTGAGTCTATGCAGGCTGAATTTGAAATGAGCATGATGGGAGAAATCAAGTATTTCCTTGGAATTCAAATCAACCAAACTTCTGACGGAACTTATGTTCATCAAACGAAGTATGTGAAAGAACTTCTGAAGAAGTTTAATCTTTCTGAAAGCAAAGAAGCCAAAACTCCTATGCATCCAACATGTGTCCTAGGTAAGGATGAGGTAAGTAAGAAGGTAGATCAGAAGTTGTACAGAGGTATGATTGGATCTCTTCTATACCTAACTGCTTCTAGACCTGACATTCTCTTCAGTGTTTGTTTGTGTGCTAGATTCCAATCAGATCCGACAGAATCTCATTTAACTGCGGTTAAGAGAATTCTGAGGTATCTGAAAGGTACTACTAATGTTGGTTTAGTTTACAAAAGATCCAAAGATTACAACTTAGTAGGATTCTGTGATGCTGACTATGCTGGAGATAGAATAGAAAGGAAGAGCACTTCTGGAAGTTGTCAATTCCTTGGAAGTCATCTGATCTCATGGTACAGCAAGAAGCAAGCTACAATTGCCCTCTCAACAACAGACGCAGAATATGTTGCTGCTGCTGGTTGTAGCACACAAATGCTCTGGATGAGAAGTCAGCTAGAAGATTATCAGATATATGAGAGTAACATTCCTATTTTCTGTGATAATACTTCTGCTATATGTTTATCTAAGAATCCTATTTTACATTCAAAAGCTAAACATATTGAGATTAAACATCATTTCATAAGGGACTATGTTCAGAAGGGTGTTATATCTTTAAACTTTGTGGATACAGACCATCAATGGGCTGATATCTTTACAAAACCCCTTGCTGAAGATAGGTTTAAGTTCATTCTGAAGAATATCAGTATGGATTTATGCCCAGAATGAGAAGATGAGAAGATCTTATGTATGAGTATCTTCTGAAATGAGATTGGATTAGTCTTTTATAAGAAGTTCTGATTGTAATCAATTAGAAGTAGTGATTCTGTTATTACTAACGTTTCATTGTCTAAGTTGACTCAGAATCTCTTTAAAAGTAAAACAGCTGTAACTGGCTATCCAGATGGTAAACACGTGTTCACTATTTCTGGACAAGCGTGCGTGCAGTTGAGGGGATGCCTACTTAGGTAACTGTGCTAATCACTTCTTTTGTCATTATTATCTCTCCTCACGTCATGTAACATTAAATGCTATCCATCATTTCCTTTTATTTTTTTTCTTTTAATACTCTTCAAACGTTTCTTTTCCCTCTTATATTTCTCTCTCTTGCATTCAGTTTCTTTTTCGCTCTCTCTCTCTTTGCATTCATATCATAAACCCTAGCGGTTTTCACTATCTGCAAACTTCATCATGAATCCTTCATCAAGCTCATCAAACCAAGAAACTGATCGTAAACAAAAGAGAAAGGCAACTGATGAACCAGAAAACAAACCAAAAAGAGTAAGGATCACCTACGATCCTCTCAAGGTGAACCCCTTTGAAGCTATGATGTCTGGAAACTATTCTAGACGTGTGTTTAAACCTCTTGATGGTATCCCTCAATCACCTTCCTCTTCACAAACATCCACCACCTCTTCCTCATCATTCATCTCTCTGGAACCACCATCTTCACCATTTGATATCTCTTCTCCTTCAACCCATCCCACAGATATCTCCTCATCTCTCTCACACCCTTTTCCCACCAGAACACCTAACCCTTACAGCTTTGTGTTTCCTGACTCCAGATTCACTGTCAACCCTCCAACACCTACCACTCAATCATTTCTTGAGCTTTTACACTCAGATGTAAATAGCTGGTTGGAGATTCTGGGTGCTGCACACCTTAACCATCTGGATGAGTATGCTACCTGCAACCTCTGGGAAGCCTTTCGCCAGGATTTTCTGGTTAGGGCTACGGACGTTCAGAGAAGGATCATGACTGAAGCACCTGGTGCTCGTGGTCGTCTCTTGGAAGTTGGTGAAAGCAGCTATCACCATCTCATCAGGAACAGAAGAGTTCTTGAAGAGAGGATACCTGCAGATGAGATGGAAGAAGAAAATCTCTGCAGAGACATCGTGGTATGGAGACCATGGTATCCAGTGCTGACTGGAGATTTTCAGTGGCTATTTAACTGGTTCAGAATGAACCCTTCTGAAAGCGCACCTCACATGGTCTTTCCAGAAGTGGTTTATCCTGCTGAAGTTGCTGGTCCTACTCCTCCAACAAACCTAGCAGCTATTCTTCAGGCGTTGGAAGTTGGAGCTTCTGAGTTGCCTGAACCAGAATATGCTGAGGCTGCTCCTGAGTCAGACTCAGATGTTGAGATGGAAGGTACAGAAGCTGAAGACCTTCTAGAAGATCGTCCTGCTGAGATTGTTGTCAATGTTGGCAGAAGTTCGGGTACTCTTTCTTCTGGTGAACCCTCAGCTCTGATGGAGACCTTGGAAGCTCTTCATCAGAATCAAGTTATGCTGGCTTCTCGTTTGGACGCGCAAGAAGCAGCCAATGCTGAGTTTCGCTCCTTCATGGCAAGGCAAACTGCAAGCACTGACGGGGTTCATGACATACTGGCGCAGATTTTGTCTAAGCTAGGGTCTTAGTCTTTGAGTCTTTGTAGTTTTCTTTCCTTGTTGCATCTGCTTTTTCTGCATACATCTTTTGTAATTCTGTTTGATTAATCAATGAAAAAATTAATTTTGTTTCTTTTCTTTGTCGTTTTCTACATCTGAATCTTTTATATTCTTTTTGATGTTATGACAAAAAGGGGGAGAAAATATATGATAAATGATCTGATTAAATATTATATCAGTTACCGGGTAAAAAGGCCTCACATTACTAACAGAACTTGCAAAGTTCTATGCTTTGAGTTGTGTTGTTGCAGGAATTGAAGATTATCTTTACAAGATCAACATAAGAACCAACAAGATGAATCAAGTTCTTGGATTTTTGAAGCAAGCTGAGTGCTATGAAGCTTCAGAATCAGAAGCAAGAAGGAAGAATGTTCAGATATTCTAATGATAGAATATGCTCTGAAACATTTTGTCTATTTGTTCTGACACATTCTATATGGCTCTGATACATATTATGTGTTCTGAAACATATTCTATGTTCTGACTCATTCATGCTGACTTTTTGATCGGTCACCATTTCTGCTTAATTTCATCATAAATTCAGCATAAGATCGCCATACTTGGTAACACTTTGTGGTTGTTTTTAAGTGTTTTTATTTGATTCATCTAATTCTAGTTATTTTGTGTGCATTTTGTTTTTGTGCCATTTATCTTTGTCTATTAGGTGCTTTTGATCTCTCTACTTAGTGGTTGTAGGTTAATTCTGGATCAGATGGAAATTGCACAAGTGTTGGTGTAACAGAAGCTGAAAATCGTGACAGGCGTGTAGTATTTTGATCATAACTGGAGCTTCGTAACTCGGAATGACGCGGTTCCGGTGGCAAAATTTCGCTAACGAAAAGGGCTACAACTTTGATGTTGAAGTCAAAGCCAAAAAAGGCAGGGTCGGACACGGTCAGACCGTGTCAAGTGACACGGCCGTGTCCGACCTGCTGAAGAATTCTCCCCAAAAGTGGCAGAAGCTGACACGGTCAGCCCGTGTCAAGTGACACGGCCGTGTCAGCCTGTGCGGACAGAATTTCTGATTTTCTATGTTTTTACAATTTTAAAGTTCCGGGGGCAATTTGGGTATTCCGGTTGAGATTTGAAAACCTAGAGGGATTAAAAGAGGATTGAGAGACAAGGAGAAGACACTTTTGATCATACGAAAGAATTCCAGAAGAGAGCAAGATAGCGTTATCAAGGTTGTGGAAGACGAAGAGATTCAACGGTGGAAACCATTAAAGATCAGAGTTCTCCTAATCTTTTTTAAATGTCTAAACTTTCTGATTTTGGTTTCTTGAATATTATGAGAGGCTAAACCCCCCAATGCCAGGGGGTGTCCATAATTTGCATTGTAATGACTCTGAATATCGTTGTTCTTTAATCAAGATTTCATATTTTGCAACTTAATTGTTTAATGTTTTTATTGCTTTCTTTGTCGGCAAAACAAGATTGATCCACGGTTAACAATCTGTAGGACTACGGTTGTTAAGGTTTTTAAACAATTAAATCTTATTGTTATCACCTAGGCCTAGGGATACCGTAAGGTTATTTGAAAAATTCTTGATTATTTACATCTTTGGTTCACAAACCTTTGTTTCTAAGGACTTAGGCATTAGGATTGCAAACCAAAAGGTTTTCACTAAGGACTTAGGAAAACACCCTTAAGAACAAATAGTTGCATCATATGAACTTGTTAAAGAGATCTTATTACAGAGTCATTAGAAGGCTGATCATACACCTACCTTGGCATTACTCTAAATTTATACACAAAAGCTATTTTACTTTCAGCTTATTTATTTGAATTTTATTATTCCAATATAAAAACCCCATATGCTCTTTTGTTTAATTGACTGTTTACAATAATTTATCTTTCCTACGCAATCCTCGTGATCGATACTTGGGGTAAAACCCATTATTACTACATCGGTGAAAATAGTACACTTGCTATTTTTCCGATCACTTTTGTCGTTTAGTTTTGTTTTGTAACATTTCAGGATGTAGAGATGCTCTGATGATGCTCTGGTACATTCAACAATGTTATGATACAATCTAGCATGAAGTGATGTAAGAAGAAATTCAAGCTCTGAAGTTGTCCCAATGGAAGCAAGAATCAGAAGCTGTGAATGTTCTGTGGATCTAAAGAAATTCAATGTTCTGAAGCTGTCCTATGGAAGCAGAAATCAGAAGTCATGAATGTTCTGAAGATCAAGCACTGTGAACGTCTCTACTGAAATACTCAGGGAAGTCTTTTATTATTAAAATTCTTCTAGTATTAATTTCAGGGGGAGATTATTCATTTGAGGGGGAGATTATTAATCTCAGGGGGAGACATATTCACATGCTTATGCTATAGCTGTGTAAATTGTCTTTAGCCGTCTGCTCTTTCTGATCGCAAATTCATATCATTTATATATGTTTTTGTCATCATAAAAAAGGGGGAGATTGTTAGAACAAGATTTGTTCTGATCAATATTCTTAGTTTTGATGATAACAAGGATATGAATTTTGTGTGAGATAATGTGGTACTCTAATACATTGCAATTTCCTTTTTAGGAAATATATAAAGAGTATGCACAAATCAGCGCTCAGAAGCTTTGACTCAGAAGGTTCAGCATGCAACATCAGAAGATGGTCAAGGCAGAATCAGAACATGGGTCTATGGAAGCATCAGAAGAACTTAAGTTCAGAAGCAGAAGCACTGAAGTTCTCATGGTATCACGCTCAGAAGCACTTCAAGGTCAGAAGACAAGAAGATGCTATGCACCAAGCTGTTTGACTCTGATGATATTCAAAAGTTGTATACACAAACATCAGATCAGAAGAAAGTACAGGTGGCAGGCTACGCTGACTGACAAAAGGAACGTTGGAAGCTATTAAAGGCAACGTCAGTAGACACAGCGTGAACAAGGCTCGAGGTAGTTGACAAAAGCGTGAAACATTAAATGCAATGCTGTACGGAACATGCAAAGCATTAAATGCTCCCAACGGTCATCTTCTCAAGTGCCTATAAATATGAAGTTCTGATGAGAAGCAAGGTAACGAATTCTGAACGAACCTATTCTGAATAACTTACTGAAACGCTGTTTAACTCAAAGCTCAGAAACTTCATCTTCATCAAAGCTCACTACATTGCTGTTGTAATATATTAGTGAGATTAAGCTTAAACGTTAAGAGAAATATCACTGTTGTGATTATAGCTTTTCAGAAGCATTTGTAATACTCTTAGAATTGATTACATTAATTTGTAAGTAACTAGAGTGATCAAGTGTTGATCAGGATACTCTAGGAAGTCTTAGCTTGTGTCTAAGCAGTTGTAATTAGAGTGATCACGTGGTGGTCAGGATACTCTAAGAAAGTCTTAGCTTGTGTCTAAGCATTTGTTCCTAGAGTGATCAGGTTGTGATCAGGATACTCTAGAAGACTTAGTCGTGGGCTAAGTGGAAAACCATTGTAATTTGTTGCGATTAGTGGATTAAATCCTCAGGTGAGGTAAATCACTCCGTGGGGGTGTGAAATTCTGGACTCAGACACGCGATGTCTTACAGGATGTCACGACATCATTATCTGAATGTTTTCAACCAAATGAACAAAGAGTAAACAATAAACAACACAGGAAAATTGTTAACCCAGTTCGGTGCAAACACACCTACATCTGGGGGCTACCAAGCCAGGGAGGAAGTCCACTATAAGTAATATTAATTCAAGGTAATACAACTCAATATTACGCCTCTCACTTAATATCTACCCAATGCAACTTCAATCTAAACAACTAGACCAGAGTTCCTACTCACTCCCCCTCAATCACAGCAGTGATGAAAAACTAACAGACGAAAAGCAACAGAAGACACTCTTCAAAAACACAACTTGATCTTGCTTAAAAGCTTTGATCAAGAACAATAGTACTCTTGCTTAAAAGCTTCGAGTACTTTTTACAACTCAAAACAGAAACACCTAGACCAAGACAATCATCATGATGATTGTTTGGCTTACAAGAAATCTAATACACAGACGAACAACACCACAGACTTCTGGACGGCAAACCCTAAAAAAAAAACCACATCCAGCAGCTTCTTCATTTGATATATATAACCTTGCAGCAGCTGGGCCTTAGATCCAATAATAGTTTTAAACCTAATTAAAACCATTTTCAAAAGACAGAGATCCATCGCATAACGTTGTTCTGAAACAAGGCAGTATCCAAAGTTTCCAAAAGAGGCGCGCAAATACTTAACAGATCAAATAACCATAACGCGAACATAGTAAAACTCAGCAGCTTCGGATGTCATGACATCGGTCTTGACATCAGTAAAAACCTGCACAAGAAAAACTTCAAAACAATGCATGTCATGACACCGGTCTTGACATGATAAAGACACTATTTGTTTTACCAAAAAATACAGCCAATCAAAGACATCTACAAACTCCCCCTTTGCCGAATTTTTGGCTAAAACAATAATAGATGATACCATCAGAGATCAGAGTACACGCAGCAGCCAATAGAAACAAGGATCCACCAAAAAACAGAATACATTCTGTTAGCCAACAGCATCTTGCTCATAGTACAACCAAGGAACCAAACAGAATAACAGCAACCAAATCAACAACCAAATCATCAACCCAAATCATCATCATCTATCACTTCTCCCCCTTTCTAGCCACAAAAGGAGCCAAACAACAGGTGAAGATTTACACTTTAGAATCATTATCCTTACTCATCTCCACATCATTGAAGCTACTAGTCCGAGCATCAGCATCCTCACCCTCCTCAGCCATCACTACCAACAGAATGATCATTACCACCATCAGCAGAGTATCCTTGACAGTCAAGAAAGAAATAGTGCTGATCCCACACCCAATTAATTGCTATAATCCTTCACAAAGACAAATGCCTAGTTTGCTTCTTAGATTTTCAAATTGATTAGCATCCAAGGCTTTTGTGAAAATATCAGCAAGTTGAAGGGTTGTAGCAACATGTTCCAAGACAATTGTTTTATTTTCAACAAGATCTCTAATGTAATGATGTCTAATATCAATGTGCTTGGTCCTGCTATGCTGAATAGGATTCTTTGAAATGTTAATGGCACTTAAATTGTCACAATATAATGTCATGACATCTTGTGTGACATTGTATTCTGATAACATCTGTTTCATCCAAACAAGCTGAGAGCAACTACTTCCTGCTGCAATGTATTCTGCCTCTGCAGTGGACAGAGACACACAATTTTGTTTCTTGCTGAACCATGAAATAAGATTATTACCCAAGAAGAAACACCCTCCTGAAGTACTTTTTCTGTCATCAGCACTTCCTGCCCAGTCTGCATCACAATATCCAGTGAGAATGGGTTCACACCCATGAGAGTAGAGCATTCCATATTCACAAGTACCATTCACATATTTCAGGATCCTCTTGACTTGATTGATATGGCTGGTTTTGGGTTCTGCTTGATACCTGGCACATACCCCAACAGCAAAGGCAATATCAGGTCTACTGGCTGTAAGATACAGCAGACTTCCTATCATGCTTCTGTATAGACTTTGATCAACACTGGTTCCCTTTTCATCTTTGGTCAGCTTCAAATGGGTAGGTGCTGGTGTCCTTTTGTGAGAAGCATTTTCCATTCCAAACTTTTTGACAATATTTCTAGCATACTTGCTCTGAGAGAGAAAGATTGAGTCTTCCATCTGTTTGACTTGTAGCCCAAGAAAATAGGTTAATTCTCCAACTAGACTCATTTCAAATTCAGATTGCATCTGATCAACAAAATGTCTAGTCATCTTGTCTGACATTCCACCAAATACAATATCATCCACATAGATTTGAGCTATCAGAATCTTCCCTCCTTCATCTTTAACAAAAAGAGTTTTATCTATCCCTCCTTTCCTGTATCCATTGCTAGTAAGAAACTCAGTTAGTCTCGCATACCAAGCTCTAGGGGCTTGTTTCAGACCGTAAAGAGCTTTTCTTAATTTGTATACATGATCAGGGTGGTTTGGATCTGCAAAACCTTTAGGTTGTTCTACATAGACTTCCTCATTCAAATATCCATTCAAGAAAGCACTCTTCACATCCATCTGGTATAGTTTGAATTTCAGAATACAAGCAATTCCTAACAATAGCCTAATTGACTCAAGTCTGGCAACAGGGGCAAAGGTTTCATCAAAGTCAATTCCTTCAACTTGGGTGTATCCTTGAGCAACTAGCCTTGCTTTGTTTCTGATAACAGTTCCCTGTTCATCTGACTTGTTCTTGTAAACCCATTTAGTTCCAATG
Organism: Vicia villosa; assembly: GCF_029867415.1. Lineage (NCBI taxonomy): Eukaryota > Viridiplantae > Streptophyta > Magnoliopsida > Fabales > Fabaceae > Vicia > Vicia villosa. The sequence continues at coordinate 558,236 of NW_026705050.1, forward strand.
ACATTAGTACCTTTAGGTCTTGGTACCAGCTCCCATACTTCATTTCTTTCAAACTGACCTAATTTTTCCTGCATGGCATTAATCCAGAACTCATCTGTTAATGCTTCCTTGACATTTTTAGGTTCAATTTTTGACACAAAACAAGAGTTTGAGACAACTTCTTTTGACCTTGTAACAACTCCACTGTTGAGATCTCCTATAATAAGATCTTTAGGATGATCTTTCTGAATTCTTATAGAGGGACTCTTGTTAGGAGGTTCAGTCTCAGCCTCTGTGATAGTGGGACTGCAATCATCTTCTCTTGTAGATCCTTCTGCTGTAAGATCCCAGAATGTTCCGACATCTTCTGTGACATCTGCTTGATTGTGAACATCATCAACCACAACATTTATGGATTCCATTATTGTTTTGGTTCTTGAGTTGAATACTCTATAGGCTCTGCTGTTTGTAGAGTAGCCCAGAAAGATTCCTTCATCACTCTTGGGATCCATCTTCCTCCTGTGATCTCTATCAGTAAGAATGTAACACTTACTACCAAACACATGGAAGTATTTGACAGTGGGTTTTCTTCCCTTCCAGATCTCATATAGGGTGGTAGAGGTTCCTTTTCTTAAGGTGACTCTATTATGTACATAACAAGCAGTATTCATGGCTTCAGCCCAGAAGTAGATAGGAAGATTCTTAGCATGAATCATAGCTCTTGCTGATTCTTGAATAGTTCTATTCTTTCTTTCAACAACCCCATTTTGCTGTGGAGTAATAGGGGAAGAGAATTCATGATGTATTCCTTCAGAGGAGCAGAATTCAGCAAACTTTTGATTCTCAAATTGTTAGAACAAGATTTGTTCTTATCAATTATCTTAGTTTTGATGATAACAATAATATGAATTTTGCTTAAGATAATATGGTACTCTAATCCATTGCAATTTCCCTTTCAGGAAATATATAAAGAGTACGCATAATTCAGCGCTCAGAAGATGTGTCTCAAATGGTTCAGCATGCAACATCAGAACATGGTCTGGCAAGACATCAGAAGATGGTCGAAGCAGAATCAGAACATGGGTCTATGAAGCATCAGATGAACAAGAGATCAGAAGCACTGAAGATCAGAAGATGGTATCACGCAACAGAAGCACTTCAAGATCAGAAGATCAGAAGATGCTTTGCACCAAGTTGTTTGACTCTGATGATATTCAAACGTCGTTTTCACAAACATCAGATCAGAAGGAAGTACACGTGGCAGACTACGCTGACTGACAAAAGGAACGTTAAAGCTACTAAAGGCAACGTCAGTAGACACAGCGTGAACAAGGCTCGAGGTAGTTGACAAAAGCGAATAACATTAAATGCAATGCTGTACGGAACACGCAAAGCATTAAATGCACCCAACGGTCATCTTCTCAACGCCTATAAATATGAAGTTCTGATGAGAAGCAAGAACGATTTCGCACCAATACAATTCAAATTAACTTGCTGAAACTCTGTTCAAATCTAAACTCAGAATCTTCATCTTCATCAAAGCTCACTACATTGTTGTTGTAATATCTTAGTGAGATTAAGCTTAAACTGTAAGAGAAATATCACAGTTGTGATTATCGCTTTTAAGAAGCATTTGTAAACTCTTGAATAAATTACATTAAGTTGTAAGGAACTAGAGTGATCGGTTGATCAGTATACTCTAGGAAGTCTTAGCAGTTGGCTGAGCAGAAAGTCTTAGGAGTGAACTAAGCCTAGAGTGATCGTGTTGATCAGTAGACTCTAGAAAAGTCTTAGGAGTGAACTAAGCAGTTGTTCCTGGAGTGATCAGTGTGTGATCAGAAGACTCTGGAAGACTTAGTTGCGGACTAAGTGGAGAACCATTGTAATCCGTGCGATTAGTGGATTAAATCCTCAGTTGAGGTAAATCATCTCTGCGGGGGTGGACTGGAGTAGCTTCGTTAACAGCGAACCAGGATAAAAATAATTGTGCATTTTATTTTTATTGTCCAAGATTTAAAGTCACACTTGTCCAAGAAATGTAGAACTGTTTTGCTGAATGCTATCTCTCATGCTGAGTATGAGAAGATATCTAACAGGGAAACGGCCTATGACATATATGAGTCCTTGAAAATGACTCATGAGGGAAATGCTCAAGTCAAGGAGACAAAAGCTCTTGCCTTAATCCAGAAGTATGAAGCCTTCAAGATGGAGGATGATGAAGACATTGAAAAGATGTTTTCAAGATTTCAAACTCTTACTGCTGGATTGAGAGTTCTTGACAAGGGATACACCAAGGCTGATCACGTAAAGAAGATCATCAGAAGCTTACCCAGAAGATGGGGTCCGATGGTGACTGCATTCAAGATTGCGAAGAATCTGAATGAAGTTTCTCTGGAAGAGCTTATCAGTGCCTTGAGAAGCCATGAGATTGAGCTGGACGCAAATGAGCCTCAAAAGAAAGGTAAGTCTATTGCATTAAAATCCAATATCAAAAAATGCACTAACGCTTTTCAGGCTAGAGAAGAAGATCCTGAAGAATCAGAATCTGAAGAAGAAGATGAACTGTCCATGATTTCCAGAAGGCTAAATCAACTCTGGAAGACCAAGCAAAGGAAGTTCAGAGGCTTCAGAAGTTCAAGGAAATTTGAACGTGGAGAATCTTCTGATGAAAGAAGATTTGACAAGAAGAAGGTCATGTGCTATGAATGCAATGAGCCTGGACACTACAAGAATGAATGTCCAAATCTTCAGAAGGAAAGTCCCAAGAAAAAGTTTCATAAGAAGAAAGGTCTTATGGCAACCTGGGATGAGTCAGAAGATGATTCAGAAGATGAGCAGGCCAACTGTGCGCTGATGGCGACAGAAGATGACGGATCAGAATCTACATCAGAATCAGATTCTGAAGAGGTATTTTCTGAACTTACTAGAGATGAGTTAGTTTCCGGATTAACTGAACTTCTGGAATCCAAGTCTCAGATTTGTATTAAATACAAAAAGCTGAAAAAGCTATTTGAATTTGAAACAAAGAGGCTTGAATTGGAGAATTCTGAATTAAAAGAAAAACTTTTAAAACTATCCAATAATGTTGGATCTCCTTCTGATTCAGAAAAATCCACTCCCAGTCTAAACCATATTCTGAAGGAATATGATTTAAGTTTCAGGAAGTTCCTATCTAGAAGTATTGGCAGAAGTCAACTAGCTTCTATGATATATGCTGTATCTGGAAACAAAAGAGTTGGCATTGGTTATGAGGGTGAAACCCCATACAAACTTGAACCTGTTGATGAAATGAAACTCACATACAAGCCATTGTATGATCAGTTCAAGTATGGCCACTCTCATGATATTAGGCACACTTCACATGCACAAAGTTTTCACATTACACACACTAAGAAGCATGTGACACAACCTAGGAAATATCATGAAACTCACATTAAGAATTATCATGCTGTTCCTCCTATTGCTTACAATGTTAAATCCAAGTTCAAACAGAACTTGAGAAAATCTAACAAGAAAGGACCCAAGAAAATGTGGGTACCTAAGGATAAGATTATTCCTATTGCAGATATCCTTGGCTGCAAGAAGGACAAAGCACAACATGTCATGGTACCTGGATTCTGGATGCTCGCGACACATGACAGGAAGAAGGTCTATGTTCCAAGACCTGGTACTTAAGTCTGGAGGAGAAGTCAAGTTCGGAGGAGATCAGAAGGGCAAGATAATTGGCTCTGGAACTATAAAATCTGGTAACTCTCCTTCCATCTCTAATGTTCTTCTTGTAGAAGGATTAACACATAACCTTTTATCTATCAGTCAATTAAGTGACAATGGTTATGATATAATCTTTAATCAAGAGTCTTGCAAGGCTGTAAATCAGAAGGATGGCTCAATCCTATTTACAGGCAAGAGGAAGAACAACATTTATAAGACAGATCTGCAAGATCTTATGAGTCAGAAGGTGACTTGTCTGATGTCTGTTTCTGAAGAGCAGTGGGTCTGGCACAGGAGATTAGGTCATGCTAGTTTGAGAAAGATCTCTCAAATTAACAAACTGAATCTTGTCAGAGGACTTCCTAATCTGAAATTCCAATCAGATGCTCTTTGTGAAGCATGTCAGAAGGGCAAGTTCTCCAAACCTGCATTCAAGTCTAAGAATGTTGTTTCTACCTCAAGGCCATTAGAACTCTTGCACATTGATCTGTTTGGACCAGTCAAAACAGCATCTGTCAGAGGAAAGAAATATGGATTAGTCATCGTAGATGATTATAGCCGCTGGACATGGGTAAAATTCTTGAAACACAAGGATGAGACTCATTCAGTGTTCTTTGATTTCTGCATTCAGATTCAATCTGAAAAAGAGTGTAAAATCATAAAGGTCAGAAGTGATCATGGTGGTGAATTTGAGAACAAATCCTTTGAAGAATTCTTCAAAGAAAATGGTATTGCCCATGATTTCTCTTGTCCTAGAACTCCACAGCAAAATGGGGTTGTAGAACGAAAGAATAGGACTCTTCAAGAAATGGCCAGAACCATGATCAATGAAACCAATATGGCTAAGCATTTCTGGGCAGAAGCAATAAACACTGCATGCTATATTCAGAATAGAATCTCTATCAGACCTATTCTAAATAAGACTCCCTATGAATTGTGGAAGAATAGAAAGCCTAACATTTCATATTTCCATCCTTTTGGATGTGTATGTTTTATTCTGAACACTAAAGATCATCTTGGTAAGTTTGATTCCAAAGCACAAAAATGTTTTCTTCTTGGATATTCTGAACGCTCAAAAGGCTACAGAGTATACAATACTGAAACATTGGTTGTAGAAGAATCAATCAATATCAGGTTTGATGATAAGCTTGGTTCTGAAAAACCAAAGCAGTTTGATAATTTTGCAGATTGTGATATTGACATATCAGAAGTTGTTGAGCCAAGAAGCAACGCATCAGAAGCTCAACCTCTCAGAAGCAAAGAATCGGAAGATCAAGTATCAGCTTCTCTGGAGGATCTAAGCATTTCTGAAGAACCATTTGTCAGAAGATCATCCAGACTCATCTCTGGACATTCAGAAGATGTCATTCTTGGAAAGAAGGATGATCCAATCAGAACAAGAGCATTCCTTAAGAACAATGCAGACTGTCAATTAGGTCTTGTATCTTTGATCGAGCCAACTTCTGTTGATCATGCTCTAGAAGATCCAGACTGGATAATTGTTATGCAAGAAGAACTGAATCAGTTTACAAGGAATGATGTTTGGGATCTTGTTCCTAGACCAGATGGATTCAATATAATTGGTACAAAATGGGTCTTCAGAAACAAGCTCAGTGAGAAAGGAGAAGTGGTAAGGAACAAAGCCAGACTGGTGGCTCAGGGTTATAGTCAGCAAGAAGGAATTGATTATACAGAAACCTTTGCACCAGTGGCCAGGTTAGAATCTATTCGTCTATTAATTTCTTTTGCCACTCAACATAACATCACTCTCTATCAGATGGATGTTAAGAGTGCCTTCTTAAATGGTTATATAGATGAAGAAGTTTATGTCCATCAACCTCCTGGTTTTGAAGACTCTATGTCTCCTAATCATGTTTTTAAACTTAAGAAATCATTGTATGGATTGAAACAGGCTCCCAGAGCTTGGTATGAACGCTTAAGTTCTTTCCTTCTGGATAATGATTTCACTAGAGGAAAAGTGGACACTACTCTCTTCTGTAAAACCTTTGAAAAGGATATTTTAATTTGTCAAATATATGTGGATGATATTATTTTTGGAACATCTAATGCTACACTTGGAAAGGAGTTTGCTAAGTCTATGCAGGGTGAGTTTGAAATGAGCATGATGGGAGAACTCAAGTATTTCCTTGGAATACAAATAAATCAAACATCAGAAGGAACATATGTTCACCAAACCAAGTATGTGAAGGAACTTCTGAAGAAGTTTAATCTTCTGGACTGCAAAGAAGCCAAAACTCCTATGCATCCAACATGCATCCTAGGTAAGGATGAGGTAAGTAAGAAGGTAGATCAGAAGTTATACAGAGGTATGATTGGATCTCTTCTATATCTGACTGCTTCTAGACCTGACATTCTGTTCAGTGTTTGTTTGTGTGCTAGATTCCAATCAGATCCTAGAGAATCTCATTTAACTGCTGTTAAGAGAATTCTAAGATATCTGAAAGGTACTACTAATGTTGGTTTAGTTTACAGAAAATCTAAAGAATACAACTTAGTAGGATTATGCGATGCTGATTATGCTGGAGACAGAATTGAAAGAAAAAGTACTTCAGGAAGTTGCCAATTTCTTGGAAGTCACTTAATCTCCTGGTACAGCAAGAAGCAAGCAACCATTGCTCTATCAACCACAGAAGCAGAATATGTCGCAGCTGCTGGTTGTAGTACACAGATGCTCTGGATGAAAAGTCAGTTAGAAGATTATCAGATATTTGAGAGTAACATTCCTATATTCTGTGATAATACTTCTGCTATATGTTTATCTAAGAATCCTATTCTTCATTCAAAAGCTAAACATATTGAGATAAAACATCATTTCATAAGGGACTATGTTCAGAAGGGTGTTATATCTTTAAACTTTGTTGATACAGACCATCAATGGGCTGATATCTTTACAAAACCCCTAGCTGAAGATAGGTTTAAGTTCATTCTGAAGAACATCAGTATGGATTTATGCCCAGAATGAGAAGATGAGAAGTTCTCATGTATGAGTATCTTCTGAAATGAATGTGGAACACTTTTTTTAATCAGAAGTTCTGATTGAATTCTTTTAGAAATTATGATTCGGTTATTACTAACGTTTCATTGTCTAAGTTGATTCAGAACCTCTTTTAAAGCAAAACAGCTGTTACGCTTTATCTCGGGATGGTAAACCTGTCATTTCTATTCATGGATATGCGCGCGTGCAGTTGAAGGGACGCCGACCATAGGTAACTGTGCTAGTCACCTCATTTGTCTTTATTATATCTCTCCTCATGTCACGTAACATTAAATGCTTTTCATCATTTACTCTCTTTCAGTTTTCTTTTTATACTCTTCAAACGTTTCTTTTCCCTCTCTTATTTCTCTCTCTCTGCATTCGGTTTCTTTTTCATCTCTCTCTTTTCATATCATAAACCCTAGCAATTTCCAATATCTGAAAGTTCATCATGAATCCATCGTCAAGCTCTGGGAATCAAGACAATGATAGGAAACAAAAGAGAAAGGCATCTGCTGAACCAGAAACCAAACCCAAAAAGATCAAAATCACCTATGATCCTCTCAAGGTGAATCCTTTCGAAGCAATGCTGTCTGGAAACTATTCTAGACGTGTGTTTCATCCTCCTGGTGAAAGCCCTCCATCATCTCTATCTTCTTCCTCATCTTTCGACCTTCAAGACTCTGCTTCCTCTAATCTTTCCTCTCCCTTAATCTCTTCTGACGACATCTCTTCATCTTCACCCGCTGAGGATGTTGTCTCTGGTAAAGGTGGTGGAAGATCTGCTTCAGGACCAAGTCTCCCTGATCCCTCGCCTGAAAGCCCAAGAAGCAGTCAATGAGGCGTTTTACTCCTTCATGGCATGCTGGCACAGACGTTGTCTTAGCTAGGGTCCTAGGATTTGGTCTTAGTAGCTTTATTGTTTCTTTGTTGCATATCTTCTTGTAATCCTCTTTTGATTTTATCAATAAAAAGTTTTCTTTGTGTTTTACATTCCAGTAAATGTTTTCTTTTGTCGTTTTATACATCTGAATCTTTTTAAATATTCTTTTTGATGTTATGACAAAAAGGGGGAGAAGATAAATGATAAATGATTTGATTAAATCTATCAGTTGCTGGGTAAAGGCTCCCACACATTCACTAACAAGAACTGCAAGTTCTATATGGTTTAAGTGTTTTGCAGGTACAAAGAAGTGAAGTGAATCTTCAGAAGCAAACACCAGAAGCAAAACCATAAGCAGCGTTATTCTGTAAAAGGAATAAGCTCTTGGAAACTGAAGCAAGCTGAGTGCTGTCAAGCTTCAGAGATCAGAAGCAAGAAAGAAGAATGAATCAGAAGCACTGAGAATAGAATTTGAATATCATTGTCTATCCTGTTCTGACAAAATTCTATTTGCTCTGATACATATAATGTTATGGCTCTGATACATTATTTGCTCTGATACATTATTTCAGCCTATATGGCTCTGATACATATAATGTGATCAAACATACATTTTATGTTCTAACTCGTTCATGCTGACTTTTGTTGTTTAGTTTTTGTTCTGTAACATTTCAGGATGTAGAGATGCTCTGATGATGCTCTGGTACATTCAACAATGTTCTGATACAAATCTAGCATGAAGTGATGTTGGTAGACATTCAAAGTTCTGAAGCTATCCGAGGGAAGCAGAAATCAGAAGATGTGAATGTTCTAGAAGATCCAGAAAATTCAAGTTCTGAAGCTGTCCTGAATGGAAGCAGAAGTCAGAAGCTGTGAATGTTCTGAAGATCAAAGAAACTCAAGTTCTGAAGCTGTCCACGATGGAAGCAGGAATCAGAAGCTGTGAGTGTTCTAAGGATCTAAAGAAATTCAAGTTCTGAAGCTGTCCAATGGAAGCAGAAGTCAGAAGCTATGAATTCTCTGAAGGCAGAAGCTTATATGATCGTCTCTACCGAAATAATCAGGGAAGTCTTTTATTAAAGTTCTTCGAGTATTTATTTCAGGGGGAGATTATTTATCTCAGGGGGAGATTGTTAATCTCAGGGGGAGACATATTCATATGCTTATGCTATAGCTGTGTAATTTGTCTTTTGCCGTCTACTCTTTCTGATCGCAAATTCATATCATTTATATATGTTTTTGTCATCATCAAAAAGGGGGAGATTGTTAGAACAAGATTTGTTCTTATCAATTATCTTAGTTTTGATGATAACAATAATATGAATTTTGCTTAAGATAATATGGTACTCTAATCCATTGCAATTTCCCTTTCAGGAAATATATAAAGAGTACGCATAATTCAGCGCTCAGAAGATGTGTCTCAAATGGTTCAGCATGCAACATCAGAACATGGTCTGGCAAGACATCAGAAGATGGTCGAAGCAGAATCAGAACATGGGTCTATGAAGCATCAGATGAACAAGAGATCAGAAGCACTGAAGATCAGAAGATGGTATCACGCAACAGAAGCACTTCAAGATCAGAAGATCAGAAGATGCTTTGCACCAAGCTGTTTGACTCTGATGATATTCAAACGTCGTTTTCACAAACATCAGATCAGAAGGAAGTACACGTGGCAGACTACGCTGACTGACAAAAGGAACGTTAAAGCTACTAAAGGCAACGTCAGTAGACACAGCGTGAACAAGGCTCGAGGTAGTTGACAAAAGCGAATAACATTAAATGCAATGTTGTACGGAACACGCAAAGCATTAAATGCACCCAACGGTCATCTTCTCAACGCCTATAAATATGAAGTTCTGATGAGAAGCAAGAACGATTTCGCACCAATACAATTCAAATTAACTTGCTGAAACTCTGTTCAAATCTAAACTCAGAATCTTCATCTTCATCAAAGCTCACTACATTGCTGTTGTAATATCTTAGTGAGATTAAGCTTAAACTGTAAGAGAAATATCACAGTTGTGATTATCGCTTTTAAGAAGCATTTGTAAACTCTTGAATAGATTACATTAAGTTGTAAGGAACTAGAGTGATCGGTTGATCAGTATACTCTAGGAAGTCTTAGCAGTTGGCTGAGCAGAAAGTCTTAGGAGTGAACTAAGCCTAGAGTGATCGTGTTGATCAGTAGACTCTAGAAAAGTCTTAGGAGTGAACTAAGCAGTTGTTCCTGGAGTGATCAGTGTGTGATCAGAAGACTCTGGAAGACTTAGTTGCGGACTAAGTGGAGAACCATTGTAATCCGTGCGATTAGTGGATTAAATCCTCAGTTGAGGTAAATCATCTCTGCGGGGGTGGACTGGAGTAGCTTCGTTAACAGCGAACCAGGATAAAAATAATTGTGCATTTTATTTTTATTGTCCAAGATTTAAAGTCACACTTATTCAATCCCCCCCTTTCTAAGTGTTTTTCTATCCTTCACAAATTCCTTTCCATGATCACTTCTAATTCTCACAACACCATTTTCTTTTTCTCTTTGAATTCTTTGACATAGGTCCTTGAAAACATCAAACACATCTGACTTTTCTCTAATAAAGTTTACCCAAGTGTACCTGGAGTAGTCATCCACAACCACATAAGCATATTTCTTTCCTCCAAGACTTTCTATTTGCATTGGTCCCATCAAGTCCATATGTAGAAGTTCAAGAACTCTGGAAGTAGTCAAATGTTTAACCTTTGGATGTGACATCCTGGTTTGTTTTCCTACCTGACATTCACCACATATTTTTCCTTCATCAATTTGTAGCTTAGGAATTCCTCTTACAGCTTCCAGAGAAATAATTCTTTTCATACCTCTTAGATGAAGGTGACCAAGTTTTTGGTGCCACAGCTTTGCTTCTTCTTCTTTAGAACAAACAAAAGAGTAGCTGGATTCATGAGACACCCACAAGTAGCAGTTATCTTTGGATCTGACACCCCTCATAACTACTTCCTTTTCTTTATTAGTAACCACACACTCAGCTTTAGTGAAGTTGACTTGGTATCCTTGGTCACATAGTTGACTGATGCTTATCAGGTTAGCTGTCAGGCCCTTGACCAACAGAACACCTTCTAAACTTGGCACTCCTGAACAGTCTAATTTTCCAACTCCTTTGATTTCTCCTTTAGCTCCATCACCAAAGGTTACATAACTAGTAGAATGACTTTTGATATCAACAAGCAGATTCTTGAGACCAGTCATGTGTCTGGAACATCCACTATCAAAATACCAGTCTTCTTTGGCTGAAACTCTAAGAGATGTATGGGCTATTAAGGCCATATTTTTAGGTTTCCATTGTTGCTTCTGGGTGGGCATGATCTGCTTAGGCTTGTAAGAAGGAGCTTGATCTGGATATCCATGTAGTCTGAAGCAAAAAGGCTTAATATGTCCAAATCTTCCACAGAAATGACATCTCCATCTTTGAAACTTTCTCTTCATTTCACCTTTCTCGTGATGTTGAGTCACATGTCTAGACATCGGCTTCAACATCTCAGCTTCAGGTTTAGTTCTGCTACTATCTTGGACATATTTCTTTGCACCACCAAAACCTATACCAGACATATCTCTTGAACTTTTTCCAACCTGCAAGATCTCCTCCAACATATCCGTGCTACTGTTCAACAATTTTACTGATTTTGACATCTGATCAAGTTTGGATTGTAGCAGGATAGTTTCACCATTCAGTTCAGATATAGTTTCATTAAGCTCTTTGTTATTAGCCTCCAACTGCGCTATGTATTTCTTCTGCTTTTCACCTTGTTGACACACTTCTGCACATTTGATACACAGCTTTCTGTAGGAACCTGCCAGTTCTTCAAAGGTTAGCTCGTCTTTCCTAGAATCTTCATTAGAATTGCAAATTCCAGTAAGGGCTGTGACATGTTTGGCTGATTCTTCTTCAAACTCACTCTCTGAATCTTCATCAGACCAGGAGACTGACAATCCTTTCTTTTGTTTCTTGAGATAGGTAGGGCATTCAGCTCTAATGTGTCCATATCCTTCACATCCATGACATTGAATCCCTTTGTTGTGGTTGTACTTTTCTTCTGGTTTAACTCCTCTGCCAGAGTCATAAGATCTACTGATGTCAGATGAGATGTTCTTGACATTAGGTCTTGGCTTCTGATCCATTCTTCTTATAATTTTGTTGAATTGTTTGCCAAGCATAGCTATAGATTCAGATAGATTCTCTTCTCTACTTTCCTCAACTTCCTCTTGAGAGTTGGACACAAAGGCTATGCTCTTGTTCTTCTTTTCAGAATTTTCACTGATTCCCATCTCAAAGGTTTGAAGAGATCCAATTAATCTTCTACCTTCATTTTGCTGATGTCCTGTGCCTCTTCTATAGCTGTAACTTTCATATCAAATCTCTTAGGTAGGGATCTAAGGATTTTCCTTACCAACTTTTCATCAGACATTTTTTCTCCCAAAGCTCCTGAGGTATTAGCAATATCGAGTAAATTCATATGAAAATCCTTAATACTTTCATCATCCCTCATCCTTAGATTTTCAAATTTTGTAGTTAGCAGTTGAAGTCTTGACATCTTCACTTTGGAGGTGCCCTCATGAGTAGTCTTTAGGATATCCCAGACATCTTTGGCTAGTTCACACTGGTGCACCAGTCTGAATATATTTTTGTCAATTCCATTGAATAGAGCATTTAGAGCTTTAGAGTTGCCAAGCGCCAATGCCTCTTCATCTTTGTCCCACTCTTCCTCTGGTTTAAGAGTTTTGTTGCCATCTTTATCAGTAATAACAGGATGTTCCCATCCTTTGTTCACAGCTCTCCATGCTTTGCTATTCACAGATTTCAGAAAAGCCACCATGAGAGGTTTCCAATAATCATAATTAGAACCATCCAGAATGGGTGGTCTCATTATAAATCCACCACCTTCTTTGTCCATCGAACCAGAAAGTACCTTCCCTAGATCTCACCCAGTAAAAACAGGCAGGGTGCCTGCTCTGATGCCAAATGAAATTCTGGACTCAGACACGCGATGTCTTACAGGATGTCACGACATCATTATCTGAATGTTTTCAACCAAATGAACAAAGAGTAAACAATAAACAACACAGGAAAATTGTTAACCCAGTTCGGTGCAAACACACCTACATCTGGGGGCTACCAAGCCAGGGAGGAAGTCCACTATAAGTAATATTAATTCAAGGTAATACAACTCAATATTACGCCTCTCACTTAATATCTACCCAATGCAACTTCAATCTAAACAACTAGACCAGAGTTCCTACTCACTCCCCCTCAATCACAGCAGTGATGAAAAACTAACAGACGAAAAGCAACAGAAGACACTCTTCAAAAACACAACTTGATCTTGCTTAAAAGCTTTGATCAAGAACAATAGTACTCTTGCTTAAAAGCTTCGAGTACTTTTTACAACTCAAAACAGAAACACCTAGACCAAGACAATCATCATGATGATTGTTTGGCTTACAAGAAATCTAATACACAGACGAACAACACCACAGACTTCTGGACGGCAAACCCTAAAAAAAAACCACATCCAGCAGCTTCTTCATTTGATATATATAACCTTGCAGCAGCTGGGCCTTAGATCCAATAATAGTTTTAAACCTAATTAAAACCATTTTCAAAAGACAGAGATCCATCGCATAACGTTGTTCTGAAACAAGGCAGTATCCAAAGTTTCCAAAAGAGGCGCGCAAATACTTAACAGATCAAATAACCATAACGCGAACATAGTAAAACTCAGCAGCTTCGGATGTCATGACATCGGTCTTGACATCAGTAAAAACCTGCACAAGAAAAACTTCAAAACAATGCATGTCATGACACCGGTCTTGACATGATAAAGACACTATTTGTTTTACCAAAAAATACAGCCAATCAAAGACATCTACAGGGTGGATTGGAGTAGTTTAGTTAACAACGAACCAGGATAAAAATAACTGTGCAAATTGTTTTTATCGTTCAAGTTTTTTAGACTACACTTATTCAACCCCCCCCCCTTTCTAAGTGTTTTTCTATCCTTCACAAGGTTTCTTCATGAGGTCTTGAGGTGGATCAAGCAAAAATTGAAGTGATCGAGAAGTTGCCTCCTCCTTTGAACGTGAATGGAATCATAAGCTTTTTGGGACATGCAGGTTTTTACCGAAGATTTTTCCAAAGTAGTAAAGCCCTTGAGTAATTTACTCAACAAAGGTACAAATTTTCTTTTTAATGAATCTTGTTTAAAAGCATTCCACAAGCTAAAAGAAAAATTGGTCACCGCATCCATAATCGTTGCTCCTAATTGGTCTCTTGAATTTGAACTTATGTGTGATGCAAGTGATTATGCGTTTTAGGCCAAATAAATAACAAAGTTTTTCATGCAATACATTATGCAAGCAAAGTTTTGAATGAAGCTCAAATTAATTATGCGGCAACCGAAAAAGAATTGCTTGCTATTGTTTTTGCTTTGGAGAAATTTCTTTCTTATCTAACTGGTTCAAAGATTGTTTGTTATACCGACCATACAGCTATCAAGTATTTGCTCACAAAGCCGGACTCAAAACAAAGGCTTATAAGGTGGATTCTCTTGCTTCAAGAGTTCGAACTTGAAGTTCGAGACAAAAAAGGGACAGAAAACTTGGTAGCTGATCACTTATCTCGGTTACTGAATACCGAGGTAACAAAACATGAAGATGAGGTCAAGGAAGAATTTCCAGATGAAAATCTGTTTATGGTTCAAGTTAGACCTTAGTTCGCGCATATGGCTAACCACAAAGCGACCGGGTGGATACCTGAGGATCTAACTTGGAATCAAAAATGAATTTTTTTGTCTAATGCTAATTTCTATGTGTGGGATGACACATACTTGTTTAAATTGAGTAATGATAATCTCTTGAGGAGATGTGTCACTAGTGAGGAATCAAAAATTATTTTATGGCATTATCACAATTCACCATATGGTGGGCATTATAATGGTTTGCGTACGGAAACCAAGGTCCTTCAGTCGGGTTTTTGGTGGCCAACTTTGTTTAAAGATGCCTACCATCATATGTTGAATTGTGATAGCTGTCAAAGGAATGGTGGAATAGGTAAACGTGATGAAATTCCCCTTCAAAGTTTCTTGTAAGTAGAAGTATTTGATTTTTGGGTGTCATACCCCAAAATTTTCCCATCATATTTTTATTGTTAAGCTCATTCAAGTAACAAAGGCTCAAGGTTTGACTAAGTGCATACTCTCTTAATCAAAGGCCTTCAAATTAGAGTTTTTAATTTCTTAAGAAAGATGAATGAATCAAGGTCTCAAGCAGGATTCATATGACCTATTAGGATTCAAATTAACCCCACGACAAGTTTCAAGCCTCAGTTCCCAAGATTGCTCAGTCAAAAGCTCAAAAAGTCAACAATCGACTAGTTTGACCTAAAAGTCAACTGTGGTTAAAATACAGTCAAAACTCCTGATTTTTGGCCAACATCAACATTTTGAAGTAGAATTCATCCTTTTATCAAGGGTTGATCATGATTCATCAAGGAAAATTCAGAAATCAACAAAACTCAAAGTTTCTAAATTAGGGTTTTGGACATAAAGTCAACTGAACTTTGACCAACCATAACTTTCACATGGAACATCAGAAATTTTCCAACGAAAGCTCATTTTGAAGGAAATTTCATTCTATACAACTTTTTCTCTCTAAAGTCAAGGCCAGAAATGCTTAATTTGGGAGATATGAGCCAAAACATTACAGGTCCTTCTAGAAGATCGCAAAAAGCTATTTTTTTGTCAGGAGCAATATCATCAAGATAAAATCTCCAAATGAAAAATATGTTCCAAAGTGGTTTGTAGAGGACATCTTGGGCTTTCCAAAAAATCCTAGATAATCTCTATAGGATGAATATTGAATGAGTTATGGCTTGCATAAGTTGGGAGAAATTTGGAAAATGGATGAAACCCCAAGTGAGGAATTTTGGTTTTTTGAGCAATGGGCCTATACTTTTGAAACCCCTACGTGATTATAAGCTTACAAGAGGCTCGTTAACCAATTATCAAATATTTATTTATTTTATTTCCTTTTTATTTGAATTAAATCACTTAAATTCAAATAAAATCAAATATAATCATAATTAAATGATAAATGATGGTGAGATTTTTTTAATTTATTTTTGATCAATCTAAAAGTCATCTTGGGGGCCATAAATCAATCTCATACAATATTTTGTGATATTATTCTTTTAGTTTTGGATTCATTTATTTTATTCAAAACTAAATCAAATAAAATTGTGATTTAATTATCAAATATTGTGAGATAAATTTTGGATATTCAAATTGATTCACCAAACCAAATCACACGTGAAAGAAAAGTCATGAAAATGAAATTGGCCAATATTGGAAAGTTTTCATGCGAGATCCAATCAAATATTCTTCCAATCAATCAATGGTTTTCTCTACAAGTTTTTAACCCTAATCTCTTCCTCTATATATATCCTAATTATTCATAAGCATAGGGGACGAAAATTAGAAGAAGGAGGCAACAAAAGAGCTAGGGTTGAAGGAATAAAAATTTCTCAAGAATGGTGGAAATCAAAAATAAATTTTCAAGAAGTTTTCAATCTAAACCAGTGATCAAACATCACTCTCAAAGGTCCCAGGAGGTGTTCTCAGTCATTATTTGAACTTGCAAGCACACAGGAGCCGCTCCCTCAATCAAACGGTTTTGGTAAAAAGTGTTGATTTTTGATTTTGATATTTCATGCGTTTTTTACATGTTTGATGCGTGTATACGTGTTTATGGTATTCATTAGAACAGGTTGGACGTCTCACATGAGAGCTTTGAGGTCTATAACGGAACCCACCATTGTTAGGGCTTCAAGGATGTGAGCTTTCGTCTCCCATGTTCCAAGCCCCTTCTGATCCAAACGACGCCTCCAATGGGTCCAGGACACCTTGCTTGCAATATCTGGGCATTTAGTTTAAGCGCTAATGTCAGTTTTTGCAGGTTTTAAAATTTCCCAGGAACGGTTGCAAAATCCACATGTAAAGTCCTAGGTAATTTCGTAAGAAAAATCGCAGGTGCATTGGAGGAAGATGATGAACAGTGCCTGAATACTTTTGACCACAAGTGCGATCTCCCCATTGGCTAATCAACAATATAACTCTCTCTTTCTCCTCCTCATTCTTCCACGCGTGACAACTGGGCCCCAGAGTTGACTGTTCGTTAGAATTCCAATATATCATTGCGTTTTAATATTTAATATTTGTTTCAGTCCCATTATTGACTCAAACGTACAACTCAGTTGGTAAAGGGGGGAGACACTATGACTCAAAGATCCAGGGTTCGAGCCCCACCAATGCCATTTACTTTTTTAGTAACTGCAAGTTCTATTAGGTTCGTGGATCCCGTGTGCAGTCCTCACGCATGACCGTCGTGCGTCTCTAATCAACAGCCACTGGATCTCAGATTAAATTAATCTAATGACCCAGAGCTTGCATACCACCATAGACCTCCAGGATGTACACACATTGGATCCTGTGCCTCCATGTTTTTCTTTCTTTCAGCTTTTGCTTTTTTTATGTTTATTTTGTGTTTTTATTATAATTATTATTAACCACCATTAACCCAAAAAATTAATCATAGTTTTTTGATTTAGGTTTATTCTAAAATTAATAATTAGGTTTAGTTTTTTTGACTTAGTTAATTAGGATTAATTCTTTTTTATTTAATTAATAAAATTTAATTTAAGTTAGATTTAGTATTAATTTCTATTATTTAGGTAATTAAAAATAGTTAGGATTTAACTTTAGTTTTTTAATTAGGTTAAATAACTTAATAATTTAAGTTTAATTTTAGGTTATGTTAATTATAAATAGATTTTAGGTTTAGCCTTTAATTAGCCTTTAACTGTAGGTTTTAACCCTTAGGTTTCAACCTTTAGGTTTGCCTAGGTTTTTTTAGCCATAAGATTTCAACCTTGATTTTTCTTAAAGTATATTTTATTCGCGATTTATCTCCTCATCCCATACTCTATGTATGTCGCATGTCTTTAATTGTTTATTTATTTAAATTTTTTGCCTTTATTTTAATTTATTTATTTTCTGCCATTTAAATTCTAGAAAATGTGTATAGGCTTGCAAAAGGTTTTTATTTAATAGTAATTAGGATTTACTTTTCTGTCTTTACTTTCCACACCTTATAACTATAACTGTGGTTTATATTTTCTACTTATATTTGATCGCGACTTTACGTGTCTATAAATCTGATAACTGCAAGTGCACAGTCGTGTCGTGTAGTTTTAAAAGATATCGAATCCACAGGGACTATGAATCGATCTACCGTTATCTAAGGTTACTATGTAAAGCTAGGAGTACTAAAATTTCGATTGTTCCTAAGGGAAAGTGATTGTGAGAGAATAAAGAATAATAATAAAAGACAGGTATCAGTATGTATTTCGTTTAACTACAGGAAATCCGAAGGTCCATTGGCTTTTGCATAATCAAATTAAAAATCTTTACTAATTCAATTGATTAAAAATCCTCGTCTCAAACTTTCGCTCTGTTGAGTCAGACTACTATCCTAATCCTAATGTACGCTTTCGCCATCCCATTAGATTTTAGAAGAGCTTTTTGGAAACAATGTAATTAATAAAATGCCTATTTTATGAGGTTGTTATCTATTTAAATCTCCTAATCTCAAACTTTCGCTCTGTTGACTCGGAGCAAGCTAATATCCCTAACGCACGCTTTCGCCATCCCGCTCGAGTGTAAAAACAATTTTTGGAAATAAATAAGTCCCAATTAGTTTTAATACGCTTTCGCCATCCTTAAAACTAATGTCCTATGTCTACTATCCAGTTAAAGACCTCAAACTTTCGCTCTATTGGTTTTAACCTTTGACCGTCTTAAGCCCTCAAACTTTCGCTCTATTGGTTTTAAGACTTACTAATTAAACTAGGCATATAAACCAAAAATAAGTGATAATTAATAAAACATAATTTAAGCCAATTTATTTCGGATCCCTACGGTTAACTTACTTTACATACCGACACCTTTAGTAATTTAGCCAGACATATTAATATGGTTAAACATGCATAAATAAATTTGGTTCATATTAATAGGCATATTAATTGGCATATAATATATCATGCAATAATAATATAAATAAAGGCGGTAAATTATAAACCTGAATTAAAATAAATCTGAATTAAATTGAATCTTGAAGTACTCGAACTTCCACCACAGCTTGGCTGGATCGTTCTTCGGAATTTAATGGCAGAAAATAAAAACAAGGAATTAAAACGATAAATCTAACGTAAGGCTAGATCTACGAAAAGTTCACAACAATTTCCAGTGTAGAAATCGTTGTGAGAAAATAAACGGTTGAATGAAAACAGAATAATGAAAAGTGGTTCGCGGTACAATTTCGGCAGCACTTTGTTGGCAGGAAATCGGACAGATTGAAGTGAGATAGCAGGTCCTATTTATAGGAGGGGATTTGCAGTTGGAATCCGTGAATTGAGGGACCTTTTTCTGACTGGGACTTGGAGACGTGCGTCTCCGATTCTTCAGGGAGGCAACTGACTGACTTGAGACGTGCGTCTCAAGTGGAGATTCTTTAGGGAGGTGGAGACGTGCGTCTCCCCTTTGCTGAGGTGGCAGAGACGTGCGTCTCTGCTTACTAGCGTGGCCTGGGTTGCTTTCCTTCGTGGGCTGGATTGCTCTTTTGGGCCTTTTGGGTCCTAATTGCACTCCCTTTTTACTTCAGCACCCAATTTACGTCTTTTAAGCATAAATATTGGTCATTTAAGCTCGATTTTCTTTCCTTTTCGCAAATAGACGTAATTGAAGTGTAAAACCTGAAACAAAACAAATACACGCGTAATATCACAATAAATTAATATAATAAACGGAAAATGCTATAAATATCTATGGATTTTAGGCTAAATATACGATATAAAATCGTGTTATCAAATTCCCCCAGACTTGAACCTTTGCTTGTCCTCAAGCAAAATAATAAGATAAAGATAAATAAAATACACTTCCTCCACGTCGCTCGGTCATACTCAGCCACATAGTGTTCTTATTTGAAAATAATGATAATGATCCTAGCAATAGGCTTATAGTAGCGACACTAGACAGCTCCCAGTATGCATACCAATCCGAATCATGCCATTATAGCTCGACCTTTTGACTCGTCATCATGTTTCACCCTTTTCATTCGTGTGCAATCACATTAAGCCCATTATCTCGACACGCACATAGCAGAGTAGTCGGTTAGTGACTATGATCCTTCTCATGGAGTTCTGGCACAATAAGTGGTATACTCCTTAGCGCTCATTTTGAGGATTGCGGGGAATAGGACAATAGTCCTTCCTACCAAGTTCAGTACCAGATGACTTCTGAACCAATCAACAATGAGTTTTTAAATTCTTTGTATTTGAGAATTGCGACCGTTAGGTTAAATGATCTTGTGAGGACCACCTTACTTAGTAGGCACATTTCTTATTATGGTTAAGCACATAATTTTTAGTATGAGGATCATACACTTATATTCATCGACTCTCTGCGTAGTAGGTGTCTAAGACGGTGCCGACTGCTAGAATAAACTACTAAAGGTTACTTCAAAAATTAAAGTCGGTGGTTTTGGTATAAAGGGTATTCAAATCGGTTACGCATACTCGGGGGTTTTAAAGTGTAGGGACTATAAGGATATTAACTTGAATCAATTTTAGTGCGTTGAGCGTTTGAGTAGCTTTGTATTTCTCGAACGTGTGGGGTTTGCGTTTATCGTTTAGGAGCAAAATTTTTGTTATGGCTCAAGAAAATGGAAGAAATTGAAATAACTACGGAATTATACATATAAGACTTAAATTCCATAAATATTCTTTATTGAATTTGAAAAACATTACAAGGAAGGGAAATAACTGAAGGAAAAAATAAAACGGAAATAGAAATAATATGACTCCCCCAGACTGAAATGATGCAATGTCCTCAGTGCATAAGAACTACTCCTCATTGTTGCAGTTGCGAGAACTGCTCGCGCCTCTTGTACGAACACGGCGACGTCTATCAGGCGAGTCATTCACACGAATGTCAAGATCATGCAAATATGTAGCAATTTCAGCGTATTGACTTTCGTTCCTAATAGCATAGTCACGGTGCTCCTGTTGCATCTCTCGGATGAGCCTAATTGTTTCAGTTTGGTTTGTCTGCATAGCTTGAACGAGTTGATCTTGGCGTTGAATAGCAGCATACATGGCTTCAAGAGTGATAGGCGGAGGGTTGTTTGGAGGAGGTTGGTTGACATCAGCTTGCCCTTGGTTGAGTTCTTCTTCATTGGCATCCATAGGTTCATTTGGATGTTCTTGTTGGTCATCTTGAGGGTTGTCTTCAATAAGCCTCCAACGTTGAACATAACGGATGTTGATTCTCTCAGGACATGGAAGGATGACATAAGGAATAGGAACTTTGTTGACGACCAAAGTGTATCGGCCATCATGGCGGGGTGAAACCAAGTGGGAGTCACGGCAGTAGGTGAGATCGAGTGACTGAGCAGGTTTCATGAGATGTGAGAGTGAGAGGAGCTCGTCACCAAGACCTAAAGCACAAGCCAAGGTAGTAATAATGCCGCCAAGCAAGAATGGGTTCGTAGCGGGGGCGTTGACTAAGCCTTGGATGTGTTGGAACATAAACGGTACGGCATTGAAACGGATATTGTTAAGCGCACAGTAAAGGAAAAATAATTCATTTTGGTTTACCTTGTGGTTGTTAGATCTCGCAAAAATAATATGCCCCAAAACACGTTGAAAATAACGTATAGCGGGGTTTTGAATGTGAGAAGCATGGAGAGCTCTCCAACCGGTAGGGTGTTCTCTAGTGAGATGGAACCAAAATTCAAAAGCGAGATCCTCCCAGGATCGACCATTTAGTTCTTGAAAGATTGAGCGGTGAGCAATTGGTGCATGATTAAAATGCAAATATGAAGCTACGACATCTTGATCTAGAGCATATTCACGGTTGAACATCCGAAATTGGATGCTACCGGTTGAGAGTGGTTGATTAGAGGGAGTGTCGTAGTTGAAGGAACTCAAAAATTCTAAGACGAGCGGCTCATAAGTAGGTACGGGTTCGGTACAAAGATGGTGGAGGCTAGATTTAGTGAGCAAACGGGTGACACCATCAATGAGACCCAAAGTTTCTAGACACTCGGTGTTCACAAATTTTGTGGGAACAACCGAACGTTCGTAGAAGGCGACATATTTAGTTCGTTGAGCATCATTGTCATCATCTCGGAAGATAATGTTTGAAAGGTCGGGAGGTGGTCTCTCGGGACGCTCCCTACGGATTAATGAACGTGGAGGCATGGTGAGTGTGGAAATGAAAAATAGAGATGAAGTGTAGGAGAAATAGAGAATGGTATGAGAGTTGTGAAGAAGAAGAGTGGTGGTGGTGTGGTTTTATAGTGAGGTTTGAAAATGGGGTGGTTAATGGAGAATTAAAATGGATTAATGGTGGTGTTTGAAGTTTGAATAGAATAGAAAAGTGGGAAATGAATGGAGTTTAAGAGGTGAATGATGGAGGATGAATGAGGTTAATGGAGTTTAAATGGAATAAATAGGGGAAGAATGAAGAAGATTGAAAGATGAATTTTGAAATTCAAATTCAAAATTCAAGAGGGAAAGAGAGTGGTCTGCGTGGTCAAACAGACTGCTGGCCTTGGGAGACGTGCGTCTCAGGCAGCCAGTCTGCTGGGGCAGAGCATGGAGACGTGCGTCTCCTGTTCCTTTGGTTCGTGTCAGCTGGCCCCACACAGATGGAGACGTGCGTCTCCTGTTGTAGGCAGGTGGGTCACGCATGCAAGTGACCAGACAGTACTGACAGATACCATTAATATTGTCCATCAGTTCATAACAGTGTCGGATTTTAATACTATTAACAGCAGAAAATTATAGGGAAGTATATATATAGCAGTTAATAGCAGTGTAACATAACACAGTAACAGTAATCAAAAGAAATTTGCATTGAATATTAAACTAGTACTGAGTGTTAACATAAGCAGAATGTAAAAGTGCAGAAAAAATGAAAATCTAAACTAGGAAAAAAAATTGCTAAAACTAGAAATAAAATCTAATAGTCTAATATGGTAACATCTAGCCACGTCTATTGTTGTTCTGATTAGACTGAATGTGTTTGAAAACTTCGTCGAACTGAGCATTTACGGTGTCGATAAAATCGAAGAAATGCATTTGCAAAGTGTGTAGCTCGTTGCGCACATGTTGTACATCTTGTTGTAGCGCAGTGATGGCTTGCTCGTGCGTATTCAGATTAGGCATTCTTTGATTCACCGATGCGGTAGATGTAGCGGGTTGTTGTTGCTCGACCTCGACATCAGTCATATCAACAGTGTAGTCATCAACAGAATTTTCAGAACGAGTTTCAGGCTCATACTCAGATATAGGTTCATCAATAGGAAGAGGTTCGTAATCAGGAATGGGTTCATCAACAGGAAGAGGTTCATAATAGCCAGGAGGTGTTTCAGGTTCAGATTCAGATGCAGGCATTTCCTCATCAAAATGTTCATAAGCTTGAGGAGTTTCAGGTGGTGGCTCTCTCTCAGGAATCTGACCATAGTAAAGCTAGTTGGTAGGGTTGTGCACACTCGTCCTAGGATTCGGTAAGGTGAACTGATACCAAACTTTGTTGTCAATGAGCAATTCAAAACGATCAGGTCCAAGGTTACCGATGATACCTCGATTAAAGCAGAAATTGATGTCCCTAGAGGTGTGGGTACCAAAAGGTGTCAATCTAAGCAAAGGCACTCTCATTCCTATGGCATTAGCAATCATAGTGACGAATCCGCCGATCCTAATGGGTGAAACTTCGTCTTGCGTGATGCGTTCGAAGTTTGTTAGCATGAATGCGATGGCATTGACCGGGCGATTCTGAGATGTACAAAACATGATGAACAGCTCTTCTCTAGTAACTTCAGTGACATTATCAGGCTTGCCAAAAATATAGTGAGCGAGGATCTTGTGAAAGTAGCGGAAAGCAGGATTGTGGATGTTCTCAGATTGAAATTCATTCTCTTCAGGGTTGTCGTTTCCAGTGATCTTGTCCCAGTATTTTTCCAACTCCCAGTATGGAAGATTTTCTTCAGCTACTTGGGCGTATGCATCAGGTCCATGAGGTAGTTCTAACATTTCAGCAAAGTCTCGGATGCAGAAATTAAACTCCATACCAAAGAGTCTAAAGAGAATAACTCCTTTTTCAGCCCTTGTCCACAGTTTGGAAGATAGGTCAGGGAGCTCAAGAATTCCAGGGTGAGCTTCCGATAAGTGCTAAACTTGCGGAACAAGTGAGAACCAGTCCAACCGATTTGGTTAAGCAGGTGTAGGATGCTTTCTTCGATACCAAGCTTCACCATAGTTGGTTGGTGAGGATAGCAAGTCAATTCCATGTGTCTTTCAGCCAGCTTGTTAAATCTTGCTTCTTGTCCTCTACCACGGAACACAACTTCCATATTGTCAACTTCTTGCATCGTAGTTAGTAGTTAAATGAAAAACCTAGAAGTTGAAAATATTGAGATTAAGTTAGAACTAGGCTAGTGTTAATTTTAAAAATAAAATTAAATAAAACAAGTTATAATAATAATTATAATTATAAAAAGGAAGTATTTTCTCGAATGAAGAAAGCGGCTATAATTATAATAATTATTATAAGATGTATGAAAAATAATAAGAAAATTAAAATCTAGAATGATTAAAAATAGAATAGTTAAATGAAGATTAAAAATTAAAATTTTAAAATTAAAATAAAATAAAAATAAAAAGAATAAATAAATGTGGGTTGTCTCCCACCAAGCGCTTTGTTTAATGTCGTAAGCTCGACGATTTTAAAATAGAAAACTATTTTTTCGAAAGAGCGGGCAGTTCGTCAAGTTTAAAAATTTCGATGTTTTCATCGTATTCGAGATGATGGTAATACTTAAGACGTTGCCCATTTACGACAAAAGGTTTGACGGTTTCTCCTTTGATTTCTATCGCTCCACTCGGAAATATGTTAGTTATTTCGAAAGGACCAGACCATCTAGATCGTAGCTTGCCAGGAAATAATTTTAGTCTAGAATTAAATAAAAGCACTTTATCGCCTATGCTAAAATTTTTCCTAGATATACGCTTGTCGTGCCATTTTTTCGTTCGCTCTTTATAGATTTTGGCGTTTTCGTAAGCGTCTTGTCTAAGTTCTTCTAATTCGTTTATGTCTAGAAGTCGTTTCTCGCCAGCGGCAGTGTAGTTTAGGTTTAAGTTCTTAATAGCCCAGTAGGCTTTATGTTCTAACTCTACCGGTAGGTGGCATGATTTTCCATAAACGAGTTTGAATGGGGTAGTTCCTATTGGAGTTTTGAAAGCTGTCCTATAAGCCCATAAAGCTTCGTTTAGCTTGGTTGACCAATCTTTCCTTGATATAGCAACAGTTTTCTCCAATATTTGTTTTATTTCGCGGTTAGATACTTCTACTTGACCGCTTGTTTGTGGATGGTATGGTGTGGCTATTCGATGATTTACTCCATATTTTCGAAGGAGTTTCTCAAGTATTCTTGAAATGAAATGGGAACCACCATCACTAATTACCAATCTTGGTACACCGAACCTAGGAAAGATGACGTTTTTAAAGAGTTTAGTAATGACTCGTGTATCGTTTGTAGGAGAGGCGATAGCTTCTATCCATTTTGAAACATAGTCGACGGCTACGAGTATATATTGATTTCCAAACGACGATGGAAATGGACCCATAAAGTCTATCCCCCAGACGTCAAATATTTCTACTTCCAGAATGCCTTTTTGAGGCATTTCATCACGTCTCGAAATATTTCCGGTTCGTTGGCATCTATCACAGTTTATTACAGCAAAGTAAACGTCTTTCCACAGGTTAGGCCAGAAAAGTCCAGATTGAAGGATTTTGGCGCAGGTTCTAGATGTGCTATGGTGTCCTCCACACGGTGCAGAATGGCAGTGTGTGATTATGCTTCCTATTTCTTCTTCGGGTACACAACGTCTAAAGATTCCATCGGGGCCTCTTTTGAACAAGAGTGGGTCGTCCCAATAGTAATGTTTTAGGTCATGGAAGAATTTCTTCTTCTGTTGATAACTTAAATCGGGAGGCAGCACACCAGCAGCTAGGTAGTTTACGAAATCTGCATACCAAGGTGTGTTAGATCGGGCTACAGCTATTTCAGCTAATATGTTGGTTTCGGAGTTTGGATGGTATGGTTCAAATTCGTTTGCTTCAAATTGAGCGATGAGTCTCTCATAAGGGAAATCGTCGTCAATTGGTACTTCTTCGGGTTTTAGATTTTCCAATCGAGAGAGATGATCTGCTACGACGTTTTCAGTGCCCTTTTTATCTTTAATTTCCAGGTCGAACTCTTGTAGTAACAAGATCCATCTCAAAAGTCTTGGTTTGGCGTCCTTTTTTGTTAGGAGGTACCTAATGGCGGCGTGATCAGTGTATATGATTATTTTGGCTCCTACCAGGTAAGAACGGAACTTGTCTAATGCGAATACGACAGCTAATAATTCTTTTTCTACCGTGGCATAATTCATTTGAGCTTCGTCTAAGGTTTTACTTGCATAGTATATGACATGTAGTTTCTTATCCTTTCTTTGTCCTAGAACAGCTCCTACAGCATAATCACTTGCGTCACACATTATTTCGAAAGGCTCATTCCAGTCGGGAGGTTGCATAATTGGCGCAGAGATTAATGCTCGTTTAAGTGTTTGAAATGCTTCAGTGCATTTATCGGTGAAAATAAATTCGGCGTCTTTCATGAGTAATTCAGTTAAGGGTTTGGTTATTTTAGAGAAATCCTTAATGAAACGTCGGTAAAAACCAGCGTGTCCTAGAAAACTTCTTATTTCTCTAACGGTTTTGGGAGGCTGAAGGTTTTCGATAATTTCAATTTTTGCTTTATCAACTTCGATTCCTCTATCGGATACGATGTGTCCAAGTACAATTCCTTGTCGAACCATGAAATGGCATTTTTCCCAATTAAGGACTAGGTTTACGCTTACGCATCGTTTAAGTACCAGCTCAAGGTTCGCTAAACATGTTTCAAAACTTCCTCCACAGACAGAGAAGTCGTCCATAAAGACCTCCATTATTCCATCTAGGAAGTCGGCAAATATTGCCATCATGCATCTTTGGAAGGTCGCGGGTGCATTGCAGAGTCCAAAAGGCATTCGTCTATAGGCGAATGTACCATAAGGACAGGTAAATGTGGTCTTCTCTTGGTCGTCAGGGTGGATAGGAATTTGGAAAAATCCGGAGTATCCATCCAGATAGCAAAAATGTGAGTGTTTAGCTAGGCGTTCAAGCATTTGATCTATGAAAGGTAAAGGGAAATGGTCTTTTCGGGTAGCTTTGTTTACCTTCCTATAGTCAACGCACATTCTCCATCCAGTTTGGGTACGTTGTGCTACAGATTCTCCTTTTGCATTAGTGATTACAGTGACTCCTCCTTTCTTTGGTACGACGTGAGCAGGACTAACCCATTTACTATCGGATATAGGATATATTATTCCGGCTTCTAGCAGTTTTTGGATTTCCTTTTTAACCACATCGCTCATAATAGGATTTATTCGCCTTTGATGTTCCCTAGAGGTTTTACTATCGTCTTCGAGCATAATGCGGTGCATACACAGAGAAGGGCTTATACCTTTCAGATCTGATATGTTGTATCCTAAAGCGGTAGGGTATTTTCTTAGGACATTAAGTAATTTTTCAGTCTCGCTTCGTCCTAAGTTGGCGTTCACTATAACTGGTCGGTTTAGTTCTTCGTCTAGAAACTCATATCTAAGATTGGTAGGAAGTGTCTTCAGCTCTATAGCAGGTTTCTTAGGTCCAGGTATAGGATTAGGAGTTAAAGCTAAGCATTCACTCAGGTGGTTATCTTGATATTCCTCACGCCAGTTGTCATCTTCAAAAATTGGCGGCATAGGAATTCTTAGGATGTCGGTTTCCGTATTTGGTTCGGATTTTATTTCATGAACACACTCGTCGATTATGTCAGCAGAACAGCATGTGTCAATTATAGAGGGTGCTTTTAGGAATTGGGAAAGTATAAATTCTATTTTCTCTTCTCCTACTTCAAAAGTAAGCTTTCCTCGTTTTACGTCTATAATTGCACCAGCGGTTGCTAAGAATGGTCTTCCTAATATGATTGGGATGTTAGAATCTTCTTGGATATCCATAATGATGAAATCAGTCGGGATGTAGAATTGACCTACAGGAACAGGGATATTCTCTAACATTCCTACAGGGTACTTTACTGAACGGTCTGCTAGTTGAAGAGACATTCTCGTTGCTTTAAGCTCACCTAGATTTAGTTTCTTACAGGTTGAGAGAGGCATCAAACTAACACTAGCTCCTAAATCGCACAAGGCTTTCTCTATAATGGTTTTACCTATTACGCAGGGTATAGAGAAACTACCAGGGTCTTTCAGTTTTGGAGGCATATTGTTTTGGATGATAGCGCTACATTCAGCGGTAAGCGTTATAGTTTCGTTATCCTCGAGTTTCTTTTTGTTTGATAAGATTTCTTTTAAGAACTTAGCGTACGAAGGCATTTCAGTTATGGCTTCTGTGAATGGTATGGTTATGTTTAATTGCTTCAGAAGTTCTACAAATCTTTTAAATTGCGCTTCGGTTTTTGATTTAGCTAATCTCTGAGGGTAAGGAATTGGTGGCTTATAAGGTGGTGGTGGAACATAAGGTTTCTCCTTTTCGGGTTCCACTTCGTTATTGTTCTCATCAGTCTTAGTAGTTTGTTCGTCAGTTGTTTTCTTTTGGGTTTCCTTTGGCTCTTGTTGTGACATGGGTACGTTTTGGGTTCTAGGATCTATAGGTCCATCGTAATTCGTTCCACTTCGTAGTGTTATCGCGTTCGCATGTCCTTTAGGATTAGGTTGTGGTTGAGCAGGAAACGTGCCAGCAGGGGCAGCAGTAGGTGCTTGTTGTTGAGCCACTTGTGAGATTTGAGTTTCTAACATTTTGTTATGCGTAGCCAAAGCATCTACTTTGTTCGATAGTTGTTTTAGTTGCTCGCTATTGTGGATGTTTTGATTCAGGAAGTCTTTATTGGTTTGTTGTTGGGAAGCTATGAAGTTCTCCATCATGATTTCTAGGTTCGACTTCCTAGGGGTGTTTTGAGCAGCTACAGGCGCTTTTTGATAGCCAGGTGGTACAGCAGGTGCTTGTCCAGGCGCGTACAACGCATTGTTGTTCTTATAAGAAAAGTTCGGGTGGTTTTTCCATCCAGGGTTGTACGTGTTAGAATAAGGGTTTCCTTGAGCGTAATTTACTTGATCAGACGGGACTCCAGTCAAGAGTTGGCATTCAGCAACTACATGCCCAGTCAATCCACAAATCTCGCAGTTAGGTGCTACAGCGGCAGCGGTGGCTGAAGGAGTGATGGTTAAATTCTCGATCTTTTGAGTTAAAGCGTCTACTTTAGCGTTAACGCGGTCTATACCACTTATTTCGTACATTCCTCCTTTGGTTTGTGCTTTCTCTAGAGCAGCTCGTTCTCCACCCCATTGGTAATGGTTTTGTGCCATGTTCTCTATGAGTTTGTATGCTTCATCATGGGGTTTGTCCATTAATGCTCCGCCAGCAGCGGCATCTATAGTCATTTTAGTGTTATATAGGAGACCACCATAGAAAGTATGGATGATCAGCCATGGTTCGAGTCCATGATGAGGGCATATTCTAAGCATGTCCTTGTAACGTTCCCAAGCTTCGAAGAGTGATTCGTTATCTTTCTGGGTAAATCCGTTGATTTGACCTCTAAGCATAGCAGTTTTGCTAGGCGGAAAATATCTCGCTAAGAATACTCTCTTCAATTCGTCCCACGTAGTTATGGAATTGGAAGGCAGGGATTGAAGCCACGCTCTCGCTCTATCTCTCAAGGAGAAAGGGAAAAGGCGTAATCGAATAGCTTCGGAGCTAACGTTGTTGGCTTTGATAGTGTCGGCGTATTGCACGAACACGGATAAATGAAGATTGGGGTCGTCTACAGGGCTTCCAGAGAATTGATTCTGTTGAACAGCTTGGACCAGTGAAGGTTTTAGTTCGAAATTGTTCGCTTCAATCGCAGGTGGTGCGATGCTTGAATGCGGTTCAGCGCGCGAAGGAGCGGCATAGTCTCTAAGAGGACGGATAGCAGCCATCTCTAACTTCGGGGTAATTTGATTGATTTGATCAGTAAAAATCAATTCCTGATTAATCGGAATTTCTGCTACTTCGGGAAGATTGCGAGCTCGACGTTTGACGTTAATGAAACGTTCGATCTCGTTAATTCGTTGTATTAAGTCTCCTCCTTCTGAACGAGTATTTGGCATACAATCGTTCAAAAAGAAAGGGAAGAATTGTCCTAGTCTCTACGGTGTAACAGTGAGTTACGATATCGACTTAAATAGTCCCCGGCAACGGCGCCAAAAACTTGATCGCGACTTTACGTGTCTATAAATCTGATAACTGCAAGTGCACAGTCGTGTCGTGTAGTTTTAAAAGATATCGAATCCACAGGGACTATGAATCGATCTACCGTTATCTAAGGTTACTATGTAAAGCTAGGAGTACTAAAATTTCGATTGTTCCTAAGGGAAAGTGATTGTGAGAGAATAAAGAATAATAATAAAAGACAGGTATCAGTATGTATTTCGTTTAACTACAGGAAATCCGAAGGTCCATTGGCTTTTGCATAATCAAATTAAAAATCTTTACTAATTCAATTGATTAAAAATCCTCGTCTCAAACTTTCGCTCTGTTGAGTCAGACTACTATCCTAATCCTAATGTACGCTTTCGCCATCCCATTAGATTTTAGAAGAGCTTTTTGGAAACAATTTAATTAATAAAATGCCTATTTTATGAGGTTGTTATCTATTTAAATCTCCTAATCTCAAACTTTCGCTCTGTTGACTCGGAGCAAGCTAATATCCCTAACGCACGCTTTCGCCATCCCGCTCGAGTGTAAAAACAATTTTTGGAAATAAATAAGTCCCAATTAGTTTTAATACGCTTTCGCCATCCTTAAAACTAATGTCCTATGTCTACTATCCAGTTAAAGACCTCAAACTTTCGCTCTATTGGTTTTAACCTTTGACCGTCTTAAGCCCTCAAACTTTCGCTCTATTGGTTTTAAGACTTACTAATTAAACTAGGCATATAAACCAAAAATAAGTGATAATTAATAAAACATAATTTAAGCCAATTTATTTCGGATCCCTACGGTTAACTTACTTTACATACCGACACCTTTAGTAATTTAGCCAGACATATTAATATGGTTAAACATGCATAAATAAATTTGGTTCATATTAATAGGCATATTAATTGGCATATAATATATCATGCAATAATAATATAAATAAAGGCGGTAAATTATAAACCTGAATTAAAATAAATCTGAATTAAATTGAATCTTGAAGTACTCGAACTTCCACCACAGCTTGGCTGGATCGTTCTTCGGAATTTAATGGCAGAAAATAAAAACAAGGAATTAAAACGATAAATCTAACGTAAGGCTAGATCTACGAAAAGTTCACAACAATTTCCAGTGTAGAAATCGTTGTGAGAAAATAAACGGTTGAATGAAAACAGAATAATGAAAAGCGGTTCGCGGTACAATTTCGGCAGCACTTCGTTGGCAGGAAATCAGACAGATTGAAGTGAGATAGCAGGTCCTATTTATAGGAGGGGATTTGCAGTTGGAATCCGTGAATTGAGGGACCTTTTTCTGACTGGGACTTGGAGACGTGCGTCTCCGATTCTTCAGGGAGGCAGCTGACTGACTTGAGACGTGCGTCTCAAGTGGAGATTCTTTAGGGAGGTGGAGACGTGCGTCTCCCCTTTGCTGAGGTGGCAGAGACGTGCGTCTCTGCTTACTAGCGTGGCCTGGGTTGCTTTCCTTCGCGGGCTGGATTGCTCTTTTGGGCCTTTTGGGTCCTAACTGCACTCCCTTTTTACTTCAGCACCCAATTTACGTCTTTTAAGCATAAATATTGGTCATTTAGGCTCGATTTTCTTTCCTTTTCGCAAATAGACGTAATTGAAGTGTAAAACCTGAAACAAAACAAATACATGCGTAATATCACAATAAATTAATATAATAAACGGAAAATGCTATAAATATCTATGGATTTTAGGCTAAATATACGATATAAAATCGTGTTATCAATATTTTAACTGCGTGGTTAGTAATTTAGGGAGTCAAAACCATGAATTGAATTTAGAATCACTATCCTTACAAGATAAATATAATTGAATTGAATCACCTGATTGTGACACACACTCACCTTTAGGGTAACTCCTCTTATGCTGCCTTCGATAAAAATAGTCAAGTCCCTCGAATATGAGGACGCCTTAGCAAATGTTGCCTTCAGTTCATTATCATCATAAAAA
The DNA here is from genome assembly GCF_029867415.1 of Vicia villosa. Classification (NCBI taxonomy): domain Eukaryota; kingdom Viridiplantae; phylum Streptophyta; class Magnoliopsida; order Fabales; family Fabaceae; genus Vicia; species Vicia villosa. The sequence goes on from NW_026705050.1 coordinate 590,265, forward strand.
TATCATAAGTCCCATCGTTGTTGCCTAAAAAAAATGATCTCTTCCCTCGATGTTGCCTCAATAAATGATGATCGTCCTTTCGAATGCTAAGGTATCCTCACTTGTTGCCTAAAATGACTATTATATCCTTCCCTAAAGACTACCTGCCCTCTTTATGGTAGGGACAGTCTTATGGCGAACGATAACCCTCGATGACCCTTTTTTTCAAATCCAATGAAAGGACTACCTGCCCTTTTTATGGTTTGGATAGCCCTTTCAAACAAAAGTCTTAAAGAACAGAAAAAATTAAACTTAGGGTAGGTTCTCTTAAATGCTTGCTCTATTCAAATTCAAAAACTTTTCCCACTCTTTTTCAAATAAAAAAGGCTACGCTTATTTTACAAGCTAAAGTCCTTATTCAAATTCTTTTCCTATTCACACACTACACTTCAAACATTTTGAAAACAAAAAGTGAGCTAAGCAATTAAGAGCCCATGGATAACCATGGATACAAATGGTGCTTACAAATTCCCTTTGTATAACTTACCTCCCGAACTCAAAGTCTTTTAAAAGGTATTTTTCTGTTCTTTTAGCCTTTCCAATTGGATAAAATAAAAGTCGGTGACAACTCTTGTTATCCGCAACATTTCAAAAAGTCAGTTCTCCCACCGTATTACATTGGGGCATTGAATTCGTTGTACCATTTCCATCCTCCTTTTCAAATGAATACATTTTCGTTGGGGTGGACAATGTATCAAAGTGGGTGGAAGTTATTACTTCACCGAAAACTGACGAAAAAATCGTGATTAAATTTTTTAAAACGAACATATTTTCGAGGTTTGGTACACCAAGGGTGTTTATCAGTGATGGTGGTTCGCATTTTTGCAATGCACCACTTGAAAAAGTGTTGGAGCTATATGTAGTCAAGCATAAGGTTGCTACTCCATACCATCTGCAGACAAATGGTCAAGCCGAGGTGTCGAATCGAGAGGTAAAAAGAATTTTAGAGAAAACAGTTTCCAGCTCGAGGAAAGATTGGTCCCTTAAGCTTGATGAGGCTTTGTGGGCCTGTAGCAATCTGCCCTAAAAATTTAGCTTTTAGAGAGTCGCCACCTATTCTGAAGGGCGAATAGGAAACCCTATGCAGTATAGAGATCAGGGTAAGATACTATATTCAGGTCGAGGGAAGGTGTTAGGCACCCTCAACCCTTTCCTATTGGCTTTGAATCTAAGGTAAAGGTTTATAGCAAAATTACAGAGGTTAATAGCTAAGGAAATGAGAAGGGGAAAAATTGAGATTTTTGGAAAGGGGGACTCGCCTTGTTGCCAAGTGCCTACGTACCTCCTTATGGAGGATCAGAGTCTACGTAGTTCGGGAAGGGTTGTACGCCCTTAGGATTAGAATTTGATTTGGGTATGGTTTGAAGTTGTTTTGTGCTTTGAAAGGCATTTTGAGTTGCCTGATTGAAAAGGATGAAAATCCGTAGTTTGGTACTAGTAGTTTGAAAAGGTTTGGAAAGTATTTTAGGATTTTGGGCGTACAACCCTGATTTTAATTTGTACTATTAACCGCAATAATCGATTGATTCAATTACCATAGTTAACAGATTAATAGTTGTATCATCACCAATTCTAATCGATTGATTCGATTATCACTAATAATGAATTATAGTATTTTTTTAATAATTTTTATGAATTAATTTGTATCGTTACCCCTTGTAATCGATTGATTCGATTAAAAAGAACAACGAATTGGAATGAGAGAAATATGCTAATCATCGTAACCAGTAGAGTGGTTAAAACCTTTTAGCAAAATAAGTTTTATTATTATTTGTATTTAATTAATTGATAATTAAATGGAATAATTATTGATATTTTTAGTATTTAATATATTTTTTATTAGACATAGCATACTTTTTATTTTTTAGATATTAATTAAATTAAAAGTGAATGAAATGAAAATGAATTGTATATATAAGCATGGCTATGTGGTATATGGAGTCTAAGGTTTAAGGTCTAACTTGACATGGATTTTAACTAATATTTAATCCTAATTCATAAATAAATGGAAAAGATGGGAATAGTGACGTTACACTAACAGTAGCAAATGGGACACCCTTTTTAACCTTGTTTTGACTATTTCTTTTTTAAAAGCAAAATTCAATGTTATATGAATGAACAACCGAGACACTGTTATCACTTATCAGCATCAAAATGCAAGTGTACTCTCTCATCTCTCTCTTTCCATGGTTGTATTCTCTTCTACTCAAACATTATTCTTTTCTCAAATCAATAAATTACAAAATTAATACAGTCTCAAATCAAATCCCATAATCAAACATCAACAGAGAGAAGAAAAAAAAGAAACAATAGCGAGATATTGTTACCGGATCGGAAAGCTCGCGGCGGGGCTCGTAGGTGATGAAAGTCGGATCGGAAGTTGTTGAGGAGCAGGTGCGGTAGCGGCGGAGGACCGATTGACTCGCAGACCGGTAGTGTTGCGCCGAGGCGGGGCGCGACTGTCGGTGCCGGTGTTTGTGTGTTCGCGATTTCAGATCTGCTTCTTTGTGTTTCTGTTTCAATTTCGGCACTGTGATTTTGTTTCAATTATTATTTAGGTATAACAACAAAGGTCATGTTGTTGCAAAGGTTCTTGTTGTGATGCCTTTTGTTCTCTGTTCCTGAAAAAAACAAAAATCTAAGAAAAACAATAAAGTTAGTAGTGCTGATGTTATCTTGAATTTTCCTTTCTGAATATTCAGATTGAACTGCAGAAAATTTTGTTTGGGAGTGTTGATTATGGTTGTGTTGCAAGTATGAGCGTTAATGGCTTATGTTAGGATGGTGATTTGGAAAGTCAGTGATGATGATGTTTGTGTACAATTGTTTACAGGTTATTGGAATTGATAGTGAGATTAAAAGATGTATAATATATGGGTTAGAAATCGGAAAATATGGACGTGAGAAAAATAAGGGGTGGTGGCTTTTTGATTGTGTGTATGTACAAGAATTTGTAGGCTAGGAATTGTTAGTTTGTAGAAAGTTTAGGTTTGTTGTGTATGTAGTGTATGGTTTAGGTATATGAAAAGAGGTAATCGTTAGTCGATGAAAAATATGTGCCGCCCCTCCCTAATGTGTACAAAAATGTTCTATTTATATTAGTCAAATTAGGGTTTTCTACCCCCAATGGGCCTATTGCCCAATTAATCATTATAATGATTCTTTTAATAATATATTAGCCCCAATTAACTTAATAAAATAATAAAAAAGTTAATAATAATCCTACTAATACTAATAATGACAATCCAAATGATAATTAATAATAATATTTGTCGTACGCTCGCGAAAAATGAACAGAGTCGCCACCAATATATTTATCCCATAAGGGAAAGGAATATCAGAAAACCTAACAAAGGGTAAGAACAAGGTCTTGCGACCAGAGAATCTAGGTACGGGAGTCGGTTACGCGAGGGGAAGGTATTAGCACCCCTCACGCCCATCGTACTCGATGGTATCCACCTATGTTTGTTTCTATCTAAAGGGTGTACACTATGTCTATGTCTAAATGCGAAATGAATGCAAAATGTAGGGAAAAGAAAGAATTGTACTCGCACGGGCCCTACCCCGCTGCCTACGTATCCTTTTCAGGAATCAGAGATACCGTAGCTCGGCTCACGATTTTCTGTTTGTTTTTGTGTTTTTTAATTGGGCGGAGTCAACGTTCGCGTTCTTGCATAAGGGGACAGACCTACGATGCGTACGAACGGAAATGACATTGCCCTTAGGTGCCAACGAGGCAAAAGAAAAAGAAATGATTGGTTTGTGTCTTTTAGGATAGATGAGTGGTGAACAGTTCCCAATACCGGGCCACTCACCACTTTCTCCACTTTGCTTTAGTTTGAACCATTGTTAGGTGTTTTAAAGTGTTTTTGGTTGTGTATTTTTTTAAGGGAATTTACTTCACGATTCGAATCACATAAAATGTATAATGATCGAGAAGCAGATTAGGGAATGAATCCCACTCACTTCCATCCCATTATGTAATGTTTGAGAAACAGATTAGAGAATGAATCTCGCTCATTTCTCTCCCATTAACTAATGTTTGAGAAACAGATTAGGGAATGAATCCCACTCGTTTCTCTCCCATTAAGTAGTGACCGAGAAACAGATTAGGGAATGAATCCCACTCGTTTCTATGCCACTAAGCGATTGAGAAATAGATTAGGGAATGAATCCCACTCATTTCTCTATCACTTTCTTAATGTGATTCGCATCTTCCGTTTATTAGGTATTTTAAAGAGTTGAAAAAGAAAAAGAATGCAATAGGGAACTAATCCTAAATTCTAATCTAAGTTGTCTATACAAGTCTAAATCCTAATGTTAACATGGGATAAATTCTAAAAGAAGCATACAAGCGGTATAACAATATAATAGGCCAAAAGTATGGCCAAAAGCTAAGCAACGAAGTCACACAAAAATCATACAAAAATAACATGAAACTAGCACAAAACAATTCAAGTACTAATGCAAAATCACACTAAAATATTACTATTTTTATGGCATTTTTATGAAGGAGAATTAAATGTCAAAATTAACCTAAAAACCTACTATTTTTTATGAGTCTTTTTTAACGGTAGAATTCGATTAAAATCAAAATTAAATCCTAAAATCTAATCAAGAAACTAGTACCTTTTTTTTTTATTGATTTTATTACCATGAAATGAAGTAAAGCCTAAAATTTAATAGAAACTAAAGGGCTCAGGGGGGTGTTAAGTCAGAAATAGTGGGGGAGAGCAATTCTGAGCGCAGGGCCCAAACAGGGGGGGCCCAGAAGAATTATTGTTTTCAGAATTTTTAGTGAGATGCCAAAAATGGCGATGGGCCAAACAGGGGGGTGAGATCAGCAAAACGGCCCAAGATATGTTTATTGATCCATGATTACAGCATTTGGATCAACAACTCAGTTAATCAGAATCTAAGCCTTATGTTAATATCCACTTACACCAATTAACTCAAATTAATTCAATTAATTACATTATTATATTCCTAATTCCTAATTAATCAAATTGAATCACAAAATAACGTGAAAGGGGTTAGGGTTATTGATACCAACCTTCTTCCTCTCTTCCCTCACTTGCAACGAGAAACAACGGCGGCCATAGACAAACTTCTCCGATCAAACTTCGTCGTGAAAACACAGTGCGGCCAACACGAGCGCGACATCCCTCTCGATGTTCAATTCTCCATCCCTTTCCTCTCGGATTCGATTCGGATTCCACTTCTCTCCGTCTCGATCAGTTCTTCGTCGATCTATGACTCAATCTCAGCTCGGTTCTCTTCTTAAGTTCAGTGCCCTGCGAATCTTCCCCTTCTTCTTTTGTTTTTTGAGTCTTGCTTCGTATTGCTTTGTTGTTGTTGTTCGTAGTGAAGGTTGAAGATGCGTTGCGATTTCAGTGAGGGCGAAGATGATGAATTGATGGTGATTTTCTGCTGGCGATTCAAGAACCGGTATCAATTCAACTGTGTTGGAATCCTCAGATGAAGATATCGAAATCCAGCTCTTTGAAGAATCTGTTAGAGGTGAGCGTCAATCTGTTACGACTTTTATTTTCTGAAGTTCCGTTGCGCGAATCCTATCTCTTCTCTTCTGATTTTCTGTTTCTTTTGTTGAGGATTGGATTGAGGTGGAAGAGTGATGAAGAGAGGGAGAATTGGTGGTGACTGGTGTGAAGAGGGAGATGAAGGTGGAATAGAAATGGATGTCGATAGTGATTTGTATGGTGTGAATGAGGCGTGTGATGGTGAAGAAGTGAAGAATGAGAGTGAAGTGAAGCTTGCAGAGAGTGAGAGTGATGGATGATGAAGAATGATGAAGTGAATTGTGGAAAAAATGGTGGAGAGCCTGCAAGTGATGAAGGTGTTGACTTATATAGACTCAAAGGTAGAGACTTCAGGTTTATTCCTTCTGATCCTTTTCTCTGCTGAATTCTGTTGGTGTTAGTTAGGGATTCTGTTATGAATGTTTTTTCTGTTATGGAATTGGTTAAAGGTTAGTTATAGGTTAGAAGTAGTTATGAATTGGTTATTTCTGTTTTATGGAATTCTGTTAGGAGAAGTTAGAGGTGGTTATAGGAATGTCACAAAGTTAGTTAGGGTGAAAATTCTGTTAGTTGGTGAGCTGGCAGTAGGTTTCTTTGATTGAATTATGAGTAGCTGGAAGTTAAACTGAATTTGCGGTATGTGTTATTTTGGTGATGGCTATAAGGCAATGTGTATGTATGTATGATGTTATTGTTATGGTCTGATTGTATTTTCTCTAGTTTTTGTAGGTTCAGTTTTCATGAGGTTGAATGCTGAACTAGTTTTATGCTGACTTGTATGGTTGGGACTGTTTTCTTTTTGTATACTGAATTGGTGCAGGGATGGTAGAATTGGAGCAGGTTTGGAGAATATATTTTTGAGTTTGTAATGGATGTTTGTATGGTTTGAATTGATTTCTGTTTTGTGTTTGTCATTATGCAGGCTTTGTTGGAATGGAGACATGGCTTGGTAATGCAGTACACATGGCGACAAAATGATCATGAAGGAAAGATGATGAAGATGGAATTGGGATAATGGCAGCTTGAAGATCAGGACAATAGACTTTAGGAAGTTCTAATTGACTTTGTGTAGATTTTGTGAATAGCTTGAGATGATTCTTTTCAAGTGATGTTTGTATTTGAATGCCTTTTGTAAATGAATGGAAATGTGTGGCTTGAGGTATGTAAGTTGTATGGTGAGGGACTGATAGTGTTGGTTCTTCTCGCAGACTTGGCATACATGTGGTGAGGATAGCACTACAACATCGTGGTTTCATTAAACTTGAAGCACACTATAGATCAAAATTTGAAGTCCTGGCATGGTTGATAGAGTCTTGTGATGGAATCAGGGATGCAAGCATACCATTGATGGCAGCTTAGGATTAAAAAGAATAGGATGAAGTAATTCTTTGTATAGTTTGTTTTTTTGTGATGAGATTTGGTGATAAATGTTGTAATGGATTTCAACCTGAATTAAGTGTTGAATAGAATTTGGGAATGGACTTTGGGAAGATTACAGATGACCTTTGAACGAATCTTAATTGAGCAAATCCGTATTGAATGCACCTTGAGATATCTTTGTTGTACTAGTAACTCCATATGAACATGTCCACGCTCTCCACCCTGTTAACTCTTGGACTCAAAAGTAGAAGACCAAGTACTCAAAACAAACTTCCTTCCCCAAATTGCATATCTCTTTTTCTTGACTTTGAAATGGCATTAGTGGCATGATAATGTAATGAAAATTGAAGCCATGACACTTTGACGTTGCAAGAAACCTTTGTCCATCGAGTAATTAATTCAATCTCCTCCCACCTTTGCAAATTTGAGTAAAACCACCCAAGTGAAATAGTAACCAAAGATGTAGATCAACATTAGTATAGTAAAAGTCAACTTCACTTGGTTAGCTCTCACTATTAGTCAACAACCTTGCACATAATTTCCACGTGTCTTTTCCGTCAATATATCAATAACACCAACAATTGAACCACTAGGTATTCTCCTGAGACCACCAAGCTCTTAGGGAAATAAACCCTAAGTCAAGACATCCCATGTGAATAGAATTCCTCTCATCAGGTGCCTCTCAAGATCTGAACTAATCATAGTCTCGATCATGTGCAAGACGCCATCCTTGAGGAGATAAATAACCTTGCAAAGACCTAAGTGAAACCTCAACTTGTTTTGTGACCTTTGATCCCATGCTTTTATATGCTTTATTTAATGAATGAATGCAAAGTCATGTTAATGTCCTAATGGAGGTATGCAGATGAAATGGGAAGCTTAAGCCAGTTAAAAGTAAAGGGGTAGGACAAATTTGGGGTATGACAGCTGCCCCTATTTAATCGTCTTAAACCTGAAGGTGAGATTGGCGCTAGCCTTTCGAACATTCGAGGTAGAAGAAGATTAAATATCAAAGTACCAGAAATTTGTCCTAAAGAGAAGATGGTGTAAGTGTTATCCTTATTTTTGTTTTGATATCTACTGGGGAAAGAGAATTTTGTTTTCCGGGTGGAAGAATTTACAATGAGTAATGGATGTGAATGGTGATAGCTTGCAACGTAGCCAAGGTGCCAATACAAGGTTCTCAATGGAAATGATTGTTGTATGAAACTGTGGTTTGAAAATACGGGTTTGATGGAAAGGTAGGACCTACGATCTGTGACTCGAAACTAGGGTAAGGTCAACGGACCTACGACCCACAAGAATTGAAAAAGATGAGGATAAGGTTGACAGACCTACGATCCACAAGAAATGAAAAAGACGAGGATAAGGTTGACAGACCTACGATCCACAAGGATTGAAAAAAGACGAGGATAAGGTTGACAGACCTACGATCCACAAGGATTGAAAAAGACGAGGATAAGGTTGACAGACCTACGATCCACAAGAATTGAAAAAGACGAGGATAAGGTTGACAGACCTACGATCCACAAGGATTGAAAAAGACGAGGATAAGGTTGACAGACCTACGATCCACAAGAATTGAAAGAAGGGATGAACATCAACACTGGGGTTGGAGGACATCAACGCTGAGGTTGGAGCGTATCAACACTGAGGTTGGGGGACATCGACACTGAGGTTGTGAAAGGAAAGGCATCGACACTGAGGTCGAGGACATCAACACTGAGGTTGGGATGAGAAAAGAATAGACATCAACACTGGGGTTGGAAAAGAAAGGTATCGACACTGAGGTCAGTGAAGGGATGATAGGCATGAACACTGAGGTTGGACAAGAAAAGGATAGACATCAACACTGGGGTTGGAAAAGAAAGGTATCGACACTGAGGTCAAGGGAAGAAAGAATTAATATCAACACTGAGGTTGGGGATTGGTTTTGAAATGGTTTGCCGGGACGGAAGGCAAAGGATACACAACACGGGGGTTGGATCTAAAAGTTTTCCGTACGAGGGAAGAGATCACGGAGACTAGCCACGACTAGACTCGATCAAAAGACATAATCACGAAGATGTTGGTGCTGGCGAAGCATAAGAATTACATTAATCCCTCAGGCCAAAGGCGGGGTGTAACTCATCAAGAGTGGCAATCGTTCGAATTGCCACACACCAAGTATGGTTATTCAAACGGTTGAAAAATGAGATGGGTTGAATGCCCACCCTCATTCGCACTCTAATCTTCACGCAGCACGCGGGAAATAACCTCGGAGACAACGATTCTGACGAAGAAAGGCCAAGAGAGAGGGGATAAGATTTCTCTTGGGGATTGAGAATACCAGGTATTGGCACCATGGTTTGAGGAGATTTGTGATGTAGTAGCAGATATCAATCCGAGTTTGTAAGGACAACTTTTTCTGTGGGGATGTATCATCGTCCTGATTGAATGTTGATTTGTATTATCTGGCTTATGCTTTGTATGCGTGTTTGAATTTTTCTATGGCGTAATGCTCCATTTTAATGGATATGCTACGCTTTTGAGGATGCAATGCTGTATGCAATGGATTCTATATGCAAAAGTGCCAAATAAAGGCGTTAGTGAGATAGAGAAGCATGATCATTGGGGTCCGTTGCTCGTTGTCTTGAAACGCCGTTGCGGATGGGCGTTGGAAACCTCATAGTGCCACAGATTATTGGCAACTGTGTGGAGGGTTAGAACATAGCTCTTCTAGGGAGGAGGTGACTTTGCTCGACTTTCCTTACATCCTATACTGCTTGGGGAATCATGAGTTTGAGGAGATTCCCTCGATTCAGCATGTTGAGGATGAGAAATTCAGACAAGGAGACCAGGTTGGGGGGAGTGGAACAAACTCCCATGAGAAATAAACTCATGTGCTTGGGGAGGGACCGAAGTTCCAGGAGAAATAAACTCCTATGATTGAGGAGGGAGCAATAAAACTCAGAAGATTGTGCCCCAAGCTTCGTGGACTATGGAGGAATTTGCCCCAAAGGATCCTTGGAGAGATTTGTCAAATCTCGACGTAACTGCCCTAGATCGGTTGAACCCAAGAGAGATTCCTCGACTTGATTGCCCTAGATTGATGGAAACTTGAACGGATGCCTCAGTTGACAGAGTCTTCACACAACTTGCCCCTTGGAGTAATCAGCCTTTGAAGTGAATGGCTCATGGAATCGATCAACTTTTCTGCAGTTGTTCATTGTTTGATCTTCCTTGATGTCAAGTGTTTATTCACAAGTAAAAGATATTTGTTTTGAAGATGATAATCCTAATGCAATGCTTATGCTAGCTTCAAGATCAAAGTTTATTGAAACGATGTTGTGACATTCAGTGTTTGAATTATTTGTCATATCGATATCAACATAAATGGTAAGCAAACATCTAGGAGTCAGTTTTACGCAACTTGGTGTAGTATGCTCTTGAAATAAACCCTGCTTCAATTAGGTCTTTTAAGGGTTGTAACGTGGCCTGGTTCACGGTTTTAAAAAGAAAGGATTTAAGGCTCAAAGTCTAACCTAACCCACCCATTCTTCGCGATGTTCTCCAGTCCTAAGTTCAATTTAACCTGATATGAGCGTCCATCCTTCAAGAGGAGTTTGAAATGATTGAGGAATTTATGAGGTCTCTTGGACATGGCGGTCACTTTACCCTTTTCGTTTTTGGTGTCTGATCACACGACTTTGTTCTTTTGATGAGGATCTTTATGTTGTAATTCTCGTTTTTCGCTTCTGCTTTGCCTTTCTTTTTGTTTCCCTAACTTTTGCCTGGACAAATTCTTTTGAATTTTATTTTGGAGTCCAGCGGGATGCCCTAATTTTTGCCTAAGTCACTTGTTTTCAAGTTGGTGACTTAGCGGGCTCTCTTTTTTTTTTATTCACTTCTTTTTTTTTTGAACAAGTCGTGTGATCCTGAATCTCTGATTTGTTGGAGGTAATTGTAACTGCCTCATTCTTTGATTAATGAGGGATTACCATTGTGGTATTGACTTTCCTCAACCTTTTGAAAGATAACCATTGTTGTATCCTTGGACGGACACTCCTGATGAATTTTGATTGCTCGATCAGGATAATTGAACGCTACCCTTCCCCTGGGTTAAATGTGAGGTTTTTTTTTTTTTTTTTTTGTATAAAAAAGAAACTCCTCCTTCATGGCTCAAAGGGTTAACGAGGGTTGCACTCCCTTATATCTCCAGTGTTTGGGGATTTGAAACAATGCCTGTACATCCTCAGCAGGGTTTTATTCAAAAGCACATAATTAAAGATTTTTGCAATTATTATTTTTCATCATTCTCCTTTTGATATTTTTTTGCTTAAACCAGAGTTTGATATCGATAGACAGAAATATGTGAGTGAACACGAATGGATTGATTTGAAACTAGTATATGCAGTGCATTTTTATTTTTATTAAAAACAAACAAGTTTTACATGGAAGTAACTTTTAACAAAACAAGGAAAATTACAAATGAAAATGCAGAAATGAATTGATGATTGCCATGGTTGAGGAGGCTTGACTCCGTCTGGACTTGTTGATCTTGAATACTTTTTGCAGTTCTTTCCAAATTCTTCAGATTGCTTCAAAAGAAAACTCCCAACAAAGTCACCCAAGAGTTGTAAATTTTGTGTCACTTTAGGGATTCGAGCAATGCGAGTGATGCAATGCTCAAGATAAGAGTACGTCTTGCTTATCCCTCGTGCGGGAGCCCCAAGCATAATTGCTAGAATAGTAATCACCATCATAAATGGAAAGAATCTTGTATGGTCATCGAACTCAGGAGAGCTACTAACTGAAATTCCAACAAACAGGGAAGCAAATGGGCACAAGGCAATAGAATCACATCAATTTGTTTCTCATATTCTTTTTGTCTCTGTTAACAAGCGAAGGCCATTGAGAAGGAAATTCTGAGAAAATGTAACTGAGATATGAAGCAGAACTTTGAGAATGAGAAGCATTGTGTAGAACACTTTTGATTACCCTATGGAAAGAGATTCCGACGAAGTCATCCAGGAATTTGTAATGCTTTTAGGGATTCGAGCAAGGCGAATGATGCAATGCTCAAGATAAGAGTGTGTCTTGCTTATCCCTCGATCGGGAGCCCCATGAACCCTTCAATTTATGTGAAGACCATTTGGAGTGAATGATATTGCTTTGGAGTCAATGAGATCTTGGACTTTACGTTTCAAAATATTACAATCCTCAGTTGAATGTCCGGATGCCCCAGAATGGTACTCACACTTTGCATTTAAGTCATATCCTTGAGGAATCGGTGTTGGAGGGGGCTTAGCCTCCCTTAGTTGGACCAAGGAATCATTGAGTAAATGAGAGAGCAGTTGGCTGTAGGTCATAGGAATCGGGTCAATCTTTCTTGGTGGTCTTCTCGGCCTTCGTGGACCTTGTTGTTGGTAATTTTGGTGATAGTTAAGAACATGAACCTGAGGATAGGCAGGGAGTTCTTCTTCTCTATTCTCTGAAATTGCATTTGTTTCACTTTTCTCTTCTTCAGTGAATTCAGAAGCATTGGCCATATCTTGGATTTTACCCATCTTTAAGGCGTTTTCAATTCGTTCTCCTACGACAACCAAACTTGAGAATTCGGAGGAAGCACATCCAATCATCATGTTCAGATAAGGATCTTTCAGAGTATTCATGAACATGTCTACAAGCTCTCGTTCCAAGAGTGGAGGTTGGACTCTGGAAGCTAATTCTCTCCACCTTTGTGCATACTCTTTGAAAGACTCATTAACTTTCTGAGTTAAACTTTGGAGTTGTAGTCTAGTAGGAGCCATGTCACTGTTGTACTTGTAATGCTTGAGAAAAGCCTCTGCTAATTCATCCCATGTGCGGACATGAGTTCGTTCAAGTCGCGTATACCACTCAAGGGATGCCCCACTTAGGCTATCCTGAAAGAAGTGCATTAGAAGCTTATCATTTTCTGCATACGGAGCCATCTTGTTGCAGAATGCCTTGATGTGACTCATCGGACAAGTGGTACCCTTGTATTTCTCAAAACTGGGGACTTTGAACTTAGCGGGAGTCTTGATATCGGGCACTAGGCACAAATCAATAGCATTTAAACCGGAGGAGCTTCGACCCTCTAAAGCATTCAACCTTTCTTCTAGGAGATGGAATTTTCTCTCATTTTCCTCGATCGGGAACTTGAAAGCTTCAAGTTCAGAATCGTTCTCATGACGTGAATCCTCCTTGTTAGGAACTTCCACAGGCACAGGTTTTGACCCCCCATTAGCAACAGTGGTCGGAGTACCATTAGCCAACTTAGCAACACTTTGTCTGAGCTCTTCTTGCCCCTGAATAACAACACGGAGAGTCTCCAAGAGTTGGTTCATCCTCTCCCCCATAGTATCCATGTCCTTACGAAGTTCAACCTGATTTTGTTCAAGACGGTCCATGATTATCCTCTGATTAATCCTTGTATGATACGGATGTAGGGAAGTCAAATTTGTTGATGAAGCAGAAATCTGGATTGAAAGAGGACCCCAATAAGCTTCTGATAGAACTATGAGATGCATGATAATATGAATGCAATGTTTCATTTATGAGAGATCCTAAAGTCTTTTCACAATCTTTCATTTTCTTTCTTTCTTTTTTTTATCTCTTTTTTTTTGTATAGAATGTCTTTTCTTTTCTTTTTCGCTTTTCTATTTCCTTTTTCTTTTTCTCCCTTTTTTTTTTGGAAATAGACTTTAGGATCTTTCATAAATGGAGTGGATACAACAATGATGTTATGCAATGCAAAGGCATGGGATCAAGGTCCATATAATCTTAGTAACCACCATACAAACTTCTGAATAACTGATACAGGTCAAATGTCACAGGATCAAAGGTCCGACGCCTTTTTGGATACCAGGAAAACCAATAGTCACCAACAGAACAGAATAGTCACCAACGGTACCTGTCATGTATATCCCACCCCACTCACAGGTGAATCTAGGTCAAGGTAGGTCAATGGCTTCCAGCGTTATCAGTTCTCCTGAAACACCATCATTGTCGCAAATACATGCCAACAATGGTATTTCATTTGAACCTCGACTGGTCGTGGGTCTCATGATCGCAATCAACAGAACCTGACATTCTGTTGGCGTCATGACTATCCACTCTATCCTAGGTATCCTATGTGTCACTCTGGCCTGGGTATTGGGCCTTTTACCTCATAGAACATCCCTCCCAACCTGCAAAACAGAACAGAAGACCCCAAGGAACACAAAATATAATCCATATGCATGATGTGCAAGCAGAAATAAACATGATATGCAAGCAGAAAGTAAACAGGACATGCGAAACATAAAACAAATACATAAAATAAATAAATGCACGTATAGACAAAACATAACACACCCAGTAAATAAACAAACAAACGGAGGCTAGGATCGACTCACTAAGGATGGACCAGCAACAGGTCTAGCAACATCCCCAGCAGAGTCGCCAGCTGTCGTACGCTCGCGAAAAATGAACAGAGTCGCCACCAATATATTTATCCCATAAGGGAAAGGAATATCAGAAAACCTAACAAAGGGTAAGAACAAGGTCTTGCGACCAGAGAATCTAGGTACGGGAGTCGGTTACGCGAGGGGAAGGTATTAGCACCCCTCACGCCCATCGTACTCGATGGTATCCACCTATGTTTGTTTCTATCTAAAGGGTGTACACTATGTCTATGTCTAAATGCGAAATGAATGCAAAATGTAGGGAAAAGAAAGAATTGTACTCGCACGGGCCCTACCCCGCTGCCTACGTATCCTTTTCAGGAATCAGAGATACCGTAGCTCGGCTCACGATTTTCTGTTTGTTTTTGTGTTTTTTAATTGGGCGGAGTCAACGTTCGCGTTCTTGCATAAGGGGACAGACCTACGATGCGTACGAACGGAAATGACATTGCCCTTAGGTGCCAACGAGGCAAAAGAAAAAGAAATGATTGGTTTGTGTCTTTTAGGATAGATGAGTGGTGAACAGTTCCCAATACCGGGCCACTCACCACTTTCTCCACTTTGCTTTAGTTTGAACCATTGTTAGGTGTTTTAAAGTGTTTTTGGTTGTGTATTTTTTTAAGGGAATTTACTTCACGATTCGAATCACATAAAATGTATAATGATCGAGAAGCAGATTAGGGAATGAATCCCACTCACTTCCATCCCATTATGTAATGTTTGAGAAACAGATTAGAGAATGAATCTCGCTCATTTCTCTCCCATTAACTAATGTTTGAGAAACAGATTAGGGAATGAATCCCACTCGTTTCTCTCCCATTAAGTAGTGACCGAGAAACAGATTAGGGAATGAATCCCACTCGTTTCTATGCCACTAAGCGATTGAGAAATAGATTAGGGAATGAATCCCACTCATTTCTCTATCACTTTCTTAATGTGATTCGCATCTTCCGTTTATTAGGTATTTTAAAGAGTTGAAAAAGAAAAAGAATGCAATAGGGAACTAATCCTAAATTCTAATCTAAGTTGTCTATACAAGTCTAAATCCTAATGTTAACATGGGATAAATTCTAAAAGAAGCATACAAGCGGTATAACAATATAATAGGCCAAAAGTATGGCCAAAAGCTAAGCAACGAAGTCACACAAAAATCATACAAAAATAACATGAAACTAGCACAAAACAATTCAAGTACTAATGCAAAATCACACTAAAATATTACTATTTTTATGGCATTTTTATGAAGGAGAATTAAATGTCAAAATTAACCTAAAAACCTACTATTTTTTATGAGTCTTTTTTAACGGTAGAATTCGATTAAAATCAAAATTAAATCCTAAAATCTAATCAAGAAACTAGTACCTTTTTTTTTTATTGATTTTATTACCATGAAATGAAGTAAAGCCTAAAATTTAATAGAAACTAAAGGGCTCAGGGGGGTGTTAAGTCAGAAATAGTGGGGGAGAGCAATTCTGAGCGCAGGGCCCAAACAGGGGGGGCCCAGAAGAATTATTGTTTTCAGAATTTTTAGTGAGATGCCAAAAATGGCGATGGGCCAAACAGGGGGGTGAGATCAGCAAAACGGCCCAAGATATGTTTATTGATCCATGATTACAGCATTTGGATCAACAACTCAGTTAATCAGAATCTAAGCCTTATGTTAATATCCACTTACACCAATTAACTCAAATTAATTCAATTAATTACATTATTATATTCCTAATTCCTAATTAATCAAATTGAATCACAAAATAACGTGAAAGGGGTTAGGGTTATTGATACCAACCTTCTTCCTCTCTTCCCTCACTTGCAACGAGAAACAACGGCGGCCATAGACAAACTTCTCCGATCAAACTTCGTCGTGAAAACACAGTGCGGCCAACACGAGCGCGACATCCCTCTCGATGTTCAATTCTCCATCCCTTTCCTCTCGGATTCGATTCGGATTCCACTTCTCTCCGTCTCGATCAGTTCTTCGTCGATCTATGACTCAATCTCAGCTCGGTTCTCTTCTTAAGTTCAGTGCCCTGCGAATCTTCCCCTTCTTCTTTTGTTTTTTGAGTCTTGCTTCGTATTGCTTTGTTGTTGTTGTTCGTAGTGAAGGTTGAAGATGCGTTGCGATTTCAGTGAGGGCGAAGATGATGAATTGATGGTGATTTTCTGCTGGCGATTCAAGAACCGGTATCAATTCAACTGTGTTGGAATCCTCAGATGAAGATATCGAAATCCAGCTCTTTGAAGAATCTGTTAGAGGTGAGCGTCAATCTGTTACGACTTTTATTTTCTGAAGTTCCGTTGCGCGAATCCTATCTCTTCTCTTCTGATTTTCTGTTTCTTTTGTTGAGGATTGGATTGAGGTGGAAGAGTGATGAAGAGAGGGAGAATTGGTGGTGACTGGTGTGAAGAGGGAGATGAAGGTGGAATAGAAATGGATGTCGATAGTGATTTGTATGGTGTGAATGAGGCGTGTGATGGTGAAGAAGTGAAGAATGAGAGTGAAGTGAAGCTTGCAGAGAGTGAGAGTGATGGATGATGAAGAATGATGAAGTGAATTGTGGAAAAAATGGTGGAGAGCCTGCAAGTGATGAAGGTGTTGACTTATATAGACTCAAAGGTAGAGACTTCAGGTTTATTCCTTCTGATCCTTTTCTCTGCTGAATTCTGTTGGTGTTAGTTAGGGATTCTGTTATGAATGTTTTTTCTGTTATGGAATTGGTTAAAGGTTAGTTATAGGTTAGAAGTAGTTATGAATTGGTTATTTCTGTTTTATGGAATTCTGTTAGGAGAAGTTAGAGGTGGTTATAGGAATGTCACAAAGTTAGTTAGGGTGAAAATTCTGTTAGTTGGTGAGCTGGCAGTAGGTTTCTTTGATTGAATTATGAGTAGCTGGAAGTTAAACTGAATTTGCGGTATGTGTTATTTTGGTGATGGCTATAAGGCAATGTGTATGTATGTATGATGTTATTGTTATGGTCTGATTGTATTTTCTCTAGTTTTTGTAGGTTCAGTTTTCATGAGGTTGAATGCTGAACTAGTTTTATGCTGACTTGTATGGTTGGGACTGTTTTCTTTTTGTATACTGAATTGGTGCAGGGATGGTAGAATTGGAGCAGGTTTGGAGAATATATTTTTGAGTTTGTAATGGATGTTTGTATGGTTTGAATTGATTTCTGTTTTGTGTTTGTCATTATGCAGGCTTTGTTGGAATGGAGACATGGCTTGGTAATGCAGTACACATGGCGACAAAATGATCATGAAGGAAAGATGATGAAGATGGAATTGGGATAATGGCAGCTTGAAGATCAGGACAATAGACTTTAGGAAGTTCTAATTGACTTTGTGTAGATTTTGTGAATAGCTTGAGATGATTCTTTTCAAGTGATGTTTGTATTTGAATGCCTTTTGTAAATGAATGGAAATGTGTGGCTTGAGGTATGTAAGTTGTATGGTGAGGGACTGATAGTGTTGGTTCTTCTCGCAGACTTGGCATACATGTGGTGAGGATAGCACTACAACATCGTGGTTTCATTAAACTTGAAGCACACTATAGATCAAAATTTGAAGTCCTGGCATGGTTGATAGAGTCTTGTGATGGAATCAGGGATGCAAGCATACCATTGATGGCAGCTTAGGATTAAAAAGAATAGGATGAAGTAATTCTTTGTATAGTTTGTTTTTTTGTGATGAGATTTGGTGATAAATGTTGTAATGGATTTCAACCTGAATTAAGTGTTGAATAGAATTTGGGAATGGACTTTGGGAAGATTACAGATGACCTTTGAACGAATCTTAATTGAGCAAATCCGTATTGAATGCACCTTGAGATATCTTTGTTGTACTAGTAACTCCATATGAACATGTCCACGCTCTCCACCCTGTTAACTCTTGGACTCAAAAGTAGAAGACCAAGTACTCAAAACAAACTTCCTTCCCCAAATTGCATATCTCTTTTTCTTGACTTTGAAATGGCATTAGTGGCATGATAATGTAATGAAAATTGAAGCCATGACACTTTGACGTTGCAAGAAACCTTTGTCCATCGAGTAATTAATTCAATCTCCTCCCACCTTTGCAAATTTGAGTAAAACCACCCAAGTGAAATAGTAACCAAAGATGTAGATCAACATTAGTATAGTAAAAGTCAACTTCACTTGGTTAGCTCTCACTATTAGTCAACAACCTTGCACATAATTTCCACGTGTCTTTTCCGTCAATATATCAATAACACCAACAATTGAACCACTAGGTATTCTCCTGAGACCACCAAGCTCTTAGGGAAATAAACCCTAAGTCAAGACATCCCATGTGAATAGAATTCCTCTCATCAGGTGCCTCTCAAGATCTGAACTAATCATAGTCTCGATCATGTGCAAGACGCCATCCTTGAGGAGATAAATAACCTTGCAAAGACCTAAGTGAAACCTCAACTTGTTTTGTGACCTTTGATCCCATGCTTTTATATGCTTTATTTAATGAATGAATGCAAAGTCATGTTAATGTCCTAATGGAGGTATGCAGATGAAATGGGAAGCTTAAGCCAGTTAAAAGTAAAGGGGTAGGACAAATTTGGGGTATGACAATATTAGTTAGTAAAATTACAATAATAATAATCCAATGTAAATGATAAAAAATGAGTAAATAATGAATTGTAATAGAACAAAAAATGATAAAACCAATAAGATAAATGGGCCAAGTGCTTGGACCCCAAAACGTTTGCTAACCACACCTCTATTTTATTTCCACCAATTTATAAGAGAATGGGTTTAACAATAGTGATGTTAAACCCCGTGACCCTTATTTTAATACCCTGATGAATTAACAGACGCAGATTTGATCGGGCAAATTTTGGGGTATGACAGCTGCCCCTGTTCAATCTTCTTAAACCTGAAGAGTAAGATAGGCACGTCTGCCTTTTGTGATCTAAAGGTAGAAGATGATTGAACACTGAGAATGCCCTGAAATTTGCATTTGTTGGGAAGAAGTTATGTGGGATATGAGCTTGCAGATACCATCCAAGATAAATGTCCCTCCTTTTTTTAGAGTGTGAAGCATATGCTTTCGAAAGGAACCACTGTGTTTTGGTTGTAGCACGGCCTAAAAAGGCAACCTGAGTTTTATGCAATGTTATGATGCATGCAATGTGTGATGCAGTGAGCTTCTCAAAATAAATGAGAGCGATGTATGTATATGCAATATGTATGAATGAAGTATGTTAGTTATATGATGCATGATTGTTAGTTATGTTAGTTGAAAAATGTTAGAAATTCTGAAAAGAAAGATAAAACCTATGTGTGTTATTGCTGATGTCTTGGAGAAGATCACTGCCGAGGGACTAACGTGATAAACCCAGTTGAGGAATCATTTGAAAAACCTTGTATGCCTGGAAAAGCTCCTAGAAAGGATGGAATACGTCTTGAAGAAGACTTCCTGGAAAGGTTCCTGAAAAGGAATAGCGAGAACCTTCTGTTGGTTGTGTAATTGGCTTGCTATGGTCATCAAGTCTTCGCAGTTTGTGAACCCCTACTTACTATAGTTCTAGTAAGTCTTCGTAGTTTGTGAACCCCTCACTTACTATAGTTCTAGTAAGTCTTCGTAGTTTGTGAACCTCTCACTTACCATAGTGCTGGTAAGCTACTCGCAGTTTGTGAACTTCTCACTTACCATAGTGCTGGTAAGCTACTCGCAGTTCGTGAACCTCTCACTTACCATAGTGCTGGTAAGCTACTCGTAGTTTGTGAACCTCTCACTTACCATAGTTCTGGCAAGCTACTCTCAGTTTGTACCTCTCACTTACCATAGTTCTGGCAAGTTACATCGCAGTTTGGACCCCAATAGGATTGCTTGCTATAGTTCTAGCAAGTTCACCTGCACCAATAGGATTACTTGTCATAGCTCTGACAAGCTCACCTGCACCATTTGGATCATTTGTCCTAGTTTGGACAATTCACCTGCACCATTTGGATCATTTGCCCGGGTTCGGACAAATTTCCTGCACCATTTAGATCACTTGCCCTAGTTCGGACGAGCTCACCTGCACCAAAGGAATTGCCTGCCATGATTCTGACAAGTGTATCTGCATGAAAGAGATTCACCTGTTTTTAGACTCACGACTCGAGGGTCGGAGACTGGGCTGTTGTCACAGTCAGACGGGAACTGACTACCAGACGGGAACCGGATTTTGATGTAATAGTCAGGCGGGAACTGACTACCAGACGGGAACTGGATTTTGACGTAACAGTCAGACGGGAACTGACTACCAGACGGGAACTGGATTTTGATGTAACAGTCAGACGGGAACTGACTACCAGACGGGAACTGGATTTTGATGTAACAGTCAGACGGGAACTGACTACCAGACGGGAACTGGATTTTGATGTAACAGTCAGACGGGAACTGACTTTGAAAATGATTTGGATGGCCAATAAAAATTGGGTTTTTTGTGATATGTGAATGCGTTTAGATGATATGCATATGCTAGTGCGTATGTACGTACGCTGATGCGTGAAATGAACAGCAAGGTTGCTATCATCGGTGAGGTTACCGGAAAAACATCAATCAGGTGATTGGAAAATAAATCTCAGTAAGGTTACAGGCCTTGGTAAGGTTACCGGGAAGCAGGTGGACAATGTAGCTTAGTACCAGAGTTTTGAATTGGATGTTTGGATGTATGGGGTAATGATTATGCTTATGCATATGTTGATTGATGTCATGTGTGGAATGAAGCAATGTCTTCTGTAAGATTACCTGAAAAGGTCTTTTGAATGGAAGTGAACATTTGTCTTAAAGAAGACTACCTGAAAAGATTCTTAGAGTAGATAGAAATTTGTCTTAAAGAAGACCACCTGAAGAAGTTCTTAGCAAGGAATGGAGAATGTCTTTAAAGACGACTACCTGAAAAGGTTCTTAGCAAGGGCTGAAGTTTGTCTTAAAGAAGACCGCCTTGAAAAGTTCGTAGAGTATCTTAAAGAAGACCACCTGAAGAGGTTGAAAGATGTCTAAAGAGACTACCTAAAAAGGTTCGTAGAATGTCTTAAAGTAGACCACCTGAAGAGGCTCGTAGAATGTCTTAAAGAAGACCACCTGAAGAGGCTCGTAGAATGTCTTAAAGAAGACGACTTGAAGAGGTTCCTAAAAGGAAGACAAATTGTCTTGAAGAAGACTACCTAAAAAGGTACTTAAAATTTCCTGAAGAGGACTACCTGAAAAGGAACTTAGAAAAGAAATGTCTTGAAAAAGACTACCTAACGAGGTTCTTGGAAATGGCGATGATTTGTCTTGCATAAGACAGCTTGAGGAAACTCCTAGAAAGGATCGTGAGATTCGTCTTAAAGAAGACCACATAGAACATTACAGTGTAATGTATCAACCAATGTATGCAATGCATGAATGTTTTTGCATGATGCTTCACTGATGGGTTGTTGATAACCAAAGCGTATATAGCTTGCTTTAGTTGCAGTTTTTGTTTGTTAAGATGGGGTGTGATGCTAGCGCGATTTCCCAATACCTGTTTTGTTTGAGCTTGGAAGATCGTAGTTAGGAGAAAGATTTGTTCGATGTTGTAAAGTGCGAGAACGCCTTTTTTTATGCTGTGCGCCTTATGGATTTGATATCCATTGCCCCAATATTTTCATGGAAAAAGATGCTTATGAGGGAAGTGCCCCAGGAAATAGCCTCGTCGGATGTTTTGCCGTTTAGATTAAAGGGTGTGCCCTTGGTTTCCATGATATGGAGGACTATCCATAGTGTGTTATCCTTCTGAATTTGAACTCTTCCCATGTTTGACATGCCCCTGTTTGAGATTGCTTCGAGATGTGCCCCGAGTCGATTGAACCTTAGGAAAAGTGCCCCTAGTGAATAGGATGTTTGATTGCATGCCCCTGTGATCTTTGAAATTTTTGCCCCTGTTTAGGAGAACCCTCTAGATGTGGTTCCCCCCGACTCCAAGGTCTTTATTAGAAATGATCACCTTTGATTAAACCAATTTCGAGATTTCCTCAAAGCTAAGTTTATACTCGTAAATGATGTTGTACCCTTCGAGAAGTAACTCCAATGCGATGCGTATGCAAGTTTTGAAATCGAAGTCCGTTATGAATTAGGACTAGACGATTAGAAATGGATGTTTGAAGAAACGTAGTGATTAGAAATAGTTTTAACAAACTTAGGAGTCAGTATAACAAATCCTGCTTAATATGCTCTCGTAGTTAACCTTGCCTCAATTAGGACTTTTGAATTTTGTAACTTGGCTTGGTTCACGGTTTAAGAAACAATGGATATAAGGCTCAAAATTTATTTACCCACCCATTTCTCCTTGATGTTCTCCAAGTCCTAAAAAATTCGCCTAATCCAATGGATATGCTTTGTTTGTAAGAGAATCGTTTCAGTTTTGATGTTGGGCAGAAGCCTTAGTAGAGATCCAAACTTTGATGACATATGTTGTAAAGATCCAAGCATTGATGTGAAGCTTTGATGGTTTAGCAGTCACAAGATTATCCTTTGTATTTCGCCTTTGTTTTATTTATCCCTTATTTTTGCATGAACCAACTCTATTGAGTTTGATCCATCGGGATGCCCTAATTTTTGCCTAAGTCGTTCTTTTGTTTTCATGGAATTTTCCATTTTGACTTAGCGGGCGTTTTTCTCCTTTTTCTTTCGAATGCTCCTTTTGAAGTACTTGATCCTTGGATATTGAATGTTGTGACTGCCATGTCGATTTTGATTTGTAAGCTTCGCCTTTGATACTTCCTCGATCTTGAATGATGTAATGAGGAAGAAGATTGTTGTGAATGTTATCTCCATTACTTCCTCAATCTTTGATGAATGCGAGGAAGAAAATATGCTTGAACCTTTGCTTTGCTTGATCCTTTGCTTGGATTGAGTGATTCTCTTGACAACCAAAATACACCATTGAATTAATTGAAATCTACCCTGCCCCTGGTTGAAATCAAGGTTTATTTAAAAAGTAGAAGAAAACTCCAACTCCTGGCTCGAGGGGGTGACGAGGGATTAACATCCTTATATCTCCACTGTTTGGGAATGGAAACAATGCCTGTACATCCTCGGCTCGGTCTTACCTTGAAAGCATATATTTAGCTGGACTTAGTTATTTGTATTCGTCATTCTCCCTCAAGTTTGTTAATACTCTTAGATTTGAAATTTGAAATAGAATAGAAGTGTACGAGTGAAAACTCGTGGTAGTGAGTGAATGAATTGACTCCAAAACCTGCATGGTCATCCCATTAGAATTGCTAATCCGAAGGTACAGCTTTTTATCTTGAGTAACACTTAGCGGTTGTAAGGGTTGAGATAGTGAGCATGGTAAACACCTATTGATCCTAGGGATAATCTCCTTTGTAGATCCACTGACCTTGTTTCACTCCTTAGATTCTTAAACTTGTAGAAGTGAGGGCAACCTCGAATTTTCTTTGGACATGTCAAACCTGGCGGGAATAAATCGTTAGCGGTGGGTTTTCTTCGTATCGGAACTTCATGAGTTTCCTTTGACTGAACCTCTTTTGCTTCTCCTGAGGACAGTATCACCTATGACCCTTTTTTTTCTTGGTGTGGGGCTGACATATGTCGAATTCCCTCCATCGTGGTTATGCCTCTTTGTTCAGGATATTGCCCCAGTTGGACTGACCCTTGCCCCAGGTTATCGTAGAGCGTCCTTGAAAGTTTGATATGTTCTAAGATGAACCCCTTTATGACTAGATACATCTTGAGTGTATCTATGAGGGAACTCTTTGTTGAACTGATCCTTGCTCGATGAAAACCTTTATTGTATTCATAATCCTGTTATGACAAGGCATGGACATGCGGTTGGCATGGCGAAAGGCATCTTTTTTTCTTTAGCAAGACTAAGATCTTTTATTCTCCTTGCTCCGTAGTCTACGATCCTTTGATTTTTTGGGAGTTTTGGGAAACCGGCTAGCATGGTTGGTATGGATGCGGGCGAAGATAGAAATGCAAATGAGAATGTATGAATGCATGAAAATGCCAATGCACGCGTAAGCGAGAGACTCCTTGTATTGTAACTCCGCGTATGCAATGCAGACGTGTAACATATGATCCTAGGGATAGCCTTAGAGGCGACGTTAGACCCTCTTGGAATCTTTGCAGGATAAATGTTATGACACGCTAAGGGAAATCCCTTGGATTCGACAGTGTGCAGAAGATGGCGGCTAGTGACCGTTCAAGACAGTCACTAAATCTCATGGCCATCGAGAGGCCCATCAACGTGTACCAATGAATTTGTCCCTCGTGGGAAGGTCCTCTATGCGGAACACAACCTATCTAAGGACGATATGGACGAAGAGAAATCCCTACAGGCTAGGGATGTGATGTGTAAATGGAGATCCAAACCCTACAAGTTAGAGGGTGCGCGGGAATAAGCATGGAGTGACCGTTCAGGACAGTCACTAGATTTCATAGCCATCGAGAGGCCAATCGAACGCATGCTAGTGAAGTTGTCCTTCGGGGAAGGACGCGTCATTGTGGAAACACGTGGATGTAACAGAAAATCCCTATGGGCTAGGGAGTGTGTAGATGTAGGCACGAGGTGACCGTTCGAGACAGTCACTAGATCGCATGGCCATCGAGAGGCCAATTGACGTGCGTTAATGGAAATGTCCTTCGTGGGAAGGACACGTAGTTGTAAGAATACAAGGATATAAAAATAAAATCCCCACAGGCTAGGGGATGCATAGATGGTGATGTCCTTCGTGGGAAAGACATGGTCTTTAGAAATTAGAGTCCCTACAGGCTAGGGACCACGTGGGGATACCTGCAAAATCGAAACGCATAGATACTCGAAGTATATAAATTGCAAACAAATAATAAGCACATGAGCACGAAAGTCCTAGGTTCATAGGTTCGACGTAGGGGGCTCTAGGGAGCCAACCTTTTTATGGGGGGTTCTAGAAGGTCTCATGGGGTCGTTCGTAGCCTCCGAGACTTTTTCGTCTCTTCGGATTTTGGAACAACTCATTTTATCCATGAGGTTCGAATTTTTGGGGTAGGTTCCCGGAGAGATCAGCTAAGTATCCAGTCCAGCCCTCCACAAAGTCAAGCTTCGTTTCGGACCTTTCCGAATATTCAACCCACTCCGAGTGGAGTTATCAATGAGACTCGTAGGCGATTCATACTCCCCTATTGATCTCAAAGTTAACTCCCACACTTAGGGTTTTAACATTACATAATGCCAGCAGTGTATATAAAAATATAACAATTAGGCAATTAAATATAAATATATTAACATAAACAATTAAATATAAACATATTATAAACAATTAAATATTTTTTAGACAAAAAACAAAAAATAATTGCAAACCCTAAAAAAGGCGAATTAGCCAAACCCTAAAAAGTTGTCAAACCTAAACCCTGCCAAAACCTAAAACCTATAGGAGCATAGTATTCACTATTAAGTTATCCCCAGCAGAGTCGCCAGCTGTAGCAATCTGCCCTAAAAATTTAGCTTTTAGAGAGTCGCCACCTATTCTGAAGGGCGAATAGGAAACCCTATGCAGTATAGAGATCAGGGTAAGATACTATATTCAGGTCGAGGGAAGGTGTTAGGCACCCTCAACCCTTTCCTATTGGCTTTGAATCTAAGGTAAAGGTTTATAGCAAAATTACAGAGGTTAATAGCTAAGGAAATGAGAAGGGGAAAAATTGAGATTTTTGGAAAGGGGGACTCGCCTTGTTGCCAAGTGCCTACGTACCTCCTTATGGAGGATCAGAGTCTACGTAGTTCGGGAAGGGTTGTACGCCCTTAGGATTAGAATTTGATTTGGGTATGGTTTGAAGTTGTTTTGTGCTTTGAAAGGCATTTTGAGTTGCCTGATTGAAAAGGATGAAAATCCGTAGTTTGGTACTAGTAGTTTGAAAAGGTTTGGGAAGTATTTTAGGATTTTGGGCGTACAACCCTGATTTTAATTTGTACTATTAACCGCAATAATCGATTGATTCAATTACCATAGTTAACAGATTAATAGTTGTATCATCACCAATTCTAATCGATTGATTCGATTATCACTAATAATGAATTATAGTATTTTTTAATAATTTTTATGAATTAATTTGTATCGTTACCCCTTGTAATCGATTGATTCGATTAAAAAGAACAACAAATTGGAATGAGAGAAATATGCTAATCATCGTAACCAGTAGAGTGGTTAAAACCTTTTAGCAAAATAAGTTTTATTATTATTTGTATTTAATTAATTGATAATTAAATGGAATAATTATTGATATTTTTAGTATTTAATATATTTTTTATTAGACATAGCATACTTTTTATTTTTTAGATATTAATTAAATTAAAAGTGAATGAAATGAAAATGAATTGTATATATAAGCATGGCTACGTGGTATATGGAGTCTAAGGTTTAAGGTCTAACTTGACATGGATTTTAACTAATATTTAATCCTAATTCATAAACAAATGGAAAAGATGGGAATAGTGACGTTACACTAACAGTAGCAAATGGGACACCCTTTTTAACCTTGTTTTGACTATTTCTTTTTTAAAAGCAAAATTCAATGTTATATGAATGAACAACCGAGACACTGTTATCACTTATCAGCATCAAAATGCAAGTGTACTCTCTCATCTCTCTCTTTCCATGGTTGTATTCTCTTCTACTCAAACATTATTCTTTTCTCAAATCAATAAATTACAAAATTAATACAGTCTCAAATCAAATCCCATAATCAAACATCAACAGAGAGAAGAAAAAAAAGAAACAATAGCGGGATATTGTTACCGGATCGGAAAGCTCGCGGCGGGGCTCGTAGGTGATGAAAGCCGGATCGGAAGTTGTTGAGGAGCAGGTGCGGTAGCGGCGGAGGACCGATTGACTCGCAGACCGGCAGTGTTGCGCCGAGGCGGGGCGCGACTGTCGGTGCCGATGTTTTTGTGTTCGCGATTTCGGATCTGCTTCTTTGTGTTTCTGTTTCAATTTCGGCACTGTGATTTTGTTTCAATTATTATTTAGGTATAACAACAAAGGTCATGTTGTTGCAAAGGTTCTTGTTGTGATGCCTTTTGTTCTCTGTTCCTGAAAAAAACAAAAATCTAAGAAAAACAATAAAGTTAGTAGTGCTGATGTTATCTTGAATTTTCCTTTCTGAATATTCAGATTGAACTGCAGAAAATTTTGTTTGGGAGTGTTGATTATGGTTGTGTTGCAAGTATGAGCGTTAATGGCTTATGTTAGGATGGTGATTTGGAAAGTCAATGATGATGATGTTTGTGTACAATTGTTTACAGGTTATTGGAATTGATAGTGAGATTAAAAGATGTATAATATATGGGTTAGAAATCGGAAAATATGGACGTGAGAAAGATAAGGGGTGGTGGCTTTTTGATTGTGTGTATGTACAAGAGTTTGTAGGCTAGGAATTGTTAGTTTGTAGAAAGTTTAGGTTTGTTGTGTATGTAGTGTATGGTTTAGGTATATGAAAAGAGCTAATCGTTAGTCGATGAAAAATATGTGCCGCCCCTCCCTAATGTGTACAAAAATGTTCTATTTATATTAGTCAAATTAGGGTTTTCTACCCCCAATGGGCCTATTGCCCAATTAATCATTATAATGATTCTTTTAATAATATATTAGCCCCAATTAACTTAATAAAATAATAAAAAAGTTAATAATAATCCTACTAATACTAATAATGACAATCCAAATGATAATTAATAATAATATTAGTTAGTAAAATTACAATAATAATAATCCAATGTAAATGATAAAAAATGAGTAAATAATGAATTGTAATAGAACAAAAAATGATAAAACCAATAAGATAAATGGGCCAAGTGCTTGGACCCCAAAACGTTTGCTAACCACACCTCTATTTTATTTCCACCAATTTATAAGAGAATGGGTTTAACAATAGTGATGTTAAACCCCGTGACCCTTATTTTAATACCCTGATGCATTAACAGACGCAGATTTGATCGGGCAAATTTTGGGGTATGACAGGGCCTATCAGATTGATTTTAAAGCTCTGATTGGGCTCACTCCGTTTCAGATGGATTACGGGAAAAGTTGTCACTTGCCTGTGGAATTAGAGCATAAGGCTTTTTGAGCCTTGAAACTGCTGAACTTTGATCCAAAGTTATGTGGAGAGAAGAGAAAGGTTCAATTGAATGAGTTAGACGAGTTACGTCTAAATTCTTACCATTCCGATACGATTTACAAGGAAAAAGTGAAATTTTACCATGATAGAAAAATTCGTTTGAAAGACTTTAAGATTGGGCAATTAGTGCTTCTTTTCAATTCCCGTTTGAAGCTTTTTTCGGGAAAGTTGAAATCTAAGTGGTCCAGACCATTTTTAGTCAAACCGTTTTTAGTCAAAGAAGTTAAGCACTTTGGTGCTATTGTGGTAGAGGATCCAAAAAAAAGAAAGAATGGACGGTAAATGGTCAGAGGTTGAAGGTGTATCGGGGAAGTGAATTTAATTGTGAAACAACTGTTATTTCTCTTAGTGATCCACTCCCCCTTTCTTTTTTCGTTTTAGTTAGGGTATAGAGGGTTTGTTGCCTCTCTTCCCCAATTTCATAATTTTCTGTTCCTCTCTCAAGTCTTGCATCAACATCACTCACCAATCTACACTTGTCTCCATTTTCTATTCATTATCATCATCATCATCTTCAAAGGTAAGTTTCTAGCTCTTCATCCTTCTCAATTTTGTTTTTGATAGAATTAGTTTAGGGATTTTTATGTTTTGATGTATAAATGGTGAAATTAGAGTAGATTAGAGGATATGATAGGATGTATATAGTATTTTTATTGATGGGGTTGAGTTTAGATTGTTGTTTGTGTGATGTTGCAACTACTGTTGTAGACTGGTTTTTTCTGGGTTTCGCAGAGGGCACGTCCCGCGCTGTGCATAAATTTTAATTTTTGGTTTTTAATTTTAGGTGTTCTATGATGAATATGTGGGAATGTTTTGGAATTATTTAGCTGGAAATTATTATGTGTGCTGACATATTGGATCAAATTGTGTGTCGCTTATGTCTTTTGTGTAGATGGCTCCTCCTATGAAGAAAAAGAAGACTGCTGCTGCTGAGAGTTCAGGTTCTCAAGCAAGATTTGATTTGACTCGATTCCTTGGTCCTAAGAAAGAGGCAAATTATGAGGACTCGAAAGGTCGTGTTGTGTGGTCCGAAAGGACGGTGGAACCGGTCGAGCATGGTAATTTTGTTGGTGCTTGGAGTTATCTTGGTGATACGTGCTGGGATAAGTTGTATCAGCCTGGAAAGTTTTATCAGGTGGGGATTCTTAGGGAGTTCAATTCCAACGCGTTGCCATTTGGAAAATGGACGCCAACTGAGCCTTACCCCTTTAAAACTTGGGTGAGATGTAAGGATATAGATTTCTCTAAAGAGGCTATTTTTGATTATTTGGATGACCCTCTTGCTTTGGTTGAAGAGTGTAAGTATCACCCTCGATTGAATCGAGGAAATTGGGACGCAGAGGCTATGAGGGAAAAATTGTGCATACCGGGCTACTATTACAATTTGATGACCACCGGCCATCCTAAGACTTTCACCATTCGTCATCTTACCTCCAGTGCTCAGTTGGTGACTATCGTGGTCTTTTACAACTTAAGGTCACGAAGTCATACTTCATCGATTACTATAGATACAACCGGTCTTGTTTATTGCAGTCTGAAGGGTGAGGATATAGACATTGCTAGGATTGTAGCTAATAAGCTGAAGAGGGTGGCGCTGAATGGTACTAGTTTTGGTGAGAGGAACAAGTGCCAGTTGATTTTTCCCGGATTAAGTATAGGTTTGTGCAGGAAAGCAAGAGTTCATTTTCCATCTGGGGGAAACATTCCCATGGATGGTGTTATTGATGATGCTTTTGCTTACCGGTTTCGTTTGTCAGGTCCTAGTCCTTCAGGTGGTGCTTCTGCAGCTGAGGAGGTTCCGATGTT
Source organism: Vicia villosa (assembly GCF_029867415.1). Lineage (NCBI taxonomy): Eukaryota > Viridiplantae > Streptophyta > Magnoliopsida > Fabales > Fabaceae > Vicia > Vicia villosa. Next base: position 620,614 of record NW_026705050.1, read on the forward strand.
GCTCCACCGCCTGCTATGCCTCAGTTAGGACATGCTGATGATTGGAATTGGCAGATGCACATGGCTCATCAGCGAGCATTTATGTTTATACAAGATTCCATTCAGCAGCTTTCTCAGCAGCAGCCTGTTGGTTCTAGAGATGATTTAGAGGTGTATGCTCGTTGGCCTGAGGGCACGTCAGATTCTCAGGAGGGGGCAGTGCATCACGATGATGAGGACAGTGAAGAGGATTGAGGATGAGTAGTATTTACTTTAGTATTTTTCGCATTATTTGCAATCTTTTAATTTTTATACCTTTTGTGCCATCCTTTTTAAGATGAAGTATTTTGTGATACTTTGTTTGGATTGAGGCTAGTTTACACCTTTTTGATTTTGTACACCGTTTGGTGTTTGGTTTTATTAAGTTATAAGTTTATAAGCTGCATTTTAGTTATTATATTTTTGGTTTATATATATTAAAAAGTTTGTCTGAGTGTTGAATTAGAAGGAACATGTGATTTGCTTCCTTGATGAAAGTGAGTTGTGACAACCAAATGGGGAGGTATAAAAATTGTACGTGCAAGATACATTTTTACCGTTTCTTTAAGATACCTTGATTTTGATGCTCTTAATTATACAAATTAGATGTCACAATTTCTTTGGTAAAACTAGTTCAATGTTGAATCACTATAGTGCTTAAATTTAGTTGTGAGGAGAATTTCCATTGTATATTTAATTTTGCGGGATACCAACAATGTGCATTTTAACTCGTTTTTCTTATGTTTAATCTTGTGTTTTTTATTGAATTGTGTAAAGCATGAAAGTGATCAAGGAATTTTGTTTCGCATTATGAGTATAACTTCTCAACCAAAAATAACCTACCTGGTGAGTGTGTGAGTATTTGCTAACCACTTAGAGCCGTTTTGCCAAGATTAAAATCGGTTTAACATCCTTGGTTTCAATTGTATATCATTACCGATTTTTGATTGAATCTTGATGACTTTGTTTTAACCTTGAACCGTTACCATGACATATGGTTAGGATTCATCCCTTTTTGCCTTAGAATAAGGAGCATTCTTAATTGTATGAAATGTTCAAGTTGGGGAGAATAAAACAAATTAATATTGGTATTTAGAAGGAAGAGAAGTAGTTTTCTCAAGTGGTTGAAAAGAAAAAGAAAAAAATATGAAAGTAAATAGCTTTGTGAATAATAATAACAAGTTAAGAAAATAAAAAGTTTGGCCTCTTGAGCAAGAGAAAAGAATGAAATTGGTTGGTAAGGGTGTGATGAAATAATTGTTAAATTGAATGCTTTCTTAGGTCTTGACACTTGCATTTCAATGGTCGTGAGAAATGACACTTTCTTGTTAACCAAGCCATGCTACAACCATAAAAGTCCTTTGTGATTCATACTTTTACACTTTTTGTATAATTGTTGCTTATATGAATGCATAATTAATTCTGGATGTTAGCGTCATTGTTGTGTGAGTGTTAGGATCCTAAATTTTGTTCTCTCACAAGAGAAGTGTGTAGGTTGTGATTCATTTTTGAACTTCTTTTGCTATAAGAAATGTGACATAGACTTTGTATATAGGACTAGTATCTTAATCATGGTTTTATTATGGTAATGGTAAGATGTTATCTTTGTGTACTTTTGGAATTTGAACCACCCATTTGTGTCTTGTTTTTACTTTTTGTTCTTGTGGAAGTTGTGTTCCTTGGAATTTATCATTGTTTTTGTTTGAGGACAAACAAGGTTTTAAGTTAGGGAGAGTTGTTAGGTATCAAATTGTGTTAATATAAAGTATAGTTTTTGGTACCTTTTGACTATTTTCTCGCATATTCACGTGATCCCCGTTTATTTCGAAGTAAATATTAGTAGTTTAGTTAATTAAGCTTTTGTTTTCTGTTAATCTATTTCCTAGTTGATTTTTGTATAGGTTTTATCTTTTAGGTGGAACTTGAAGCTTGGAGAGTAAAATGAAACTCAAAGGAGAAATTTCAAAGTCAGCTTCAAGGGCGCTTCGCGGGCATCAGTGCGCGTCGCGCGGCCTGGGACTCAATTTTGGCCTTTTTGACAGAATGCAGCGCGCTTCATGCGGTCTGAAAGGCGTGTAGCAGGCTTTGGGAGATTTGATCATTTAATGAGGTGGCGCGTCGCAGGCTACAACGCGCGTAGCGCGCTCTACTTTTTCTGTTTTCGCTATACATAGTTCATAACAGATATTTTGGGCTGTTGGATCATTTAGAGAGCAAAGAAGAGTATATTTCACTGTAGTAACATAGAAAAGAAGAATCAGAGCATTAATCATCGAGAAATCACTGTAGATGCTTGCTATTCTTCATCCTTTCCTTCTAGTGCAAGCTACCATGTCAACAGATAGCTAAATCCCTTTTGTATCAAGACAATATGTAATCTTCCTTTCATTTTGTATGTGTTTCTATTGAGTATTGTGTATGAACAAGTTAAGAATCAATATAGATTATATAGTTTATTTATTCTTGGAATTCTATGGTTCAAATGTTTGTGAAATATAATGTTTACATCTTGACCTAACTTTATCATCTATCAAACATTAAGTCTAGACATGGAATTAATGGTTGATATTCACTTTCTATCGGTTTATAAATGTTATTGGTATTGTTTGATCGGTTGAGAAATCGTTGGTTTAACAATACGGTAAAAACTTGCTATACCGTTTCGGACACGGACGATATAGACGAACGATACGTGATAACATTGATTAGTAACAAGTTCATATGCATGATTAGTAGGAGACATACAAATAAGGTTGATGAAATCAAATCTTGATACTTCTTTATAACTTTAGAACTTTCCTAATTTAAATCCTTGCTACTAAAACTTGTAAATGATCTTTTACCAAACCAAACACAAATAACTCTTACTCACGACAATATAAACTATAGAACAGTGGTAACATATTTACTTGACTGACATATATTTACTTAACTAGTTGCTTAAGTCGCTAAACTCTAATGACCCTTGGGCACCCAACTGTTGTGCACCACACCATAGAAATTTAGCAGGCTAGTAACATGTGTTAGAAGAAAGTGTTTGAACTGCAACAGGTGGCATAATAAGCTTTACATAGTGTGCTAGAATTTAACAAAACAAATTTGGAGTTATGGATTTGGAAGAAATCAGTGCAGTTTGGAGAGCAGGTTCCTCTTGCTCAAGAGATCAATGTTATACAAGTTGTTGCAGGTTGTTTTCTTCTGATGTAATTCGAGTGATTAGGATGTTAGAAGCTGTAATGATATTTCAAATAAATTGCCTTTTGTTGCAATCACTCATACCCTGTATTTAACCTACACTAGACTATCTTTAGACTTAGTTTCACTTTCTCATTGTGATAAAAATTCACCTTTTTAGTTGCAAATTGATAATGCAAAGTTGTTGCCTAACCTAAATCAAACACATATAAATTGATTAATAATTTTTTCACCAAAACTTATGTCAAATATAAATTGATTATTTTGTTGATGTTTATTATAAAAATTATTATAAATTTTGATAGTTCCAATTTGTCAAGCGGATTCTTATTTTAAAATTGTATTTTATATTATAAAATAATTATTTTATGTAAAAAGAAGATAAAATAATAATTTATTTAATACGGCATTATATATTTTATATTTTAAATTATAATATTTTCATTATATAAATAATTATTATAAACGATAATAAATTTACTATTAATTCAAATATTTTATAAATAATGCGAAAACAAAAATAATATTTATATACGAGAAAAATATATTGTTGATTCAAATATTTTTATATACGAAAAAAATTATAAGCACGAGTTTATCATCTCTTTCAAAGATAATAAACTCTTTTAGTTAAATAATTTTTTCTTTCTTTCATTTTATTTTTATTACATTTTAAAAATAAATGTGTACTATACGAGTATTTTTTTACTAAAGATTATATTCTACAATTCTCTTACAAAAATTTCATAAAAATATCCATCAATAAACTTATAATAATAGTAATAATAATAATAATAATAATAATAATAATAATAATAATAATAATAATAATGAAAACCATATTAATCCAAATTATGCTGATATTTTGTCATTTGATTTGACAATATTATGTGCTTTAAAAATTTAAAGAATAAATTTTTTATTGGTATACGAGAAAAAAAAACTATTGATTTAAATATTTTTTTAAATGATGTCAAAACACGGGAAAATAATTTATGATTAATTCAAATTATTTTTTATAAACGATATTATTTTTGTATACGAAAAAATATATATTACTGATTTATGTATAAATGATGTCAAAAATAATTTTATTTTATTATTTTCTTATTACTCTATTTTTTTTTATATTCAACTTTTTTTTTTCAAAAATAAACCGTTTTAATGTCACAATTTTTTCAATACGCTTTGACTCTCAGTTTTTATTTCTAATCCTACATTTTATATGTTAAACAATTATTAAATACCATGCAATTTATTTTCAAGAATCATTTATAATTTATTTTGAATAAAAATATTTTTATATTTCAAATATTTATTTTGTTCGCATTAATATATTTTTTATAGACAATAATTTTTGTCTGTGAAAACAATACACGCGTCCGACCAAAAGTTTGTTATTAGTATAACAAAGAAACAAGAAAAAAATTTAGAATATAAATACATATATTATTGATTGATTGAAGTGTGCAAAAAGAATTAAAAAATAAAAAGAGTAGATAATTAAGATAATGTATAGTCAAACAAATAATTAATACTAATGATATTTCTCCTCTAAATTTAAAGAGATAAAAAATCTTGTATGCGATTATTTTTTTGAAAATGAGTTATTTCATAAATAATTGTATATAATATACTAACGTAATTGTAGTTAGAAATCTTTTAAATATTACTAATAATAGTTTGAACTTTGTCTTTTAGCAGCGCATCTACGAAAGCGCTTTTATAAAAAGCGCTGCTATAGATTGCACTAAAAACAAAACTAAAAAATAAGGGAAAAAAGCGCTGGTAAAGGGAGGTACGAGAGCGCTTTTTTGAAAGCGCTGCTAAAGGAAGGTTACGAGAGCGCTTTGTTAAAAGCGCTGGTAAAGAGGAGTACGAGTGCGCTTTTTGAAAGCGCTGCCAAAGGAAAGGTTACGAGAGCATTTTGTTAAAAGCGCTGGTAAAGGGAGATTACGGGAGTGCTTTTCTACACTCTCTTCATGACTTAAATAGTTATATTTAATAGATAAAAAATAAGTAAGAATATGTTATTTTACATGATAAATTGGTTGTGTCGATTATGTAGTTGGTAATATTGAAATGCATGCCTCTAAAAGTCATAACTAATTCATGAAAACAAAAGAGTATCAATTGTGTATCACTTAAATTGTTTATTCTTATGAAGTATGAAAATAAGAAACGCAAGAGAGATATCTCAACGGTTCGTTACTACCCTTTCTCATGATGATTAAATTTAAAGTTTTGATTCAAGATTGATTCATACTAAATAGCAAATAATTATCCAATTTTAATTTTCTTTCTATGATTGATGACTTGTGTTTTTATCTTTTGTTCAATTAATATTCAGATCACTCAAATTTATAAATTAATGATAAAATTGTCAATTTAAATTTAATTTAAAACTAAATTATTAATTAGGAATATCTAAAATTTACTGTTACAAATAATATATTTTATGACAAACATTTAACCTCATCCAACAAAAAAAACTAAAGTATAATGGCAAGACACGTCATGTTTTATTTGTTTTTAAAAAAATAACATATTTTTTCGGTTTTTAATATAACCGAGGGGAAGAAATCCAGGACATGCGTCGAATTCCAACTAATGCAATTTGTGTTTTTTTCTTTTATAAGTGAAACCTTTATTTTTATTTTTATTTGTAATCTAAATGATCTATCTCTTCGATTTCCATAATAATTTAAAGATAAAATAATCAGATTTTACTATAAAAGCACTCGTTAAACATATTTTACTCTAATCCTAACTTATAAGTAGCCGCCTGATTTTTGGTAAACAACCTTTAGTTTCTCATTTAAGGTTACTTGACGAATCAACTAGGAAATCATAGGACACCGTGCTAAAATTTTAACAAGTTTTAGTGTTAATTTGTGGTAATGTGAATGTTATACTAGCAAAAAATTTGACAGTTGTGGTAATCTTTGAACTAATCAAAGAACTTAAAAGAAAGAACAGAAAACTAAAGAAGTAAAATAATTGAAAAAGACTGGATGAAAATTTTTAAATAAAATGAAAGTAAATTACTTGGAATTTGTAAATGGAACGCATACATACATTCTCCACAAATCACTTTTTCTCACTTTGACAGAAATACTTTGAGTTTCTATAGCATTGTAACAAATGCGGACCCCTGTCATACCCCAAAATTTGCCCATCATATTTTATACTCAAGCTCACTTGAAAATCTAAGGCTCACTCTCCTAATCAAAGACCTCCTAAACTAGGGTTTTGCATTCCTTTAAAGAAAATTGACGAATCAAAGTATCCAATGGGTTTCATATGACTCATGATGTCTCAAACCATCCCTATGAATTATTAATCATTTAAAAGTGATAAATAGTTTATGTAAATCATGTAAAAATCAAATATTTGATTTGAAGGCATATAGGAATCATATCCAATCATCAAATAGACAATATATTTGATTCAATCTTTTAAAAGTGATAAATAGTTTATGTAAATCATGTAAAAATCAAATATTTGATTTGAAGGCATATAGGAATCATATCCAATTATCAAATAGACAATATATTTGATTCAATCTTTCCAAGATTGGCCAATTTTGGAAAGATTGAAAATCAAATTTCAATCAAACTTCAATCTTTGATTCAATGGAGATTTGATGCATTATTTTTACCCTAATTCAATCTATTATAAATAGACAACCACTCCAAACCTAGTGCCCACAAAATTATGCCTCCAAGAACCCTAATTGAGCTCCTAAAATCTCAAGCAAAAGTCACATTCGAATTCAAAGTTACAGGCCAATTCAAAGCGTTTTGAGGATTCAATCACACTCCTGGGACATCATTGAAGGATTTTCAGTAGTTCCCTAAAGTCGAAGTGCTCAGAATCGCTCCCCATAACTCACGGTTTGCTCTCTCTTAAATTCAGTTCGAATCCCATATTTTATGCATCACACACTTGATTTGATCACATATTTATGTTTGCCATGATGCTATGATTGTTTCTGGGTAAGTTAATGATTGTTTAATCGCTTGTATGAAAGATCACCATTGCTAAGTTTTCGAGGTTCCATATTGGGGATTTCTGTTACAGGTGAAATTAGACGAAACTAAGACCACTGTTGTGTTCAAGGGGCTAAACCCCATCGATCTATGGTCCTACGACCAATTTCTATTGTGTATTGCGTTATTTTTTATCTGTAGGAGCTATGGCAACGAATATATGTCTGTGGGTATAGATCCAGACCTATGCCAACGGTTGGGTGAGGAAGACGAGTGCGTGGCATCACGCCATTGACTCGTTTCAAATGGAAAGCGCGCGCGTCTTAATGAGTGGACTCCCAGATCCTAGCGCTTTGTTCCTGTACCTATCATGCACCCTCGCCTCTCTAAGCCATCTGATCTGCTCTTATTTGAATCCAACGCGCGTAAGCTGGAGGGCACACCATGCACCCTCAAGGCTTGTCCACACAGGATCACATGCGTTAGTTTTTTAAATTTTTTCTTTTATTTGATTTTTAATTGTTTTTTATTTAATTGTTTTCTTTCTTTTTTAACTTATAACTATTTTAAAAATTTTAATTCTTTTTATCTTTAGAATAATAAAAAAAAATTTAATATAATTTTTTTTAATTAGAGTTATTTAGGTTTATAATTTTAATTAGATTTTAACTTTAGATTAAGTAGATAATTTAATTAATTAAGGTAATTAAACAAATTAGAATAATTAAGGTTAATTTAAAATCAAGGCTAGGCGATCCTAAGGATTGGCTTGATACCAAATTTCAATTAACCACAAAATGACCGAGCTAGTTCTCAGTCTCACATAACTGAAAAGTTGTTTGAGAATGACAAAGACTGTTTTTTTGTACCATACCTCAACAAGTAAGTGTATTTGATCTTCATAATATTTTTTAGTAAATTAGTTTTGTTAGGTAATCACATATATTATAAAGAATTGAAGTTGATTCATCTAATTTTTGTTTCCCATGGAATGTAGTCATCATTGAGCCAAAAAAATAAAATGTAGTCTTCCTATGTTCGATGGGGTTGAAGCCAGATAAAAACATCGTTTTTATTGTTGATTCGTAAGTATAATTTATTTCCTTACATATAATTTATGATGTTTTAGAAGACAAATTTAATGAATATATTTTATTATCGTAGAGCCATAGATGGATATAATAGGTTAAAAGGTTCGAGAAAACAGAGAAAGCCAACATGGACCATTAATCTCAAAGTAAGTTAACAATTTCATAACTAATTTAAAGTTTATTAATAAATTTTGTATATGCTATATATTTACTGTATAAGCCAATATGTTGAACATTGTATCAGCTGGAATTGTTAATACATGGAATCAGGTATGTTACAAAAAAAAATTATGTGTCAATTGTCTTCTTTAATGTTAATACAATATTCTAATATTTTAAAATATTTATCTAGATATTTGGAGATTCAACGCCAATTCATGATGATGACGTTACGAATGTTCAAGAACGTTGTGCAAATTTTATTTTAGAATTCATTTGAAGTAATACTTGGTCGGTGCCATTTATTTTTGTGCTTCTTTTGTAAGCATCATAGTTTGTTTAGCTTTGCTTAGACTAGCTAGTGTTTTGATACTACTTTAGTTAGGTTTTGGCAAGAGTCATTTTGTTCTATGGTACTGTTTGTGACATAGTTTCTCGAATATTTTAAAATTGATGGAATTTATTTAAAAAATTGTTCCATGGTACAGTTTGTATTATGGTTGTGTATGAAGTTTTTTATTAGTATTTGGTTGTGATGAAATTTTTTATTATTCATAATTTATTGTATACTAGTATCGAAGAAACAAGAATAAAAAAATCAGTTAAAAAGCGACACTGTGATTTTAAATCAGAGTAATCAATTTAAAATAACATTACTAAATCAAGTGAATCGATTTAAATTTGAGATTCTAAAGCGGATCATGTAGATTTAAAAAACCGCATTACTTTTTAATCATTTTTTAAATGTGTCAAACCGATTTAAATACACATTTTTAAATCATATTAACCGATTTAATAAAATATTTTAAATCGGATCATACCTGATTTAAAATAAAAAACTTTCTAAATCGGTCACTATTAAATCGAAACTTCAGCTGATTTAAAAAGTCATTTTTAACCGATTTAAAATGTGTTTTTTGTACTAGTGGTGATGCATAAAATATGGGATTCGAACTGAATTTCAGAGAGAGCAAACCGTGAGTTATGGGGAGCGATTCTGAGCACTTCGACTTTAGGGAACTACTGAAAATCCTTCAATGATGTACCAGGAGTGTGATTGAATCCTCAAAACGCTTTGAATTGGCCTGCAACTTTGAATTCGAATGTGACTTTTGCTTGAGATTTTAGGAGCTCAATTAGGGTTCTTGGAGGCAAAATTTTGTGGGCACTAGGTTTGGAGTGGTTGTCTATTTATAATAGATTGAATTAGGGTAAAAATAATGCATCAAATCTCCATTGAATCAAAGATTGAAGTTTGATTGAAATTTGATTTTCAATCTTTCCAAAATTGGCCAATATTGGAAAGATTGAATCAAATATATTGTCTATTTGATGATTGGATATGATTCCTATATGCCTTCAAATCAAATATTTGATTTTTACATGATTTACATAAACTATTTATCACTTTTAAAGAATTAATAATTCATATAAAATCAAATAAAATTCAAAAATTCGTGGAAATAATATTTGGAGTCTTGGATAACTTGAGGATCAAGATTGAGCCAAAAAAGATTGGGCTTGTTTGCAAGAAAATCTATTTTGAATCACTTTTGTTTCACAATTTTCCTTCAAAATTGTCCAACTTTGACAAAGCATATCTCCCTCAATTTTTAAGATATGGAAGAGTTCTAGGACTTTTTGGAAAGCACAAGATGTCCTCTACAAGCCACTTTGGAACCTTTTTCCTATTTGGAGATTTTATCTTGTTGAAATGGGCTTTGACCAGAAACTACTTTCGGTTGACTTTCAAAAATCACATATAATCTTTTGATCCAAATCTCTCAAATAAAGTATTTTTAGCCTTGGCATGTGAGAGACAAAGTTGTAGATAATTCAATTTCCTTCAAAATGAGCTTTGGATGTAGAATTTTTGATGTTCCATGTGAAATTTATGGCTGGTCAAAGTTCAGTTGACTTTTAGGTCAAAAAACCCTAATTTAGAAACTTTGAGTTTTGTTGATTTCTGAACTTTCCTTGATGAATCATGATCAACCCTTGATAAAATGATGAATGATACTTCAAAATGAGGATGTTTACCAAAAACCAGGAATTTTGACTGTACTTTGACTACAGTTGACTTTTAGGTCAAACTAGTCGACTGTTGATTATCTGAGCAATTGATTGAGCAATCTTTTAAATTGAAGCTTGAATTTTGTCATAGGGATGGTTTGAGACATCATGAGTCATATGAAACCCATTGGAGGATTTGATTCATCAATTTTCTTTAAAGGAATGCAAAACCCTAGTTCAGGAGGTCTTTGATTAGGAGAGTGAGCCTTAGATTTTCAAGTGAGCTTGAGTATAAAATATGATGGGAAAATTTTGGGGTATGACAGCTGCCCCTGTTCAATTTTCATAAACCTGAGGGTGTAGATTGGCTTGTATGCCGTTTGAAATCTGAAGGTGGAAGAAGATTGTACACTAGAATACCAAGAAATTTGCCCTTGTTGATGCAGGGACATTTCCGGAGGTGGGCTTAGAGATGCCATCCGGATTTGATAATATGAAAGTAAGAATAAGTCATACATTAGATTGTATCTGAGCTCGATGTATTGAGAAGTGTTTGTTGAAGATGGGCTTAAAGATGCCATCAGACTTGGATAGATTGATTTGATTGTCGTGACTCTATTGTCATGATTCCATTATCGTAAATTCATTGTTGTGACTCAATTGTCGTGACTCCATTGTCGTAAATGCATTGCCGTGACTTAATTGTTGTGACTCTATTGTTGTGACTCCATAGTCGTGACTCCATTGTCGTGACTCCATTGTCGTGACTCCATTGTCGTGACTCCATGGTCGTGACTCCATTGTCGTGACTCCATTGTCGTGACTCCATCGTCGTGACTCCATCGTCGTGACTCCATCGTCGTGACTCCATCGTCGTGACTCCATTGTCGTGACTTCATTGTCGTGACTCCATTGTCGCGACTCCATTGTCGTGACTGTATTGTCGTGACTCCATTGTCGTGACTCCATTGTCGTGACTCCATTGTCGTGACTCCATTATCGTGTTCTTTTCTGAATGGAGTGTCATGATTAAGTCTGTTTCTTTCTTTGATCATGTCAGCTTCGTTTGTGATGATAGGATTAGATCTTTGAATGTTGATCGTGTCAGTACCGTTCGTGGTGACCGAATTGGATCTTTGAAGGTTGATCGTGTCAGCACCGTCCGAGGTGGTAGAATTAGATCTTTGAAGGTTGGAGATATTGTTTATATGCTTGTACTTGTATCCTGAAAAAAGTTAAAGTAAGTCTCTATGCAATGTCATGATGCATGTATTATGGGATGAGTTTCTCAAAATAAATGAGAAACTTGTATGTTGCGCACTATATGAAATGTATGGGTATGTATATGATATATGAACATGATTTATGCTATCTGGAGTAGCCTGATCGAGAAAATGAATTTTCAGATTATTGTGCCTCTGATGCCTGATCTTGTTTTGAAAATATACCGCTGGGGATTTGTGATTTCAGCTTGGGGATGAAAACAGTTTGAGTGATTGATCTCGATGCACCCTGAATGGGGATAGGAGAGTTGGATGAATAGACCCTGTTGGAGGAGGGATTGAAGATAGCTACTTGAAGGTTACTTTTTGGGGATATGATCTTGTGAAACCGGCTCTGTGGGAAAGCGTGGATGCTTTGAACATTGCCCCTAATGGTTATAACAACTGCCATTCCTGGACTTGTATTGATTGGGACATAACAATGAGTATTGATTGAGGTATCAAACAGGCTTTGCATAGCTTTACCCCGGCTAGTAGGGATTTTGAAGAGATTCTCCTCGTGAGGACCTTATGGGATACATACTATGGGTGATGCCCCTAGTACTCATAGACTTGGGAAAATGCCCTTGATTGTTCGATGCTCCTGAGAGATTCTTTGAATCTTAAGCTGATTACCCCATATTGATTAGACAAAACATGGTGTGCTCCTTTTATTCATTTACTTCTAATCAACTGAGTCAGTTATAAGAGATGTTGCTGCTGAAATAGTTTTGTCTGTCGGGATGACTTTTAGCCATTAGTCGTACCCTGTGCAGATTCTTCTTGGTGCTAACATTTGAAATTATGTAGTAGTATATGTTTAATAATGAATTCATGAGATGCTATGCATATGTCTGTCTTGAGTTTTTTGAAAAACATTAAAATATGAGATGTAAGAGCGTGATATTTGTAAAAACGTGATACCAACTCAGCGTTTATGGCAAACCTTAAGGAGTCAGGATATCCTTTTGATAACAGTATGATTTAGAACTAACCATGCTTCAGTTAGGACTTTCAAGGGTTGTAACGTGGCTTGGTTCTCAGTTTAAGAAACAAAGGATAATGGCTCAAAGTTTATTTGTACCCATCCCAATCTTCGTGATGATCTTCGATCCTATGCTCAGTTAACTTTGCATTTAAGCTCTAGCAGGTCTTGAAGCCGTAACGTTGACATTTGATGATGGTTAAAGTACTGGAAGTTTATTTGGAGAGGCGGTCATTCCTTTTTGTAATATTTTCTTTTTGTAATATTTTATTTTGTCGAGGATGTTTAGCAACCTTTTTTTTACCTTGATTTTGTTATCCCTAACTTTTGCCTGAACTGTTTATTTTGAGATTACAGTCAGCGGGATGTTTTGATTTTTGATAATTCTCCTTCATAGGTTTTGACTTGACAATTTTTCTTTTTGATAGATGTTGACTGCCTGACTTAATGGTTACGGGAATCCATCATTGATTGTGTTGAATAATAACTGGCATGATTGAGTCAACTGACAATCTACCCTTCCCCAGGTTATGATTAAAGGTTTTAGCTCGTAAGCGATAGAAAAACTTCTACACCTTAGGCTCAAAGGGGGTTGACTAGGGACTAACATCCTTATATCTGCACTGTATAGGAATTGAAACAATGCCTGTACATCGTCAGCACAGTCTGTTCAAAAGCATACTGTATGAGGTTGCGGTATCATTTTCGTCATCCTCCCTCAAAAGGTTTACAACTTAGCAGGAGTTGAATATCACAAAACATAAATAAAGTAAAGACACAGTTAAAATGAGTGATAGTGAAATGATTTATTCAAGACAAACATATGCAATGCACTAATGATGATTATTAAAACAGATAATGTCTATCATGAGTCAGATGTTTAAACAGACGGGAAAGAAAACTGCAAATGAAAGAAAATCTAATGATCTAAAATTCCATCCTTATAGACATTAATCAGTCTGTCATGATTAGGCACGGGAGCGGTGATCACCACAAGAGTCTTGAACTTAATTTCACCAGCGTCGATCATGTCTTGAATCTTGTTCTTCAATGGCCAACAATCACTAGTATCATGTCCAGGGCTATTGGAATGATATGCGCACCTCGCATTGGGCTTATAGCTAGGAGCAGAAGTGTTGGGATTTGCAGGAGGACCCCTCACAGTAATCAAGTTTGGCTTCAGCAAATGTTGTAATGCCTGAGCAAGTGACATGTTGATCTTTGTGAACTGCCTTCTAGGCGTGTTTTGCATATTTTGACGACTTTGCTGTGGGGCCGGTGTGGAGATCAGAACTGCCATAACATGTTGGTTGTGTTTATCATGACCCTTCTGGTTGTGCACAGCATTAGCCATATGAGGCTTCTCAAGTGAGTTGAAATCAATGATCTTGTCATCAATTAGGTCTTGAATCTTATGCTTCAATGGTCCACAATCCTCGGTATCATGGCCAGGACTGTTCGAATGATAAGCACATATTGCATTATACTTGTACCCAGGAGTAGGATTGGTAGGGAATGAATATGGAGGCAATAGAGTTATCAAGTTCTAATTGAGCAGTTGTTGCAGAGCTTGAGACAACAGTATGTGCAATGGAGTAAATGATCGCTTAGGCTTGGATCTCTTATTATCTTGACCACCTTGCTCCCTCTGTCGATCCTTCTCCTTCTTGATCAGATGTGTCTTCAATTCTTCTTGCCCCTTGGCCAAGTTAAGGATCATCTCTTGGAACGGGTTGTTCTGATCCTGGAGATTCTTGACAGATTGTTCGAGATCCATTTCCTTATTGAAATAAACAGTGGAAAGATGAGATACCCTCTTATAGAAACCTGTGATGCAATGTTTATGAATGATATGCTTATGCAATTTTTTCCAAGACCTTGGAATTCAAATTCGTTTAAACCACACAAGAAATAAACTTTATTAATAATGCTTAAAGAAAAACTGTAAATTGTTTTATTATTATATTTTACAAAAGAAAGGAATTAAAATAAAAATAAAACAGAGTCTTCAAGTATCCCATGGACGCTTCCTTTTTGCACCAAGGTAAGTGTTGACCTTCTGTTCGTCTTGGAGTTGCCTCGTAAGCTCTAACACTTTATTCTCTTTAGCGTGGAATAGAGCTTCAAAAGTATTTCTTTCTTCTTTTATCTGAATCCAAGATCTCTTTAGTTCCTCAATGTTGGTTGGCATGTCTGGATGAGAAATAACTTGAGGTACCTTTTCTTCGCACTCGGGTTCCACAATTACAGGTCTGACATATGGATAAGGCATGACGAAGCGTTGAGCACGGGTGCACACCCATCTGAGGTAAGGCTCTAAAGGAATGGAGTTCCTTTGCCCCAAGCTCTTGCTATCAACTCTGTTTACCATGTCCCAAGAACGTACAAACTCCCGGCGGTAACCTTGAGAATCATCTTCATAATCGAACACAACTCCTTGTATAAGCATCTGATGAGGACCATCTCTTCGAGCATAACCAAACTGATGTAGAGCCAAGCAAGGGTTATAAGTAATACCCCCTCTTATGCCAAGAAAAGGAACATTAGGATATTGTCCACAACGGTCGATGATAGTAACATTCTCCTTGGATAAGGAAAGCCAACGGATATCAGAATGAGAAAGTGACATTATTCTCTTATGCCATTGAAGCCCTTGGTCATTCCTCATTACTGAGCGAGGAAAGTGCGAAATAAACCACTTAGATAACAAAGGTATATAACACATAAGAGTCCCTCATTTCTTCATAGTACGAGTGTGAAGAGAGTGTAAGATGTCTCCAAGCAAATTAGGCACTGGGTTGTGTGTCAGAAATATCTTTACGGCATGCACATCTATGAACTGATCAGGATTAAGAAATAACACCAAACCATAAATAAGTAAAGCTAATATGTCCTCGAAGGCTTGATAACTCATGGCTTTCAAAAACATACGAGCTTTTCCGACTAAGAACTTAGCGAGGAAACCCTTGACTCCACTTCTTGATTCCCAATGACCTTCAATTTTAGATTTCTTAATATATAAAGCAGTGGCTATGACTTCCATTTTTGGAGTATCTTCCAAACCAGTGAATGGAATGTGATCTCGGATAGGGAGGCCAAGTTTGTCAGAAAACTCCTCCATAGTAGGTACTAGCTGATAATCTGGGAAAGTAAAATAACGGTGCTGAGGGTCAAAGAATTGGAACAATACGCTCATCATCTCTTCTTCAAAACCTGATGTAACCAAACTAAGCAAGTGACCATGTCTTTCAGCAAAGCGGGAACCTCCGGGAATCTTTGATACCAACTCTTTTAGCTCGGAAGGTACTTTCACAAAGTTAACTCGAATGGTGTTTCTAGTATCCATGACCTACAAAATAGAACAAAGATGGATTCCTTGGTCCTCGAAACGGTTAGTAAAATGATATGTCATGATGTCATGATGCTTATGATGTTATGATGTCATGTAGATAACAAACACAAACAAGTCACACAATTGCCTTAGGGTTAGGCTTGCATGTAGTCCAAAGGTGCATACCCTCCCCACTGAAGTTTAGTTGGTTCAACCTGTCCTAGATAAATATCGGGTTCTAGGGAGCTCATATCATTGACCTTTCTCGAAGGCATTATTTTAGTTTAGCAATCAAATCACCGACCGAAAACATCCTGAAAGTCCAGTCCATATGAGTGTAGCATCGAGTATCAACCAACTTCGTTCGGAACCAGAGCCAGCCATCTCACGACTTTCTAATAGGCCAAAGTCAAGTTCAACTAGGTTTCTAAGGGAAAATTAGTGCTTAATGACACCACGCAGCAGCCAAGTGTTTCCTCAAGTTGGATCCTGTAATACGGTGAACTGACTTTTTATCGATCGAAATGTCGCGGTTAAGCATGAGTCGCCACCGACTTTTATTTTATCCAAACAAGTTAGAAAGGCTAAAAGAAACAGAAAAAATTTTTTTAAAGAAAACTGAGTTCGGGGGGTAATTTATGCAAAGGGAAGGTGTAAGGCACCCTTTGCATCCATGGTTTTCCATGGGCTCTTAATTGCTTTGCTTGCTCGTTTTCAGAAAATGTAGATGAAAGAGGAAAAAATGGACTTTAGCTCGTAAAATGAGCGTAGCCAGTTTTTTTGAAGAATTTTGAGAAAGAATATAGAAAATAGAGCATGGCAAGGCAATTAGGGGCAATTACCTTAAACTCAGATGATAGGTCTCTTTTTAGCCTTTCAGAATGAAAGGGTCAGTCCTTGCCATAAGAGGGCAGGAAGCCTTTCGTTTGGAGGTAGAAGGGTCATCGAATTATCATTCGCTCAAAGACTGACCCATGCCATAGAGAGGCAGGTAGTCTAAGGGGAAGGATTAGAATAGCCTTTCGTAGGCAACCAGAAGATACCTCAGCCTTTTCCGTAGGCAACTTCCGAGGGTCGAGGTCATGTTAGTGTATCGAAGGCAGCATCATTAGGGACCATGACCTTTAATCGAGGCAACATGGCTGAGGTATCCTCGTATTCGAGGGACTGGCTATTCTGCACAAAATACAAGGCAACAAGGCAACAGGCAACAAGGCAACAGAGAGGTTACCCAAAAGTGTGCGTGTGTGCATCAATCACGTGATCATATTCGAATATATTATCTTGTAAAATTAGTGATTCTATGTTCAATTCAAAGGTTGCACTCCCTAGGATTACTAACCACGCATTTAAATAATATAACCAAAACAGATATGGGGGAGGGAAATTGTAACCAGCGGATCCCTTAATAGGGTTTGACATAAGTAATAATTAAAAGCCATAAAATAAAATAGGGTTTAGGGTTACCAACGACGTAACTTTGGCATTTGACAAACCCTGAAAAGGAAAAAGAAGAGACAGAAAACAGAGAGTGAGTGCATTATCGGTTCGAAGGCGAACTTTATTAACCATAAAAGTAAAAAGAATAATGAAATTAAAAGTAAAATAGAGAAAGGACACTTAGCTTCGAATTTGATCTGATATGGTTGGCGGGAAGCCTCGGGGTAACCCTGAAAAAGGCAAGGCAGAAACAGTGAAGGCAAGACAAACCCCTGATTTTAAAAGAAATTAAAATATGCTTTAAAGATAAGGTACTTAGCTCTGGGTTTTTGATCAGGCGCGTTATCGGAGTGAACCATGTTGATAACCCTGAAAAGGCAAGGCACAAAAGAAAAGATTTTAGTGTATTAGAATGTTCGACACAACCCCTAATCAAGGGGCGTAAATTGAATAAGATAATGTAAACGATTTAATTAATTATTGGTCTCGCGACCTAATTAATTAAATCGGGAGGAGGAAATAAAATCAGACACACAGATATTTTTTATGAATTTTTTTAGAATAAAAATAAAACATATGTGAATTTTTGATTATATAACTAATTAGATATAAATTAAATAAGTAAATAAGTAAATATATAAGAAAATAAATAATTTAAATATTAATTAAAAAAATAATTATAATAGTTTTTATAATTAAGAAAAGAAAAAGACTTAAAATAAATATATATATATATATATATATATATATATACATATATGTTAATATATAAATAAAAACAAAGCTATGTAATTAAAAAATAAAAAAAAATTATAAAAAACTTAACTTTCAATCAGGTGTGGCGCGCGCGTATGGAATATGATACACCCTCATGCCTTGGTATGTTGGATTGAGAGAGAGAAGCATATGATGGCTGTGAAGACGAGGGAACATGGTAGTGGGTGCGTCTTGAAGCACTGGAACCAGATCTGTGGAAAGAGAGAGGCGCGCCAAATTTATTTCAAACTGGCCACTCACGCGACGACACGTCGTCGTCTTCTCCACCGAAACCTGCAACAGGTTCTTTTACACCGCCTTTTGCAGGAGCGCTGTAAAAGAGCAAGACTTTCTACACCTGCGAAAATACGAATACGTACAAACGGCTACAAAAATTTGGCGCGATGGTGCCATTGTCATCGTCCAGAGATCACGAGTTCCATGGTCTATACAATTTGTCCTAATTTTTTGTTAATTAGAAAGCCCTAATTCAAGGTCCAAAAACCCTAACATGGTGAACTCTCAAACGCGTACACAATAAGCCAATTAATCATCCAGAAACCATCTATACAGTACCACAATCATGAATATGCAATCAAAATTGATTAAAGATGTATGAATTATGCAAATCGAGCGAAAGTTAGTGATGACAAACCGTGGCTATTAGAGGCGTGTTCTGGGCTTGTTGATCGAAGGTGAAGACCTGGATAGCTTCCAAATACCTTCAGGGATGTATTGGGATCAAAGAGACACTTTGAATTTGCCTCAAACTCGGATTTCAACTTTGAGATTTTCTTGGAATTTTGGACTCGGCTCTAGGGTTCTTCTTGCAGATTTTTCGTAACCCTTATGATCTGAGAATAATGTCCTTATATAAGAGAAAGGATTAGGGTTGTTATTCTGACTTGAATCTTCAAGAATCACTAATTGGCAATCTCAAAAATTTGATTCATGGAAGTTTCCATATTTAGGTTCAATTTCAATTTTTTGTGATCAATTTGATTTGCACGAATTTGGAGGTGATATTGAGATATAATTGTGATTGGATTTGATTGGAATTGAAATTTTTAATTGAATATTTGATTTTCCATGATTTATATAAGTTAATTATCATATTTAAATGATAAAAAAATTCATATAAAATCAAATAAAAGCCAAAATTTCGTGGGAATTGGGTTTGAGGCTTTAGATGACTTATGGATCAAGATTGAATCAAAATAACTTAGGCCTATTTGCAAAAATATTCAAAGTCTTTCACATTTTTTTCCACCAAAATAACTCAACTTTGGCAAGGTCTATCTCTCTCATTTTTTAAGGTATGGAAGTGTTCCCAGACTTTTTAGAAACCTTAAAGAGTCCTCTAACCAGTGTCTTTGGTCTCATATCAAAATTATTTTCCATGCTCCTTTTATGCCTTTTTGAAAAAAGTGTCTTTTTGTTGACTTTTTGAAAAGGGCCTATAATGTTTTGGTCCATATCTCTCAAATGAAGCATTTTTAGACTTGGCATGTGAGACACAATATTGTAGAGAATCAAATTTCCTTTAAAATAAGCTTTGTATGGAAAATTTCTGATGTTCCATGTGAGAGTTATGGCTGGTCAAAGTTCAGTTGACTTTTCCTATGCAAAATCCTAATTTAGAAACTTTTTTGATTTGTTGATTTTTTGATCTTTCCTTGATGAACCATGATCAATTCTTGATCAAATGGTGAATGATACTTCAATATGAGGATCTTGACAAAAAATCAGAAGTTTTGACTTTACTTTGACCACAGTTGACTTTTTAAGTCAACTAGTCGACTGTTGATTTTTTGAACAATTGAGTGACTAATTCTTTGGGATGAGACTTGATACTTGTCATGGAGATGATGTGAGATATATTGAGCCATATGATATGCCTTTTTTTTTTTTGCTGGGAAAATATGGATATATTAAACAGAAAGTGGCTCACGCCTTACATCCTCAGGTAATTGGTTTGGGACCCCATTAAGCCAAGTTCTGGCACCTAAAGAATGGCCAAAGCCAACAAGTTTATGGGCCACCTCATTCCTGACTCTAGGAATAAACATAACAGAAGCCAAAGAGAAATCAACAAGCAAGTCCCTGCAATCAGCAGCAATATACTCAATTACAGCAAATTTTGAAACATCATTAATGCAGTCCACAGTAGTGAGACAATCCGACTGCACAAGAATACGTTCCAGCTTTAAATCCTTTGCCAGCCTCAAACACCACCTAATTGCAAGAGCTTCCGCTAACGCAGGCACCATACACAATTCCTCTCTTCTGCACGCAGCCATGATGACATCTCCCTCCGGATTCTTTACCACACAGCCGAACGCAATGTCACCCGATGGGAAAACCCCAGCGTCAACTTGCACCACATGAATGTCAGTTGGCACCTGCACGTGATCCCCATCCTGATTTCTTCTAGAGTTCCTCTCATTGTAACAGAGGTTGAAATCCTCCACAGCCGCTACAGCCTCATGAGCCACGGACAGTTCGCGAGGCACCCTGTTGCTAAAGATCAAGTTGTTGCGCGCCTTCCAAATTCCATAGAGAGTATAGCAAAGAACTTGAGTACTGAAAACATCCCCACACGAAAGAGTTTGTTGCAGCCAGTCCATCAAACCAAGGTCCTGTGGCATCCTGTAGCACAACACAGAGGCAAAGAAACAATGTTTTGCAAAGTCACAATTGATAAACAGATGCTGGGCAGATTCTTTCTCATAATGACAGAAGGGGCAAAGATCTTCAAGCTGAATTCCTTTTTTCCGAAGGTTATCCCTAGTTGGGAGGATATTCTTTACCGCCCTCCATAGGAAATTACGGATTCTAGGCTGCACTGGCGCATTCCACAAAAGCTTCCAAATCTTCTGATCCGGGCACCTCGACGGCCCCGGTAACTTATCAAATTTACCCTGCAGGCATAGGTGATAAGCAGACTTCACTGAGAACTCACCGGATTTCTCCGGCCACCAACAAAGATCATCGTCTCTGCTACTTGTGGAAAGAGGAATATTAACAATTTTCCTTGCATCTTCTTCCACGAACAGCGAATAGATTAAATCATGTTTCCAGTGCCCCCCCTCATGGTTTATCATCTCAGAGACCTTCATACCTACACCCTGATCACTTAACAAAACCCCAACCTTACATCCAACCCCATTGGGAATCCATCTATCCTTCCCCACTGTCACCTTATCACCTGTCCCTATCCTCCAACCAGAGCCCATATGAATTAATTCTCTTGCACTAAGGATGCTCCTCCAGGCATAACTTGGAGCAAAGCCAGAGGAACTGTCTTCTATTGAGCCTCGGGGGTAATATCTGCTTTTGAAAATCTGTCCCAGCAAGGAATCCTCCTTCGTTAATAGCCTCCAATATTGCTTTCCTAGCAGACTGGTGTTGAACTCACTGATTCCCCGGAAACCCATCCCTCCAACCCCCTTTGCTCGAGCCATCTTATTCCAGCTTAGCCAATGCACCTTTCGCTCACCATCTTTTGATCCCCACCAAAACTTTGCAACCATAGCCTCAATTTCATGACATATCGCCTCCGGTAACTTATAACAACTCATAATGTAGCTTGGGATCGCTTGTGCCACGGATTTGATGAGAACTTCCTTCCCCGCCCGAGACAGGAACTTTTCTTTCCATCCTTTAATCTTCTTCCAAACTCTATCAATTACCATCCCGAAAACCTCTTTCTTTGATTTTCCAAAAACCACGGGCAGCCCTAGATATTTGGAGTGGGTTAGCACAGTCTTAACACCCATCCGTGAACGGATCCTTTCTCTACCATCTTCCTGCACATTTCGACTAAAAGACACCTCCGACTTATCTAGGTTAACCACTTGGCCCGAAGAACTTTGAAACAAATGAAGAGTTTCAAGAATGGTACCTGCTTCTTCAGAATTAGCTCTTGCAAAGAGCAAACTGTCATCTGCAAAGAGAAGGTGGGAGATCACCGGAGCATGCCTCGCTATTTTGATCCCATGGATCCTCTTGTCATTGACCTGTTTTCTTATAAGCCCTGATAACACATCTGCACACAGAATGAAGAGATACGGGGACAGCGGGTCCCCCTGCCGGAGACCCCTTTGGGGCTGAAAGCTGCCGCTCGGATGGCCGTTGATCAACACCTTGTAGGAGACGGTGGAAATACACCTATGGATAAGGGAAACCAGTGAAGAAGGAAATCCCATAGATGAGAGCACTCCCACCACAAAAGGCCATTCAATCCTGTCGTAAGCCTTCGACATATCGAGTTTAAGTGCCATAACTCCACGCTTCCCTTTTGTCTTCTTTTTCAACCAATGAAAACATTCCATCGCAATCAAGGCGTTATCCGTTATAAGGCGACCCCTAACAAAGGCACTCTGCTCCACATCAATAACATCTGGGAGAACAAGCTTAATTCTGTTGGCGATGGTCTTTGTCACAAGTTTCATCACGACATTACACAAGCTGATAGGCCGGAGATCCTTGGGGCTTGATGGATTCTTACACTTCGGTATCAACGCAATGAAAGTGTTGTTAATGTTTGATGGATCCTTGTTGTTGTTGAGCACTCCAAGAACCTGCGAAATGACATCTTGTCCAACTATATGCCAAAACTTTTGGAAAAACAGCGCCGGAAGACCGTCGGGGCCTGGGGCTTTTAACGGATGCATCTGGTGGAGAGCTTCCACAACCTCCTGCGCCGTAAACAAATCTCCACACCAGCTGATATGTTCCTCAGAGAGCTTATCCTTGACCACTTCACACACCTCAGAAACGTTGGTTGGATTGGAAGATGTAAAAATCTCAGTAAAGTAATTAACCAAGATCCTTTCACAATGAAAATCGCCTCTCCCCCATCTCCCATTTGCATCCTTAATCTTTTTAATTGTGTTAGTCTTTCGACGCTGCTCCGCTTTTCTATGAAAGAACTTAGTATTGCGATCACCGTGTTGAAGCCAATCCACCCTACTCTTTTGTTTCCAAATAACCTCCTGAAACTGCAGCAGCTTATGCCTTTGATTTTCTAGTTCTTTATACACCTTGGTAGACTCTTTTGGAGCCATTGATTCAGTGATTTTCCTTTGAAAGAATCAAACCCTAGTTCAGAGCCTTTGTATAGGAGAATGTGTCTTATGGGTTTTGCGCATTGATTTGATGTTGAATAGGAGAAAACGTATGGGCAAATTTTGGGGTATGACAGATCCCAAGGAACACCAGGACAAACCAATGTGTCACACTAACGATGGCCACCATATCAACCACATCAGTATACGTCGTGCAGCCTCTTTGGTCTCATGCCATTTACCTAAGGTACACAGATCCGGGTTAGGATCTTTCACACAAGTAAACCCAAACAGGCCCACAAATATAATGCAAACAATACAAACAATTGAAATCATTTAAAGTGAATCCTAAATTTTAAGGTAATCTCTCTTTTTTACTCGAATAATATCCCCAGCAGAGTCGCAAGTTCTCCCACCGTATTACAACCCGTAAAATGGAAAACAAATGTTGCTTATATAGAAATCCTAAAATAACTGTCTACAACGGTTAACTAGGCAAAATCTGCCACTTTTCTAACCCATGAAAATTTTGTCATGCAAGCTTCCACGTGTCCCTGAATAATCGTATGTCTTTATCCATCTTAAAATGCCTCGACTATGCTTCAGGTAACAAAGAAAACTCAAACATTTTGCTAAGTCCTAAGACCCACATGACCCTAGTTTCCCTGGTAAAAGGATATCGACTAACATCATGGACTTCTTGTCAAGCCATCCGACGAAGTCTAGTTGTACGAACTGGTCATCCAAGTCAACTAAGAGCTTTTTTTACTCTCATAAAAATAATTAAAATCCAGATTTTAGGACTGTGACCCTTATGGCCTGTCTTAAACGCATGTCGAAAATTCTATGGTAACAAATTACCCCCCAAGAATGCCTTTTTCGATTGAGTACCACTAATCAAGCTAGACATATATTTAAAGTAAACACAACAAATTAATGAATTTCAAGTGAAGGCCTAGGTTTCAAGGATCACCGGCGGTTTAGCCTTTCAAACTCTCAGATGATGCTACTCAACATGGAGATATCTCAAGCCTCATTACGATTACTCAAGGTTCTTGAATGATGCTAAATTCAAAGATAATGATTTCAAGTCGTGAAGCTTCAGAGTGTGAAAGAGAGAAAATGTGAAAGCTCGTTTAGCTGTGTCTGTCTGAGTGACTTGTTGGCCAGTGTCTTGTAAGGACACAAGGGTATTACTAGAAAATTATGGCTAATAACACACACTAAAAACATTGAGAAGTATTTGTCGCGGAACAAAAAGTACCTGAGCATAGGAACGTTCGAAATACAACATAGAGTCGCCACCGAAATTTATTTATTCCCATAGGAAATGGGAAATATCAATAAACCCTTGAACAACGAAAAATGATTGTCGCAATCAAATTAGGGTTCAGGAGTCGGGTATGCAAGGGAAGGTATTAGCACCCGTTACAACCGTTGTACTTAATGGGGTCCATTTAGTTAGCTTTGCACAAGAGTGTTAGTGTGATGTTATTTGCGATCTTCTAGTTTATTGTGCGTTTTAAAAGAAATAAAAGGCTAAAAATAAGTTTTTTATTAGGGTGACTGACGAGACATTGAATCTCGCTCCTATGTATCCTCTAGTGCAATGAGGAACTCAATACTACATAATTTGTAGTAGAAAACCCATGTATTTGTTGGTTAATTTTAGGGAGGGATGACTAGGTCACATTTGAGCGGCTAAACATTGCTTGTTTCTCGCCCTTGGAGGCTAAAGAATTTTTTTTCACGTTGAATGGATAAAGCATACTCATTTGTAAAAGGTTTTCAGATTCGTGCTACGGCGGAAAAAGATAGTTTATTGGTTGAATTTTTTTTAAGCGGAAGACGGGTATTTGAAAGGCAAACTATACAACAAGTATTCAAATACTTAGGAAAAGAGGGGTATATACCTAATTGGTCCTTTTTCATCCTTTTTGTTGCAAAAAGTATTTGATATGAATCGAATTAAAATCCCTTGTGGAAGATGAGCACTTGAAATGCAAGCTATAAAATAGGTATCGAAGTACTCCGAGAAAAGCGGGGCATATGCCTAACTAGTATTTTTTTCCTCCAATTTGAATGAATTAGGTTCAATTTATTATGAAAAAGATTTTAGACACATTTTGATCACGCGGGAAAAGAACTTGGTGTTGACCAAGTGTTTGATTTGGTTTGCGCTTATACGAAAAATGATTTGATTGAGTTGAAAAAGGAACTTGATGTTGATCAAGTGTTTGGTTCGCGTTTATTTCGAGATTGAATGGAAAAGTCATTGGATTGATGATGAAATGACCAATATTTATTGGCAAAGGTTAATGGATGTTAAAGCGGTTTATTTTACGAAGGCTTCTTCTATTTCGAATATGCATGTGATGTATATCAAGTATTTTTTAAAATTTAGAAAGGTTGATTTTAGTTGTCAAATCATTTAAATTAAATTAACTAACTAACTAACTAAAAAAAATAACAACAACAATCAAGGGAATGGGGTACATTTACAACATGGGAATAAAGAGAGTAAATCAAATGGCATTGGGCTTAAGGCCCACTAACAAAAACTAAAATAGAAACTAAAATAAAAAAAATAAAAAAAACAATAAATAAACTAAAACGAACACAAATGTGGAGAGAGAAAAATGACCCAGACACAATGGGAAAGGCCAAGGGTGTTGCTGGTCAACAAAGAGTCAAAGGTCAAGGAGTCAAAAATGTTAACTTTATGTGATACCTCCGATTAGATGACTATTAGAGTCAAAAGGTGATCAAACAATGAGAAATGAGGGTGCATAGAGGATATGGTGAGGCATCCCACATAGGATCCCCGTGGTTGATTAGATAGTCAGTAGATCTAGTGGCTTCGGGGTGCCACTCAGCAAGATCTAGAGGTAAGCAGAGAGGATATACAAGCGAATTTCCTTCAGCCTCCTTATTTTACACTTTGTTCTCTATTTTTCTCTTTTTTTTTCTCCCTGGTCTCTCTCAACTCTCATCACTCTCCCTACCATACAAATACCTAGACAAAATAAAAACCTCGTCTGAGATAGATTGAAGATGAAGTGAGTCTTCATCTTCTTCGGCCAACCTTCACCAAAAAAATCCCAGTAATAAAAACTCTAGACACTAAACCTACTTGTTTTCATACCTTGAACCGAAATCCACACTAAAAACCTTCCAAAACCTACCACAAATTGCAGATCATATCGATCCGCAACCAACGAAACTCTAACCGAAAACCTAACAAAAGCCAAAATTCCCAACATGAATCCTCACCTAAATCCTACTCTCATCACTAATCAATCCATGAAATTCACAAATAAATTTTAAACTAAAAAACTCAAACTCTTACCCCCAACAAAACCTTAATCCCCAATTCTCATTATGCTTAGATCAATTGCAAGCAGAATGTAAAGGGGAAAGAAGATTCGAACAACATTAACAACAAACAAATCAGTAGTACAATGAACTAAGCTATGATATACTAAAACCAACAAAATTTACTTGGCTCTAAATCATAGGGCATGATGTAGCTCACCTATTCCCTTGCTCTTCTTTGCTTCTTTTTTTACTCCCTTCTGCTACTTCTAATCTCTTCTTTTCTACTCTTTATCTGCTACATGTGCAAGATTGATAGTCAAGGGGTTCAAGGGTGAGCTCACAGACTCTCAAGTTTTAATGAGAAGCTTCAAACGCCTTCTTTATTGGAGCTTTGGTTAGTATTATGGTGCTGCTATTAGAGAATTTCTTTAGGGAATTTTCAGGTATAATGGTGTGCCTCTTTAGGGAGTGAGTGAGGTAGTTATTTATAGGAGAATTTGAGGGTGAGGTGGTTTTTGTTATGAGCTCAAATATGTGTGAGTTCTTAAGATACCATCATCAAAGAGTTAGAAGGATGTCACCACTGACTTCAACATGCATCAACATTTTTCGTCATCAAAACATCGAGAAGGTTGTTAGCATCAGGATCATTAACTTCATACTTGCAAGCACATAAATCCATAATTCCGCCTCGCAAAAAGTGCATGCAAAACATGCATGTCTGATGGGCCAAACCTGTTTTACAACCCCTACCTCTGATGACGGTGACTACCAAAAAAACAATATCAAGTCTCATTAGTGGAAGATTCAAATTCTAGATGATGTGCCAAATCTACCATAAATTAAGCAGAGAAACTTGAAGCTCCAAATTTGTGAAAGAGAGGGAGTGTGAGAGCTCGTATGGTCTTGTGCGTGAGTGCAGTATATTGTAAAAGTATATGAGTCACTACTACATTTTTGGCCTACGACCACGCTAAATTTTTCCACAGCTCTGGAACTGTGGCCAAATACATGCTTTTGCCAGGGTTTTAAAATAATAGAAATATGTTTTTAAATATTGAATCCGGAGTGTGAAATTGTGACCTTTACTTCAGTTGCCACGGTTATGTAACGGTAGATATTTTAAGCCGCAATCAAAAACCGCGGCCTAATCAGTTCAAAATATGGCCAAAGCCCAAAAAAATACCCCGCTAGAATTTCCTTTTTTTTTAGTTTCCCTCTATCTTTTTATTTACTTTTCCATTTTTTTAATTAAAAAATTGGAAAAAATTGAAAGAACAAAACGTTGTTTCCTTTAACGTTTCTTCTTCCTCTTCTCACAAAAACAAGATCTTCCTCTCTCTCTCTCTCTCTCTCTCTCTCACAAAATCGATTCTCCCTTCAAAGCGTTGAATCTCCGTTCAATCTTCCTCTCTCTCACAAATCGATCCTCCTCCATCGCAGTTTACAGGTTAGTTTCCTTTCACCTCCATCTCTGCTTCACCTTTATCTCTGCTCCACCTTCATCTCAGCCTTCATCTCTGCTTCACCTTCATCTCACTAACCTTAATCATCTATTCATATGATCCCTAAATCTCTTCATCCCTTCACCTTTTCCCAAATCTTCTTCAAGATTTCAACGAAACCCTAACTCTCTTCATCCCTTCATCCTTTTCCCAAATCTTCTGTTGGTTTAGGGTTTATGTGTTTGTAATTCAATCTTTCAATCTATTACCCTATAACATTTTGTTTTGCAGTTAACGTATACATTTTGTTTTGCATGCAGTTTTGATTCCATTGAACCAACAGAAGCTTCCGTTGCAGTCGATTACCTGTGCTAATAAGATAGGGTTTCATTTTTTCCCGTATTGTTATAGCTTTAGTGTTTATTAGGGTTAGATTTTGTTGTGGTGATTTTGTTGTTGTTGTTGTGTTTGGTGATGTTTATGTGAATTGATGTTTATTGTTACAACTGTTGTGTTTGTTGTTTGTTGTTGTTGTTGTGTTTGGTGATGTTTATTTGAACGGATGTTTATGTCATGTTTATGTGAACTATTGTGTTTGTTGTTGTTGTTGTGTATAGTTATTGAAATAGGTTTGAGTTATAAGAAAACTCTTAATTAGTTGATACTTTACAGCACAAGCTTACAACCATTGAAGCCTGTGGTGATACACCATACAAAAACAAAATTAACTTGGCAAAATATACTAAATTCTTAATACATACTTTTAGTCATTGCACACTTACTTTTATGCGCACTGTTGGAGAATCTGTGATTCTCTCTTTTTAATAGTGCAGATTTTCTATTTTTATTTTATAATATGTTGTTTCTATTTCCTAAAATTTCTCCTTGATTCAAGGGAGAATACAATTAAATGATTTCATTTCTAATTGTTTCTGTTATAATTGGTAAAGTTAGTTACAATTAAATGATTTCATTTCTCTCTTTGAGTCTCCCATTTTTGTTTAAAAAACTAGCAAGGTTAGAGAGAACTTAGATAACTGCATCAAGGTTGAGTCTCCCATTTAGAATAGTATACCTCTTTGAGGCTTTCGACATATGTATCAGCCTTCTTTTGTAATTTCAAACTGCAGCAAGAAAGGGGAACTGACAAGTGGATGGCATATATGTTTATGTAGTGTTTGTTGTTGTTGTGTTTGGTGATGTTTATGTCAACTGATGTTTATGTGATGTTTATGTGAACTGATTTTGATGTTGGTGTTGTTGTGTTTATTGTTATATTTAGTGTATATTTGAATCAAGAGTGTTGAGACTTGATTTTAAATAAAATATATTTTGTTGAATTGATTTTAATAGAAAGTGACTTAAAAGATAATGTGATTTATATTTGGATACTCTAATTTAAAAGTTATTTTAGCAATTTATATTTTTAGTATGGTTTGGATTTTAGCAATTTAAAAGTCATACTACTACTCAGTAGTTATATGGTTCTGTTCATGCATCAAACTGAGGTCATTCAATTTAAAAATCACTTTTTTTTCCTAAAGTACTATATATAAGCATGAGTTGAAATGTTTGGATAAGCTTCTTTCAATAATTACAATATCTACTGGTTGATAAGTGTATTTGTTGCATGGAAATTTAGTCTAATGGTTGAAATAAATGGATAATTTGTGACTTTTAAGAAATAAGTGGAAGATGCTAATAGTAACTGAATAGAAAATAGGAATTAGTAGGAATTATTTTCTGATTCTGATTCTGAATTATTGAGTGTGTAATTATTGAAATAGGTTTGAATGTTTGTAAATCTGTAATGTTTATGATTCATACTACTACTCAATAGTTATATGGTTCTGTTTTTGGAAATTAAAGTAATTGCAGCACATGTTTTGGTCCTGTTAGTACAGCTCCAAACATATTTGTTTTGTATATGTTCATGTATTGTTTATGTATATGCATTTAATTTTTTTAAATGTGTTTTGTGTCGTGTGTTTCAAATATTTAGATTATAAAGTGATGGACAAATAGTGGACTAAACTTTTGCGGTTTAGGTAAGAGTACATTAACGGTGTTACTCAATTTCTAGACTTTGCCTTCACTAATGGAAGACCTCAAGGAGATGAGGTTTTATGCCCTTGTGCCAAGTGTAAAAATTTGTATTGGAAAACAAGAGGTATTATTAAGGATCACCTAATAGCCAAAGGTTTTGTAAAAGGTTATGATGTATGGTTGCACGATAGGGAGAAACTACAAAGGTCTATGGAAATTGGTGTTGGGATAGAATATCAAGAGGGATCACAGGATGACATTCCTGGCTTACTACATGACATATATGTAGATAGGGCAGAAGAACACGGAGTTCATGAAGGTCCCAATGACGATGCTAGAACGTTTTACAATTTGATTAAAGAGGCGGAACAAGAACTGTACCCTGGATGCAGCATAGTGATGAAGTGGCTGGCATGAAGAGTGAGATGGATTGTATGAAGGCACTTTTTAAGACCATGATGAAGCAACAAAACCCATGTATGAGTGACGAGGAGATCTCTAATATGATGGCAACTGCTATGGGCTGTTCCAATAGTACTACTGCTGCTACTGCTGATCCACATTCGCCTGCATCAACTCATATTCCTCATTGTGAAGAGGTATACTCTAAACTTCTGCTGATACATTATCTTGCATTACAAGTTATATTCTGCAAACTTTGTTACCTTATGTTGCTCCCTGTTCAATGACTCAGACTTTGATATCTAGAAGGAATTAAATTGAGTTCTCACTTGAAGGAATTATACTAGTTCTATACTAAGTTCTATACTGAGTTCTAATAAATGTTGTTTGTTATATAATGTTGTGTCAAGGTGTAATATTATACTATTATTCATCTTTAGCTTTGCTTATTCTGGTGAATGCTGCTTCATCTTTAGGCCTTGACTGTTTTTGAGTTCTAATGAATGATGTGTCATGGTATACTCTAAACTATAATGCTTTGCTTCATCTTTAGACCATTGATTGCTAATAGAAACTACTATGTCACTGTACTGATGATTATACTTGTATATATGAGAGTTTGTTTTGAATTTGATTTCTTTGAATGTTTATTTCTTTGCATATAATTTTATTTTGTTTATGGGTGAACATCATGATATCCTAAATCTTTCTTGAATATATGAACATACTGAATATAAATGTTGTTTCCTATGTTTGTTTTAAATACTTATAGTATGTTTAGAATCATGTTCCTTGTAGAATGAAGACGAAGAAGCATGTAATGAAGATATGGAAGAAGCTTGTGATCATGAAGATGTTGAAGAAGCTTGTCATGAAGATGTGGAAGAAGAACAAGGAGATGATCAAGAAGAAGAATATTATGATGCATGAGTTTAATTAATAGTATAGTTGTGTTTTATATTATCTAGTTGTTTAAGAATGATAACATCAAAACTTGGTTTTGGGCCGGTAACGTCGCTTGACGTAGACTTAAACTTCTTAATGATGAATATTTTGTTCTTGACGTTAAAGTTTAATTTGCTTGTATAATTAGATTTTAATTTTTGTAATCATTGTCTACACAAATGAGTATTATTGTTGGAATTTTAGATTGACCTAAAATGACATTTTTGTGCCATGGGACAAAAATAAACTGTGGCAAGAATAAATGGGACAAAATAAACTGTGGCAAGAAAAATGGTGTAAAACGTGCAAAAATTAGCTGCGGTTTTAATTGGTGGTCATAAACAAACCGTGGAAAAATTTAGGCAACTAAACCGTATTATATACATTAAATATGAATCGTGGTTTTATGATCTGGCCAGAGTTTAAAACTGAGGCAAATGGTAAACTGCAGCCTTAATTTAGATATATAAACCGTAGCCTATACAAGCCACGGATTTACAAAAAATGTGGTCCAAACTGCAAAACCGTGGACTATACTTTAGGTCACGCCCGCATATCCCACAGTTTAATTTTCGTGGCCAAATCGTGACAAAAGCTTATAACCACGGTTATTTTGCATACTGTCGCGGTTTTCTGTCTGTGGCAGATGACCTTTTTTTTGTAGTGAGTATATCCTAATATACTAAGGCAACTCACACACACACACACACATTTTTTTAAGCATCTCTCAATTTATTAAATCAGCTAAAAATATTTTATGAACGTACCGAAGTAATTGGTAGCTTGCTTAAATGTTTAGGAAAGATTTTTACACTAGAAAATTGATTAACATGTTAGGGTTAATCAATTATCTGTTTTGTAACACCTCCTAATCATTTAAGTAAGAGTATAATCGATTAGTGACGATGATTTTGAAAACATTATGTATTTAACCTATCAAATCGATTAACCTATGACCTAATTATTTAGAAGTATTAAAAAGCCCAATGATCATTTTCCTTTTTGAGACATATTTTCTCCTAAAAACAGAGGGCTTCTCATCATTTCAAAACACACCAAAATTCTTTAAGAATCTTTTTTTTTCCTCACTTTATAATCATTTTCTACTATTGGTTAAGTGATGGTAAAGATTAAAGATTGATACTTTTGTTTTGTGTGAAGAAACAAAACATAGGAAGAAAGTATTAAAAATGAGTATGTTCTTGCATGAAATGAGAAAAAACATTAAGCATGAACAAAACAATAGGAAATGTATAACAGAGAAAGAAAACATTAAATAAGAATGGAAAATACCTTGTTGGGAGAAGGAAGTAAGGTTAAGTTGAAAAATAGTGGAAGTGAGAGTGAGTAGGAAAAGCGGGTTGTCCCTTAGCTAATGAAACTGTCTCGTTGAATATGAAAGTAGGTTAAAGAGAAATGAAAATATGAAAGGTGTCTCGTAATGACATGGAAATGAATGTTGAACAAAAGTAAGAGTGATATAATTGGGACATTTTTTTATTACAAATAAGTTTTTCTATAGTGAAAATATTAGAAAGATGAAGGACAAATTACAAAGTTAATAGTTATGTAAGTGTAATGGTTAGATAGCATAGTTCATTTGAAAATTAAATGTTATTGAACATGTTTTAATAGTTAAATTAAAAACAAAACTTATAATATTCAAATATTTGAAAATTATTAGTTTATCTTATTCATGCAAAGTTTATTGAATAATTTTAATTATTTATGTTCCACTACTGCATCTTTTTAGAAATATTTTTTAAGTTAAAGTTTTTAAATTTTATGACTTAAATAGATTTTTTTTCTTGCAAATATAAGTCATTTTGATTTCATTCTAGGTAAAAAAATATTCACACAAATACAATTTAAAAAAAAAATTTAGGAAAAGACCTTAACGAGTTTTCTTAATTTTTTTAAAATGAAAGCCTCATATATTAAACAAAAAGAAGTTTTACAAGGAGATGGGAGCCCAAAAATGGCCCATCAAAAGGAACACAATGAATGAGAGAGAGAGAGAGAGAGAGAGAGAGAGAGAGAGAGAGAGAGAGAGAGAGAGAGAGAGAGAGAGAGAGAGAGAGAGAGAGAGAGAGAGAGAGAGAGAGAGAGAGAGAGAGAGAGAGAGAGAGAGACTATTTTTTACAAAACCTTTCCTAATGCCCATAAGAATAGATTTAAAAATGATTAAGGAATTACAAGTGAGATCCAAGTTGGCCATATGATCTGCACGTGAGTTCCCTTCTCAATAAATGTGAGATATAAAAAGGTGAAAATGTGCAAAATAAGAAATACTTTTAAATAACTGATGTTTAATTTGCCAAGGTACCAAAGAATTCGTATAAAAATCTTAAACCACATTTAACGAATCTGTTTTGATCCTAATCTTGGTTGAAGCTTTATCATTTACAACTTTAATTTCCCTGATGACAGGAAAAAACTCAGCAATGAGGGAAGAGGACCACAAGACTTGATTTGCGAACACGAGGAGGGAATTGCCAATCTTATTGCAAAAATACTGCCGTAGCCAGGAAGCAGGAGGTCTCGGTTGTAACCGCTGTTGTAACGCCCCGATTTTATTTAAATTATTTCTCATCATTTGTTTATGTGATGTCTTGCATTTATATGCGATGATGGATGTTTTGACGTGTAGTGAGGTCCTTAGAATGAGGTAGTTGCCTTAGAAATATAGAAATTAAGGTGTGGGAGGTGCATGGACAATAACGTAGAGGTGGACGGGTTATGAGTAACTAATTAGCAATAGTAGTTAGTAATTGTTTATTTAAATAATATAAGGTTAATATTATTAGTATTTTATTATAATTATAATTATTTTATTTTAATGTATTAGATAGTAATAATAATGGATTTAGTAATTAAATCATTAATAAAAATAAGGATGGATAAATTGGGGTTATCATATTAGGGGTCTAAGGGTTAATATTGGGAAAACAAGGGAGAGAGAATCTCAACTGTGGAATTGATCGTGAAATCAGAGAGAAGAGAGAAGAGGAGGCTTGGACCTAGGAGAGGAAGAACTTTGGTTGCCAAGTTTGAGGTTTTTGCAAGAACGCTAAGGTAAGGGTGGGGTTCTAACCTTATAAGGGATTATATGATGATGGATTATGGTAGAGATAGAATTCCTAATTTTATGTTCATGGTTAGGTGAAATTGAGTTTTTGATGTGTATGAGATGTTGTGAATGTTGATAACGATTGTGTTGAATCCTTGAAATTGATGATATTGTGATGAATTGATGTTATGGAATGGTTAAACATGTAGTATAATGTGTTTATTTCCCTTGATTCAAGTACCATATGATATGATATATTTTGGGGTTTGTTGGAAGACTGAAAAACAAGAAAAATAGCACAAAATCACGGAAAAACTTGTTTTTCTAGGCTCCATTACGGTCGTAATGCCCATTACGGGTGCCCGTAATCGCCCCCTAAACTTTTGTACCAGAAACGTGCAAAAAATGAAATTCTGGATTTTTAGCATTACGGGCCGTAATGCCCATTACGGGTGCCCGTAACAGCTCGCGAGTTTTTGTACTGCGAATTCATTTTATCATAACTTTTGAATTGTAAGTCCGATTGATGCGTCGTTCGAAGCGTTAGAAAGCTAACACAATGAACTATACCATGGTGGAATATAATGATTCATAGGATGTGGTCTCCTAGTAATTGTATTGGGATTCAGTAAGGAGACGATGTAGTATTAACATAGTTAGTATGCTCTTTGCTATGAATTGACCTAACTATGTCATGATATAACTTTATGTGTATTTTCTTGTGATGATATGATTTTATTGTGATGATATGACATTATTGTGATGATATAATGTTATTGTGATGATATGATTTTATTGTGATGATATGACATTATTGTGATGATATAATGTTATTGTGATGATATGATGTTATTGTGATGAGATAATGATTCCCTGTGATGAACTAACAATAAGTATGCTTTTATTATGAATTTGAATTGACCGTGTTATGTCGTTACTTGACTTGTGTACTATGATGAATTGATGTTGTTATGATGATGTGTATATTAGAAGTATGTGATGAGGTATGATTAATATGATGGCACTTGAATGGACGGGGTTTTCACTGTGATGATGTTGCGATGTGAATAAGCGATGTGTAAGACGTGGCCGTTGTGGGCATATTCCGTTGATGTGTGTTGTTTTATTGCATGAGTTTTTGTCAAATGATATTGTTGCATTCATTTCATAGTGATGTGAACTTTTATGGAAAAAAGGATGTGGCATTTCATGGCAAAGGTGATGTGGCCTTTTATGACAAAAGCGATGTGATATGGTACCACATGCATGTAGTCAAAGATGTCGGTATCATTGCATTTTTCGTGAGGTTGTCGATAAAATGAGATATAAATGTATGATTGTAAGGTTTGATTATTGACGTTGTGATGTGTATTGATGTTGATGCTTGAAGTATGAATATTATAATTATGTATGTCATACTTTATCTGCTCGTTATCATATATTCATTTATATTGTTATGATAACTCACCCCTTCTGTTTGAATGTTACCTCTACGTGGGTAACACGTAGGTGATAAGGATTAGAGTTTCTTGAGGTATGGAGTGGCGCCTAGTATAGCGTAGATTGATTCGGGTCTTGCTCTGATACGTAACACCGAGGATGAACGATTGTTTTGTTATTTGTTATGATTTGTTTTTGGAAAGATTTTGAGAGTATTATAAACTCTATTTTATTCGTTGTTATGTTGGTATTTTAAGTTTTTGAAGACGATAACTGTTACATGTTGATTTATTTTCGTTGCATTAATAAAGTGAAGTTGATCACTATGATGATTGCGAAGTCGGTTAATTCGAACAAATGTGTTATGTATCTTTTGTTTAAATGTTTGAGCAAATTGTATGATGTTGATGATGTAGCATCCTATTTGACATTGATTTAGAATTTTAAATATTCTGATTTTTATTTAATTATCAATGGAGAAGATAGGGTGTTGTAGGTGTCACAATTGCACTTTAACTAACCAGGAGGAGTCGGGCTCCAAATCACTTCCTTAATTTGAGGGGCACTATGAGGATTAACCATAATGCCAAAAGCTTTGATGATTTTGAAATCATCTAAAGAAAGGGAGGAATTGGTTATGGAGTTATTTCTAACTAAGAGGAGTTAACCTTTGATTTTGTTAATAGTGTGATGAAAAATTGGAACTTTATTTGTGAATCTTTCAAAGTTCATGGCTTCCCACAAATTGTGAAGGATGTAGGTAACAACCACATTAAGGATCAAAGAGCATTTCTTTGATATGTTAAAGTAACAAAAATTCCACCAATCAACTAGGGTTACTAGGGGACTAGAGGTGTTGATGGACTTGTAGAACCCAAGCCAATTTTTTTTAGAGAAGCCACAGTCAAAGAAAAGGTGTCGGGTAGTTTATTGATGCTTCCTGCACAAATTACATCTGGAAGTGATGTGGTAGCCTCTATGGAGTAGCTTATCATTTGTAAGAAGTTTGTCCATCACGAGTTTCCAAATCAACAAGGATTTAGCAGGGGTATGTCATTGCACCAGATTATTTTGGCCCAATATGAAGGAATAAAAGGAGAAACAAATTGATATGCCTGCTTTAGGGAAATAGCACCCGAATGTGAGTGAGGCCATATGATGATATCCTCATGATAAGAGTTGACAAGCATTTCCTATTGTATTCTTCTCTGCAAAAATGGAAAGATAGAGGTTCAATTGTCAGGAAAAAAACAAATGCCATCAGATATGAATTCTGTAACCTTTGAATAAAGAGGGATGCCAAGATTCAATAGTCTTTCCTGACTAGTCTTAAGAATGAGAGAGGTGCCACACAAATTATCCTGCCAGAATAAAATGGAAGAACCATTTCCCAGAGACCAAACAAAATGATTGTTGATAGTAAACATGATACTTTTAATTGAGGACCAAATGGTGGAGAAGATGTGATAATTGATTGTGCCATAATTCTTGAGAACTCTTTCTCTAAGGATAATAGCCAACTGCTCAGTGCTAGAAGTCAAGTCCCAATCTAACTTTAACTTGGGTGCTTCATTAAGCTTAGTGAGATATCTTAAGCCCAGTCCCCCATAATGAATAGATTTGCACATGTTTTTCCAAGAAATCGAGAATAACTTCTTTATATTGATGGCACCACTCCATATAAAATTCCTTGAAGTAGTTTCAATCTCTTTGGGAAGAGCAATGGGCAAAGAAAAACAAGTGATAGTGTGAGTTAACATCTCCGCCAACGTTCTTCGAAAAGTCTTCTCCCCATAGCTCTCATCCACTTGCGTCGTGACTGCTTCCTCCTATTCCTTTGACAATGGAAGCGCCTTCCACTTCTACATCTCCAATACCGAAACTAAGAAAAACAAACAACACCCTGAAGAAAAACGAACAGATATGAATCCTATAAGAGATAACAAGCTCTCACCGAAAGAGAAGAAACCACAACCAAATGTGGGTAAGAAAAAAAATGGAAAAGAGACAACATCACAAATCCTAAAATGAATACACGTGGACACGATAAATTTCAAGAGAGTTTGGATCTCTCTCTAAAACACGTGGACTTTCTTAAATCCTTTTTTATTTAGTAAAATGATTATGAATTATGAAGGATAAAAAAATACAATATTAAACAAAATAAGCGTGTCAGAACGGGTACCCGTGCGAACGCACGGTTATAACAATAACACTAGTTGTTATTGATACTATCCTATATAAAATATATATTAAATAGTCTTGCATTGATTTTTAGCAAAATGACTTATAAAAAATATTAATTATAATTAAATTATAAATGATTTTACAATAAAATGTGCACTAGCAAAACAATTTTAAATTTAATGATTATGAACAATGAGGACAACATTA
Source organism: Vicia villosa (assembly GCF_029867415.1). Classification (NCBI taxonomy): domain Eukaryota; kingdom Viridiplantae; phylum Streptophyta; class Magnoliopsida; order Fabales; family Fabaceae; genus Vicia; species Vicia villosa. Next base: position 658,985 of record NW_026705050.1, read on the forward strand.
TTTTAATTTGACCAAAACACAAAAGTCATTTCATGCATACATACAGAGTACTATGTTATTTCTTGTTATTTCAAACTGTCCAAGTTGTTTTAGAGCACAGGATTTGCCCCTGAAAGACTGTAGAATCTGAAACTACTTAATACAAACAATTTAGTTTAATGCAATAAAAGGTGCACTCTAAATCTTGCTTTAAAAGGAAAAGCACATTCAAATGGAGATTTCAAAGTTTTAGTGTAGCTGAAGTTCATGGCTTCGAGGATTCTTCACTAGAGTTTGCAGCAGCATTATCTTTTATTGATTTTGACACAAGTTCCTCTAGCTTTTCTGTCTTCCCTGGTTGAGACATAAGTGCCTCTAATGTTTCTTGAAACTCCTTAGGGAGAGGAGGAGGCCGGTGTTGAGGAACGTGCTTCGGAATTGGTGCATCATTTTCAACCATCTCAATTTCGTGATCATCAGGGATACCCCAAGGATCCCATTCTGCAATTCAATATATATGTCAAAATAAATCAATTTCTCGTAATCAGTTTATGCATAAACTTTCCACCAGAATAGTTGGAAATAAAGGTTTCAACTTAATTTTTGTTATGCAATTGAGTGATTATCATACAATGATGATTTGGACATTAAAAAAAATATAGCTTAGCAGTAAAGCAGTAAGAAAATTTCAAGATGCAAATGATTATTGAGGTATATCAAAAACCGGCTTCAACAGTAAAATGCATCTGTAATAATGTGAAACCAATAACTATCAAATTCATACAGTGAAAAAAAAAAGCCAGCACTGGATTTGAAAATCTTAAACTACATGTAGCCAAACTAACAATACACTCTATAACCAAGTCTCATAAATTAAGAAGGGAATCACACAAAAGTGTAACTCATAAATTTCACTTGCTCCTATGACATTGAGATTGTAATTGTTCATTGTTTTTGTTTTTGGGCCCCTATCAAAATCAACCTAAGAAAAAGCCTGTATTTTACACTACGAATGAGAATAGAACCATAAGACAAACCTCATAAGTCATCATAACATAAGGTCCATAAGAAAATAGAAAAAAAATGAGAACCAAGAACAAATGAAAAACAAATTTAAGAGATTGAAGAAAGGCTCTGATAATGACATAGAAATAGGCTGGCTTGCATTACCATAGAAGGACAGAGAGGCTCATGGAACAAAGACTCCGAGAGTTGTTTGTGCATATAAAGTATAAACATGTATAGTGATACTCAAAAAACAGATAGATAAGAGAGAGGCTCAAAACAGAGGTGAACGGAAAGAACAGAGAAGAAACAAAGAGTATATGACTTGAAGTAAATGATAATGTCTTCGAATTTGGTGATTAACTGAGATTTTTAATCACTATTGTTAGTTGCAAATCGCAAAAGTAGCAATTTGTTCAAATTTCACTACACTAGCTAGAGTGTCATAGCAAGAATGGGCATGTACATTCTAAATTCTATGCACTCACGCAATCACATTCATTCAACACATCATCCAAAAGGTCCAGCAGACCAAGTAATAATTTGAAAAAAATGAACTTACTAATGTAATCAGTCACATGCAGGGTTTTAAAAAGCGGTCCTCGACCGCGAAAAAAAACGGTATTGGCAGATGCCGATATCATTACCACCGTTTTTCATGTTAAAGAACAAATTGTGATTAATTCACACGACGATCGATCAGTGTCGCGACACCTATACAGTCGGAAATCGCAAAAACCTTTACTAAACAAAATCACACACAATCGATCACACACCACAGGAATGAACAACATACATCAATGCAGCAAGAAAGAGAAAAAAATATACCAATCATATATCCAATGAGTTTGAGTTCATCCTGAGCCTCTTCAATGAGTTCCTCAACCTGTCCACAACCAAGCCGACTCTCAATCTTCTCCCAATCTTCTTCCTCTTGACAAACCCTAAGCCTGTGATTGGTAAAGCTTTCAACAGCTTTCCGATACCCTTCGTCTTCTGGAACCTTCTGGATCTCGTTCAGTGTCTTACTATAGAGTCCTATTAACACCTCCCTCGCGTTTGGAACAACGTCTAATCCTACGATCCCGGTTGTTTGCTTTATCTTCGCCATTAACGGCCGCGCCACCGCACGGAGGAACATTTTCGATCGGTTTGGGTTCTCTCTCACTGTTCTCGCGGGAAGGGATTGTTACACCACCAATGTTTTTTTGGGCTATTCGTAATGGACCTCTTTTGGACCGTCTTTGGCCCATATAGTTCACTTTTCTAAACTAGAAAAGATTAGGACATCTCTTAATACACCTCATGTATTTCTCAAACACTATCAAAATTCATTTTTTTCCCTTTTGAGAAAGATCCTTCCAAACACCCTATTTGGATAAATGTAACAGATATGTGCCAATTAACAATTCCTCGTAATATGGTGTAACACTCCACTATTTGCTAAATTATTTTAATTGATTTATTTGTGATTTTTGTGTAATTTATTTAATTATTGTGTTTTGGTAATTAAATAAATAGAAAGTTTGGGGTGTATATGTTCTAGAGTTAGAGGTGTAGAGTTTAAATTGAAAGTAGGGATGTTTTTGACCCGGTCCGGTATGGGTATTTACTCTTTTGAGAAATGGATCAAAATAGTAATCGGATAAATCGAGACCGGACCGAAATAGTGATGTACTTTTTTTTTGAACCGAAATTGGACCGGTACTTTCGGGTATTTACTGGATACTTGGTTTGAACCAGACCAAAATGTGTGTTGGTTGTTGTTGACTAGAATTTGGATGAAATTGGATACTTAGTCTAGTTCTGTTGTTGGTATCGGACAAAAAAATTATCCATTCTCGAACCAAGTAGCATTTCGGTCGCTCTATTGGATCGGTTTCTAGGTGGATCGCGGGTAAACCGACCCAAATACAGCCCTAGTGGAAAATGATAGAGTCGATTCGAATTATTTAGAATTTATTTAAAATTTTAAATAATAAAAATAATAGTAGTTTATTTGATTTATTTAAATAAAATGAGGAAATAGAAATTTTAGGCCACATTTGAGATTTAAGAGAATTAGAGGGAGAAGGAGTAAGAATAATTGTAAGTGGAAGAGAGAATTATAATTTGAATTAGAATATCCTAATCATATAAATTAATAGGTAACCTAGGCTTAGGAAGTTTTTTTCAGAATGTAGAAACATGAGTGGGAGAAAGTAGAGGCAAGAGGCTAAGAGGAGAAAAGAGACTTAGAGATTTGGGAGAGGGAAGAATACCGATCAATTTATAATTCTATTGCTGCTAGGAGAACCAAGTAAAGGGAGAATTATTTCTCTAATGGTATATGCATGAGGTAAAATGAGGAGTCCTTAACCTCCAATAAAATTGTTGGGTGTTTAATTGAATTATGTAAGTTGTTGATGAATTGTTGTTATGTGATAATGTTGATGATAAAATTTGTGTATTACAATTTGTGTTAAATTATGTTTTGAGTAATGGTTAAAAATAATAAGTAATAGTTTTCTCTCCCCACATTTAATTACTTATTATTTTTAACCATTAAATTGAAAAGATTCAATGGTCTAGATTTGGAGTAAGTTATAATAACTTACTCCTGGAATAAATATAACCCTCCTTATATATATATATATATATATCAGAGTCGGCTCCGTGAGTGTGCAAGAAGTGCCACCGCACAAGGCCTCAAATTTTATAATTGAACTTCATATAAATATGAGATTAATTAATATATATATAATTAGTTCGGACAACAATCAGGAGAGATAGCCGAGTGGTTAAATTTTCCTTTTCAAAATTTATTGTTGCAATTAACTTAATTAGTTTTTCCTTAAATATTATATAGTATGCATAGTTTATTAACATAAATATTTAATATCCTATCTAGAACTTACAAACTAAAGATCTTTTAAATTTTATCTATTTCAAAATTTTTAAAATTTTATTTTAAATAATAACATTTTAACTATGATTAAATAATTAAATATTTATTACATGATTAATTCATTTGCTATTAATTTTTTATACTGAAATATGTATAATATTATTTGTGACTGTTGTTATATATATATATATATATATATATATATATATATATATATATATATATATATATATATATAGTTGTATTTTTTAAATTTTATTTCTTAATAATATTTTAAAAATTATATAAATTTATTATCATATTTTTATTTAAATTACTATTATATAGATAATGAATAAAATTATTTGATCTAAAATATATTAACTAATTTTAGACTAACTTTTTTATAAATTTATTACAAATTTAGATTTTCATTTTACTCTATCAACAATATAGATATGAATCTCATAAATTTTAAGAGTTTTATAAAATTATTTCCTCTAACTAAATGATATGAAATTTTCTATAAATCGAGAATATTTTCTTTAATTAAATGATATGAAAGTTTCTATAAATCAAGGATGGTAAGTGTAGAAAAATACAAAAAACTAAACTCAATAAGTTAAATTTGTCTGTCATTTTTTCTCTATATATTTCATTTTATTTGTAATTTAGATGAAATATAATTTTTTTACTTGTTGTATTTTCGGACCTAATTTTAAAATAGAACAGAGTTTCTAAATTGTTTTGGACGGCTTGATATATATATATATATATATATATATATATATATATATATATATATATATATATATATATATATATATATATATATATATATATATATATATATATATATGAGGAGGGATCAAATTACACCCGAAGAATTACACCACGAGTTACACTCGTTCAATAACTACATCTCGAAATAATATTTTTTAAATTCAACCGTTGGATTGAAACATAATATCATATAGATCATACCTATAAAGTTTGAGCTTAATCTATAATGATTTACTATATCATCAAGATATCCAAAGATTAACGTCAAAATGAGCTTTCATATAACGTTAATTTTGATGTTATTCGATGACATAGTAAATCATTATAGATTAAGCTCAAACTTTATAGGAATGATCTATATGATATTATGTTTCAATCCAACGGTTGAATTTAAAAAATATTATTTCGAGATATAATTATTGAACGAGTGTAACTCGTGGTGTAACTCTTCGGGTGTAATTTGATCCCTCCTCTATATATATATATATATATATATATATATATATATATATATATATATATATATATATATATATATATATATATATATATATATATATATATATATATATATATATATATATATATATATATATATATATATATATATATATATATATATATATATATATATATATATATATATATATATAATATTAGAAGTTAAGATGATAGATTTTTTTTGTATGTGTTGAGTTGCAAATAAAATGATACTCTAAACCCTTGAATTACGCAATGTTTGCTTCTCGATTTGTATTTAACACGATACAAAAGTCATTATAAAAAAGTATCACTTGTCAACACAATAACTAATTTAACCACAACACAAACTATCTATCGTTGCATTCATTTTCATTAATTTACATGACAAAGTAATTAAGTGAAAATAACCTTATAAATATTCTGCCTCTCCTAATTTAGCTCAAACTGTGCTTTAAGAATAGTTCATTGATCCATTCCATTAAATCACGAAGCTTACCAAAATAATGAGATTTAATTTGTTCCCAATACATATAGCTACAAATTGAATCATTAATTTCTGCTTATACATTAATAGAAAATTATAGTAACGTAAAGTGATTGTGCACTTTTGTACACAAAGATGGATAGTAATTTACTTTACTACGTAAAATGGTGCTTGAATATTTTTATTTATTTCCCAAAATGAAGCCTTCACATTAATGGGAATTAATTATTTTCTAATTATTGTTTTAGAAAGTGACTAACTTTTTCTATATGATTGTACGTGAGTGGAAATCTTGTAGCCACTGACTTTGTCTGTATGACCAGATTTTTCCAAAGCAGTCAAGGAGAACCATTTTGTTACAAATCCTTTATTTATCCACTTTGTTGGATTTTTAAATCAGGACGAAATTGTTACTTTCTCATTATGGTTGCTGAGAAACATTAGGTGTTTTTTTTTCTTTTTCAAAAAGGCTAATAGAAATGATATACCATAATTGCCTGCAATAATTTTCTTTAACGTATTCATACATTTAAAACAAACGTGGTCATTGGGACAGTCTCAATTTCTAGTCAAGATTTTTTATTTAAAAAAAATTAAATTTATACTAAAATATAAATTATTTAATTTCAATCCAACAACAATAATTATCGTAAGAGTGAACATCCATTTTAGTCTCTCATAAAAACTGCAGTGGTCAGATTAATTTCTGAGATAAAAAACTCCATATTAAATTTTCTTACAAAATTTAACCGAACCATGTTAGTCCATCTACTAATATTTTTTTCAAACCTGTTTTTTTCTTACTTTTAAACTGTGACTGGACCGCCAGTGAAGATTCATTTTAGTTTCTCACAAAAAAGGGAGAGTCTAAATTAGTCTTGAGAAAAAAAAATGTCTTTATTTAATCCCTTACAAAAGTTAATCAAGTCATGTTAGTCTCTCTTTTAGTATTTTTTTTCAAACGATACCTGTGACTGGACTTGACAAGATAAACTAGCTTTCAGAAATTGAGTACGGGTCAGAGGTTGAGTTCCTTTGCATATGATCTCCAGAGTCTGAGTTTCCACCAGAAACTGGGTTACCTAGTTATGAGACATCCGAATCTTATCATTCAGAATTTGAGTCATCAGATTCTGATATTTTATAATCTGACTCTCTAGCTTCTATTCATATGTTCCTATCAGTCAGAGTCCGGTAAATTTTTTGCATAATAATGATTCTACAAACTTGAACATATGTTAGTATACCTAATTGTTCATTAAATACTTTGTTATCATTAAGACCTAAAGGATATGATATAAACCAATTTTCTTCCAACATATCATGTGTATTATTTTTGTCACAAGTAAGAAATTATCTTAAACCACCCCAGTAGCAGAGTTAAACGTTCCTAAACGATCTTTAACAACTGAAAGAATAACAACACCTTATACACAAGAATACATAACAAGAAAAACCATAGTCACACACCTATAAGCCTGATAATAAACCTAACAAAGAAAAGAACATTGTGGTATCACGCTGATTTATCTACAACCCCTTCACAAATACCAAATCAATAGTCATAAATACTAAAATGAGTCTTCATTAGCAGTCCAATCATGATTCAAAAATAAGAAAAAAATTGGTTTAAAAAAATATTAATAGAGAGACTAACATGATTCGGTTAAATTTTATAAAAAATTTAATATAATTTTTTTCTCAGGACCAATCTAACTTTTACGGTTTTTGTAAAAGATTAAAATGAACTTTCACTCATAAAATAATAATAATAATAATAATAATAATAATAATAATAATAATAATAATAATAATAATAATAATAATAATAATAATGTTGTTAACAATTTATTGCAAAGAAAAACCAAAAATGGTTCTATAGTACTAAAAATGGTTTTATAGTAAAATAATTTATAGTCTAATGAGTAGAAAGTTGACGGTGCACACAGGTGCGAATCTAGGTTGAGTATTTTTTTTATATTTATATATTATATAATATTTTTAAATTAAAAGTAAAATGTTAACTTAACTATTTTTCTTTCTTTAATTTTCCTCATTCACAATTTTATATTTTTTCTCCCTCTCAAACATTACCATCAGTATTTTAAAAAATAAATCGATCATTAAAACGACGAAAGTACTGTATTACTGGTTCATTAGTTGAACCTCTTGATCACTAGTAAATATGATTAAACTATATAATTCAGTCAAATAAAAAAGTCTCTATAACAAAAATATATAGTTATTAAACCGGTCAAACCTGATAACTTGATCTCTAAAAAATCATGAGACCTTAAAAAGTTTAAAATATCATTCTTTAAATTTTAAACATAGTGATCACACACAACAAAATAGTATAAAATACAAAATAATGTAATAAAATATCGCAATGTCTAATAAATTTAATTCCAATGAAAAAACTTGTCCTAAATAAGTTTTGCACAAAGTCTATTTATATTTTAATTTTAATTTTTAAAATAATTATCAAATCGACATCATTTTGTCTGAGAAAAAAAGTAAGCATGTAAACTGTATGTTTTTTAAAACGGCAGATTTTCCATTTTTAATTAGTTTTGACCGCTAGTTTTTGAAAACTATCAGTTTTTACCGGGTTTGACCGCCAATTTAAATTGTTAGTTTTTCAATATAATTTAATTCATTCTTTCTTTCATGTTTAGTCACACTAATATATGATGTCAAGATCCGTCCTTGGGTGTATAACTCTCGTGGATAGAATAGTTGTCAAGATAAGGCATTGGACTTCGAAGTTATTGAGTTACGCAAGGAGATACCAACTGATTAGAACTGTTTTATTCGCGATCACTACTTACTGGATGTAGGTATTTGCGCTACCACAAAAGTTACAAAACATATAGAAAGAACTTGCAAAAGCTAATTTTGGAGTGGAGCTAATGAGATTAGCAGAAAAATGCTTATAGCTTGGGAGAAGGTTTGTGATCCCAAAGGAGCAAGGGGCCTAAACGTAACATATTTGATGGAACGGAATCAAGCTACAATAGGTAAGCTCTTATGGAACTTATAAGCCAAGGCGGATAAGCTATGGATTAGATGGACCAATGCGTATTATCTCAAAGGCCAAGATATTAGGAGTCGGCAAGCGACCACAAATTGTTCATGGATACCGAAGAAAATTGTAAAAAATAGAGAAATAGTGGGAAACACGATATATTGGAAAGATGTTGAGCAAAAAGTGGCTTACAAAACTGGAACCATGTCAAGCTTTAAGGGGATGAAAAGGACGAAGTGAAATGGAAGAAAATTTTATTCAACAACTATGTTAGACCTAGAGTCACATTTATACTCTGGATAGCACTCATGAGGAAATTTCCCACAGAAGACAAGTTAGTCCGATTTGGTATCATTACAGATAGAAAGTGTAGTTTTTATGATCAGGAAGAATATATGGAACATTTGTTCTTTGATTGCAAAACTACTCACAATATTTAGAGAGAAATTCTGGCATGGTTAGATATTCATAGAACTCATGCAGGTTCGAAAGGGGAAAAACATGGCTGATCAAAGAGACGAAGCAAAAAGGATGGAAGAGACAACTCTTAAAAATAGCTACGGCAGAAACAATATATGAACTGTGGACAGGGAGAAATGAAATGATTTTCTTTCAAAAGCACATGGAGCCTAGGGTGATTACTAGAAACCCTCCTAGAATATTTTTACGGAGATTTTACTCCTCTTTCAGGGTAGGTCAGTGCATTGATAATCTCCATCATGTATGCTCATGTCTAGAACCGTCCTGTTTTGACAAAGCCCATGGGGAATTTCAATATGAAGTATCCTAATTTCATCTCACCGGGGTACAAATTTTGAGTCCTACTTCCTTGTTATCCGAAGTTTAATGGTGCATTCTATTGTATGTCAATTCTCTAACTTCATCAATTAAGGCAATGTTAATTCTTGTATGCCTTTTTCCTCTATATTTACCCCACTCCAACTTGGAGGGTCAATCTCTGATGGGTTAATCACGTTTGAACCATGAACGATCTTGAATAGAATTTCCTTAGTGGACAAGGGTCATGTTGTGTGATAAGACCATATTACTCGCTAGTGCTCTTTTGACAATCATTTCTTTGCATATTATAGCTTCCTTGTTGTGCCTTATAGATTTGCCTTGCTGGCTTCTATAGCTTGACCATTTTCCTATGAATTTTTCACTGAAATAAACTTATTTTTTATTCTTGTATTTTTGCAAATTCAATCACCGACGAGCTCGTGAAATACATGTCGATTTTAGAAACTATATACATGGGTAAGCCAAACCTTCAAACAATTTTCTTTCAATAAAACATACACACCTTTTCAACTTTGGTTGTTGATATTAGCTTAACCTTTATCCACTTTGTGAAATAGATGAACTTTTCTATGAGGAATCTCAATTGAACTGGGGAAAAAGGAAAGGTTCCAGGATTTCGACACCCCATTTGTAAAAAGAATAATGGGAATACAACGTCTTTGTAGAAGCGTGATGTTATCAAATTTTATGTCCTCTGTGATGTTTTGGACCATAGTGGGCCAATAGAAACCATCTCTTAGAAGCTCATTGGAAATAAATTTTCTGACTATATCGCTTTCTTACACTTTATCATGAACCTCCACCATCACTCTTATGGATTCATCTTGAAACAAACACCCTAACACGGGGTTCGCTCCCCCTTAGGTATAATTTACATGAAATCAACAAGTATTTACATGACATCTTTTTTACTTTTCTCACCTATTATGGCATTTCTTAAAATATTTTCTCTTGAAGGTACCGAATTAGGGAGACGGGGGTCATCCAGTTTTTGGCTTATTTAGTGTATCCAACTATTATGGCTTATCTAGTAGGTTTCATGATTATTTCTTGGACAAATATCTGGTTGTTATCAAGCTTTTTGGCTAGCCAATTTTGGCATGAGATCTTAATAGGAAATTTGGCCCCTTAGTATGTATGTTGATTAAAAAATATATGAAAATTTTGGCTAGATATCTTACTTTATGTAAATACTTCATTAATTGGGGTACCTTTGTTTGATTTTCTTCAACCACTCGGTTTGTGACCATCTGTGAGTCATACTTGGCCCTCAGATCCTTAATTTCCATTATCTGGCCAACTTCATCCCTTCTATTTGTGCCCTATAGTCCTCATGATTGTTATTGGCTTTAAATTCAAAACAAAGGGATTGTTTTAACGGTAAGCCATCATAATCTTTCAAAACCATTCAAACTCCACTTCCTATGAGGCTAGATGCTCCATCAACCAATATGACCTATATTACTGTGTCAATCAGGTTGGTGGGGGAGGCTAACTTCACAAAATTTTTGGCCAAACCTTATAATTTGATGCCCTCTCTCTAGGGAGAAAGATGATGTCGAACTCTGAGAGCTCCATAAACCATACTACCATTTTTACTACAATGTTAGGCTTCTTAAATACATAGTTGATAGGGTTGTATGCTTTACCACTATTCACTGACTTTATAATTATGATCCCAGTAATCTTTTTGTTCTAACTACGGTAAGTATGTGCAATTATATCAATGAGTTTTGAGTTTCAACATTTCAAAAGACTTTGCTCATAAAAGATATTGGTGGAGTCGTCTGACCCAATAATAATAAGGTTTTGGTATGGGCAAAATTAGACTTAAAATTTTGGATGAATGTGAGTTCCATTTATGCAATGTGAGGCATGTTCCCGAGATTAAGTGAAATTTACTATTTATATGCACTTTCATTGATTTTAGTTGTTGGACAAAGTTTAAGGTAGAATTTTGGAATTTTTCATGGTGCATTAATCATAGCTAAAGGGTTTAAAATTTGTGGGCTATATATTTTATATGGTTCAAATGTTATTGGTCATGCATCATTATTTAATCATGACTTTCATGACAAAACAAGATATGAAAATTGAGATTATGGCATGTTAGTTAAAGAGGTTTGGTTGAGCTTTCTAAACAAGGTTTTCTAGGAAGCGAGAATCTGAATAAACTGGAATTTTGTGATCATTGCATTATAGGAAAAACACATGGTGAAATTTGGGAGTTGTGTGAACAATTCTAAAAGGTTGTTTGAATATGTTAACTCGGATATTTGGGCTACGACAAGGGTGAAAACTCGTGGGGTGGTATCTTTTTTCCACTATTATTGTTGTTTTTTTAAAAGTTTATAGGTTTGCATTTTGAAAAAAAAAAGTGACACCTTTGAAAATTTCAAGGAATGGAAAACTCTTATTGGAAATCAATTCAAAACTAAACTAAATATGTTGAGAACTAACAATCACATAAAGTTTGTTTCATGAGGCGTATAACCATTGTTAGAACACCTTAACAAAATGACCTAACCAAGCGCATGAATATAAACATTTTAGAAATGGTAAGGTGCCTGTTGTTGGGATTCCAATTTTTTTCGAGGGTGAATTTGTTCCTACAACATCTTATCTTATCAACATATGTCCATTCATGAATTTACTTCCAGACACCTATGAAGGTTGGGAGTTAAAAATCGGTAGATTACTTTGATTTTAAGGTCTTCAGAGCTTTGGCATTTGCGAACATCAAACAGGATATGATTGATGATAGGATTGTGAATTGTGTCTTCATTGGTTATCTTAAAGACATTAAAAGTTACAAGGTGTGGAATATGGATCTTGGAGGATCAACATTTATCTCAATCCTAAATGATACTTTTGATGAAGCACATAGAAGGATGAAATGCAAAGACATGGAAGTGAGGGAATAGAAACTATGCTAGATAAAAATTTATTTGAGGTGGATGTTTCTACTAGTAAGACTATAGATAAGGAGGAAGTTGAAGACAAAGTGCTTTCATTTCTAGTGAGGGGCTACCTACTGTGGCTCCAAACTACCAATTGGCACGTGATAAGGTAAGGAAGGAACTCGTACCACCCAAAGGTAATTTTATTGTGATCGTATTGGCTATGAATTGAATGTGGTTAAAGGTTTGCAAAACTCTTAACCAAAGATCATTAGGGAAGCATTCGAAAGCAAAGATGCTTGAAGGAGATGAATGATGACACACATAAGAACTAGACTTCGAAAATTGTGAGACTATATAAGAAACCAAAGATGCAAGTGGATTTTCTACATGAATCAACCTAAAGATTTTATAGAGGAAAAGTCTAAGGTATGTTTGCGGAAGAAATCTTTGTACGAGTTAAAACAAATCTCGAGGCAACAGTATCCTCGATTTTATGAATTTCTTCTTAAACATGATTTTGTGAGAATTTGGGTAAGCGTAGGATTATAGTAGATATAGGTGAATTTTTCTCTGTTGCTTGTAGGAACTCAGTGAAGTCAGTTGTCCATCTGTTTGTGAGTTGTGAGGTGGCGTCGTCTGTATGATATAAAATTTGTAGATGGTTAGGTTGATTTTTGGTCATTCCTAGAAGTATTTTGTCTCTTTTTGAGATGTTTATCTCATTGGGAGGACATGCTAGGATTAGAGGTGAACTTTTCATGATTTAGTATTCTTTGATTTATACTACTTGAAAATACCAAAATGATATTATTTTTCAGGTTCGTCATTTAATATGAAGGACATGGAAGATAAGAGTATATTATTGGCTTGAAAATTGTATCTAGTTAGTAGGTATGCGACATGCTCTTTTACTTTCTTTATCTCTGGCTTGAGAATCCTATCTTTTATCTGTACCAAAATAAGAGCTGATTAAGTTGAGACAGTAACAATATATTTCATCTTAAAAAAACCTTTGGTAAAAACTATGAGCTGATTATTAACACAATTAGCAAGACAAGAAATCATAAGCAATATCTAGACAGCTACATAGGATTATAAATGAATATACGAGAAAGACGTGACGTACCAAATCCAATTGCGTTGAAACAAGAAGCATCTTGCTTTTATCGTGATACTACTTTCTTCATCAAAATCATTTGCTGTAAGTAGAAAGTTAAACAAAGTTGGATGTATCCAAACTCATAACACACTACGACTCTAGACATTATTTTTGGATTTATTCAACTTTTCCATCACCTATATATAGGCCATTTACGATATGTATTTGTTTGTTTATTTTAAATACTTTTCTATCATTTTCTGAATGATTGTATCTTTGTGGGTTTGGACTTTGCAGTGTGTATGTGTATTCTCTTGAATAATGATTTTTTTCTTAGAAACTAATAATCATGTGGCTAGTCTAATTAGCAAAAAGTTTGATGATAGAGACTAATGTGGCAAACAACGAATATGTGGAGATCTATTAAAGTTTGAAAAAAAAAATTTAATTGGGGGCTAAACCTTAATTGTTCTAATTTTATTAAAAAAAAAATCAAGCTGCAACAACTTGTATCATCATGATTCAACACTTAAATTTTTTTTCGTCACTTGTACTATTCCTCTTTTTCATGACAAAAAAAAATTGTTTTTTCATATATTTAAAAAGGTGTTTAGACGAAAAAATAATTAAAATATTAAGTGAAATTGGATTAATAGATAAGTAAAGTCTTTTCCGTCGATAGTAGAAAAATGACTATAAATACAGTTAAATATGAATACTTTTTCAAATCTAATAATCTATCACGATTACCAAAATCTTATACTCAATCAAAAGTAGAGTGTGTTTTTTAATAGGCAACAATTCAATAACAAAATCAAACTTAAAGGGATCTCGAACCCGTCTACAAAGCAGAAACTAGCAACAGTTAGCACACCTTAAACACAATTTAAAGGGGGGGATGAACCACTCTAAGAAAGAACAAGAAGAAGTAGAATTACATTTAATCTTTAACCACCTCCAAGACATTAGCTTAATAGAGTTCAAGCATTCCTCAAAGCTAAAAGTTCTACCTTGAAACAAAATAGCATTTCTAAAAATCCATATGTTCCAGGATGTTGCAAGTTGTAACACCTCATATTTCTCTTAATTAATTTAAATTGGAATTAAATTATTTATTAGAATTATTTGGCAATTGATTGGGTTTAATTGATGAATTATAGAAAAAGGAGTCATTGGGCTTGGTGTTGTGATGAGTAAGAGAGGGGTGCTAAGTGATAGGCCCGTACTAAGTGAATTTTATTCTTTCATAAAATAGAGAAGTTGAGAAAAGAAAGAAAATAGAAGCAAAAGAGGAGAAAGGAGAATACGTGAAAGAGGATCAAAAGAGGAAGAGGACCAACCAAGGATTCTTGAATAAGGTAAGAGGGGACTCTCTGATTAACTTCTTTTATCGTATCTTAAGTGATGATATTGATTAGGTATATTAGTTAGAACAATTGGATTGTATGTGTAGGTTCTGGGGTTTTGGGAGATTTAGATTGTTTTGTTGAATTGATGTGATTGATGAATGATTTTAGTGTTAGATGACCACTAAAATGTGTTATAATTGTATTATGTTATGTTATTTGATGATGTTTTGGTGTGGGGACTGTCATGGTGCGATTTGGCTGAGATTGGGAGAGGAAAGATGTCAAATTGCAGAAAAAAATTCTGCATCAGCGCAGCGTGCGTCAACCTGTGAAAGTCATGCGTCGACCTATAGGTTCCCAAAATGCCAGCATGAGTCGACTCATGGGTCGACCTGATCAAACCCGAGGGGGACAAAAAGTTCTGTGCGTCGACCTATGGATCTTGTGCGTCGACCTACAGCATGCAAATTTTTAACAAATTTTCCGAAGGCCATAACTTTCAAACTGTATGTCCGTTTTTAGTGTCGTTTCTAGCACGATGAACCTTATGAGATAACCTATGTGTTTAAATAATGGGATGAGGTGTAACTCAAATTATTTTGAAACATGATTTTATTTCTTGATGAATGATGTATTGTACATATATGTGAAGAGATGTGTTAATACATGCTATGTTTGAAGCAATAATCATGTGATGATCTATGAGTTGTGGTGATATGAGTATGCTATGAATATTTTGTTTGTTTGATGAATGATATATTGTTGACATATATGATGAGATGTGACAATATGAGATGTGTTGGATGATGTGAATATTTTGTTTGTTTGATGGATTGTAGCATTGTGTACATATATGTGTGAATGTAACAATGTGTTGTTATGATGATGTAACCACTTTGAATTCATTGTGACTGGGAGGTTTTTTGACATGATTATATGTGATATAATTGTGGATGGTGTTGAAACCGAATATATCATTCAGTGTTGCTTTTGGTGAGTTATTGGTGATGACATTGTTCATTTTGGTCCAGTGGTGATGTTGTGACAACGTGATTATAATGTTGATAGTGTGTGTATAACATGAACATGTGGTGATTGTTTTTATCATATGATGATGATTGATTTGTTTTGAATGATGCATGATACATGTACATACTTGTTGGTGATAACTATGTTGAGTTATGTGAGACGATGTTATTCATCGGATCAGTGATGTTGTAAGTATGTCATATGTGTGCATTCATTCATACGCATTTTGGTGATGGATCCCGGTGATGTTGTGGATCAAATGGTGGGCATAATTCCCATTGTGCGGAATTTGTGCTGGTTGTACTGTATCTTGATGATGAAAAGATCAGTTGGATGGATTTAGCCCATGTATGGTACCACATGCATAGTGTCAGTTCATTCATATGCATGATTTTCATAACATAATTGAATGTGTTTCAGTGTTATGAATTGATGATGTGTTGGTTGCGTATTTTGTTGAATTGTCTGAATATAATACAATTGGGTGATTAATATAACTATGATGTGTTGTTACTTATGATGCAGTAATATTTGTTAATTGCGATGAAACTCACCCTTACATGTTGTCATTTTCAGATTGAGGATCACGGCTTTTACGACTTGGTGAGGATTAGCTCATGAGTCAGTGCGTTTAGTATAGCGTCGGTGTCATGCTCTGATATTGTAACACTGGGGAACGCTAGTCTAGACTCTATAAGGATACTCTATTCTGTTGTTATTGTATTAACTTTGTGGGATATTGCATAGATGATGTTA
The DNA here is from genome assembly GCF_029867415.1 of Vicia villosa. Classification (NCBI taxonomy): domain Eukaryota; kingdom Viridiplantae; phylum Streptophyta; class Magnoliopsida; order Fabales; family Fabaceae; genus Vicia; species Vicia villosa. Next base: position 675,550 of record NW_026705050.1, read on the forward strand.
TGCTTATCCGTATGATGAATATTCCGCTGTGTAGAAACATGATTTTGATAATGTGATGATTTGTTCCTAAGTGTAGCATGACGAATGACTTATGAATAAAATGGTTTAAATTGAATTGTGGCACCCTTGTTTTTATGTTTCACTCTGAATTTTTATATAATTGTCGCGTGGTTTAGAAGGATGTTACACAAGCCATATTAAACATAAGCCATTGTGGTGATTTCTATTCAACACAGTAGAAGAGAAGTGCAGATAGTTAGCAAATTTATGAACATTGAGCAATACTTTGTCACCGATCCAATTAGCTACAACATTCCAAAGGAGAGACGTGATGAAGCAATATTCGAAAGTTTGGAGAACCGATTCATATTCCGAGAAACAAAGGACACAACATTTATCTCTGGCCGACACCACGACTCCTCTCTTTGCCATAGATACGGTATCCTGTCGGTCAAAATCTTTGCAAGTTCTAAGGAAGTGATCAATCCCAAGGACTCGATCTGGTGGAGAGATCTCATCATGGTAGACAGTTCGAACGACAACCATTTCAACATTTTTTCTTCTAACATTTCTTGCAGGGTTATTAATGGCATAAACACTTCTTTCTAGCACAGTAGATGGTTGGGTGCCAAAATTTGAAGGAAGCATTTCCGGAAATTTTTGCCATCGCTTGTCACCCCCTCGGCAGCGTGGCAGAGAACATCACGTGGGATGGATAGGAGTGGCGTTGGGATGTCGTTAGAGCTGAGGAAGTCACGGAAGAAGAGATGCATCAGATCATGGAGGAGTTTTTTTGCTTTGGTTGGCTCTGGTTTTTTCTTGCAGGAGGACAACGATGTTTTCAAATGGGAAAATTCCGCCGACGGTGTTTTCTCCATGAAGTCCAGCTACGATCTCGTCTCAAAGGATGGTACGTCTCTGCTTTGGTCAAGTGAAACAAGAATGGCGCTGGATAATTTGTGGAAGATCAATGCTCCAAATAGAATTCTCCTTTTCGGTTGGAGACGAATTATCAATAGGCTCCCTACTAGAAAACTAGAGTGTTAATTTATGAGACTTTTAAAATTTGTGGTCTAATTTTTTTGTTTTTTTATAAACCAAGTATACTCTACAAGCAATAGTACAGATTAATTTCTTGAATTTTTTAGGACCATAATAAACGGTAAACTCTCAAAAAATTTAATACTATTTAAGGTTAAATTCAAACCCAGATCTTCTGATTATAAAGTAAGAGATCTCTGTCATATTATTCAAATGTTATTAAGTTGTGTGCGCGTGTGTGACCTAGTGGTGAAAACTTAGGTGTTGAGGTTGTGCTCCCCTTAAGGTCTTAGGTTCAAATCCTGTTAGGCACAAATTACTTATTAAAAAATACTTTTAAGGTCCAAAAATAAACTAGTCCTCCATCAAACATTCTTTATTCTATTTTTTTAATTTTAATTTTTTTCTAATACTTATTTCAAGAAAATAAATTTAAAACTTTATTTCAAAAATATAATCTCTATTATAAAAATTATATTTTGAAAATAACTTTTTGTTACAAAGTATTTTTAGATTTTTTTTAATTTAAATTAAAAAACTAAACTCTTTTGTTCTAAACAATTTTAAAAAATAAATAAATTAAGTCTTCTCTTTAGGCCCCATAATAATAATAATAATAATAATAATAATAATAATAATAATAATAATAATAATAATAATAATAATAATAATAATAATAATAATAATAATAATAATAATAATAATAATAATAATAATAGAGGTCTAAAACCCTGATCTAATCATACCCTCTAGAGTATTGGACAATCCCGTCACAAAATCCATCGATATATTATCTCATTTTCATTCCGGAACGTCTAACGGTTGCATCAATCCTGCAGGTTTCTGATGTTCGACCTTTGACTTCTGACAAGTCAAACACGCATACACAAACTGTGCTACATCACGTTTCAACCCAGGCCACCAAAATAATTTCTTCAAATCCTGATACATTTTAGTACCCCAAGGATGAATACTCAAACTGCTTCGGTGTCCTTCTTCAAGAATCATCTTCTTCATCTCGTCATCATCTGGGATACAAATTCTACCATGAAACCTCAGCACACCCTTACATCCATTTTAAATTCACCGTCTTATGATAGATTACTTCCAACCATCATATTTACTAATTTCACATCCAACTTTTGGGATTCTTTGATTCTAGCTAAGAAATCATTATTAATTTTCAGCATACCCAACATAACACTTTGCGGTGTCCTCTTGCAAACTAAACTCAAGTCTCTGAACTGTTCAATTAATTCCAATTCCTTAACCATCATCGTTGACATATGCAATGTCTTTCGACTCAAAGCATCGTCTACAACATTAGCTTTACCCGGATGATAATTCAAGCCAAATTCACAGTCTTTTAACAATTCTAACCACCTGCGTTGCCTCATATTCAACTCCTTCTGATCAAACAAATATTTCAAACTCTTATGGTCGCTGAATACTTCAAATCTAGAACCATAAAGATAATGCCTCCAAATTCTCAACACGAATACCACTGCGGCCAGTTCCAAATCATGCGTAGGATAATTCCTTTCATGAATCCTCAACTGTCTCGACGCATAAGCTACAACCTTATCATTCTGCATAAGCACGCCACTTAAGCCTAATTTAGAAGCATCACGATACACAATAAAAGATTCTTAAGTAAAACTCTTTTTGCATTGAATATCCCACACAAACGTTTTACCTTTACAAGTCAGCTGCGTTAACGGAAGTGCTAACTTAGAAAAGCCTTAGATAAGTCTCCTATAATAACCAGCCAAGCCCAAAAAGCTTCTAATCTCCGTGAACGGTTTTGGAGTTTCCCATTGCAACACTCCGTCTACTTTGGATGGATCCACAACAATGCCAGTACCTGAAGTGACATGACCAAGAAAACTAACCTTCTCTAACCAAAACTCACATTTGGACAGCTTTGCATATAACTTCTTCTCTTTCAAAACCTGCAATACTACTCCCGAATGTTCGGCATGGTCTTATTTCAACTTAGAGTAAATCAGAATATCATCAATGAATACCACCAGAAACCGATCTAAGTAAGTATGAAAGACAAGGTTCATATATTCCATAAATACTCCCAGCACCTTAGTAACACCGAAAGGCATCAACAAATACTCATAATGCCTATGTCAGGTTCTGAAAGTCATTTTCTGAATATCTCCATCTTTCACTCTAATCTGGTGATAACCCGATCTCAAGTCAATCTTGCTAAATACACATGCACCTACCAATTGATCCATTAAGTCATCTATTCTTGGAAGTGGATACTTGTTTTGATGACAAAGGCTGATGAAAGGTTAAGAGTTGAAGAAGAGAAGAATGTTGCTGAGCTTGCAGCCGCAAAAGCTGCCCAGAAAGAAGTTGAAGAAAAAGCATATGAAGAAGCTAAAATTCTTGCTCTCAAGTTGACAGAAAGGGCCTCTGGAAATAAAAATTTGAATCTAGTTCCTTGTCTTCTAAAGACTCTTGAAGATGTCAAGACTTAACAACAGCAAGTCAAAATTTGACTTGACAACCAAGATGCACAAAATGCTGAAATCAAAAAGATGTTATCTAAGCTTCTGGAGAAAAGTCTTCCATCTGCCAAACCTTATGCACCTAAAAATTTCCTATTTTCTCATGTTTTCAAAAACTATCCTTTTAAATCTCCTTATTGGTTTTGCAAATATTTTATCAATGAATGAACTGTGTTGTTGCTCGTTTTTCTCTATCTGTGCTCTGTAAAAACAGTTAATCATGCTGCAAGGTCAATTATTTTTTTAACTTTTTGATTATGAAAAAAAGGGGGGAAAATAAAATGATGATTTTGATAATATATATTCTCAAAAAATCTCGCTGCTTACATTTTAATATTAAGCCAATGAGATTTAGATTGAGATTCAGGAATGCACTAATTCTTGTACATGAATTATATCCTGAATGATATGAGAAAACTTCTGATAGTCAGTCAAAAATATCTTAAAAAGTAATATTTGATAAAATTATGAATATCTAAAGATATGCAGAGTCTGTGATGTTCAATTAATTTGTTAAGATAAAATCTTTTGTATCAAACTCTGATGATAAAAAAAAATATGTTTCACAAATTCTAATACTCTGATACGAATGAATCAAATGTTTTGATACGATTCTATCAAGCATGATCTGACTTTATTGCACTTTGTTATAATTCACCAAGTTCTGAGATGCATGAGAAATATGTACTCTAACTTATGAATAATCACAAGTTACGTCATTTAAAGATCTAAATGCTCTGATATCTTATACTTTGACTAAAGTAAATACTTATAACAAGATCAGATGAAATGTGAACATGGCTCAGAAAAACCCTTCATCTCAATTAAAGTCTTAAATTTTAGATTCAGGGGGAGATTGTTTAATTCAGGTGGATTCTTCCAAACAATGCTCAGTTATCCCTTCTTTCTAAAAATTGTAAGTCTTTGACTCAAGGGGAGTGTGTACAACTCAGGGGGAGTTTTCTCTATATAATTTTTTATTTTTGTGATATAACCCTGTAAAATTGTTACATCAAAATACATGGTTTTGTCATCATAAAAAAGGGGGAGATTGCTATAACAAGATTTGGTTCTGCATTCAATCTTTAAATTTTGATGATAAGAATACATATATTTGTATGAAACAATTTTGTACTATAATAATTTCTTAAGTGTGCATATTCACTATTTTGGTTAATTAGGATTGTTGTTCAGATAATCATTAGAATCAGTGTCATCACACATAGAAAGAACTATTCATCTTAATTTTGAATAGACATCACCAGTTCTGAAGAATGTTGAATGACTCATCATAAAAAGGATCTACAAATGTTCTTAAGCAAAGTAACTATTCATAAATAAGAATTTAGCTCAGAAACACTTGTTGCTTCTAGTTCAGAAATCAGAATGCGTCGTTCAAATATGTTGTTGCTCTTCACTCTGAATACTTATTTCTATATCAGAAGGATTATCTCTCTTGGAATGTCTATGTTACTTGGTCTCTTCACTGCACTCTCTACTTTAGATAAGAAGTACATCACAACTGAAGGACGATAAGAAACTTGTAAAAGAAGCAACATGGTACAACACTACATCACCTTTTCCACTTTTGCAGGACGTATTGTACGATTCCACCGTTTGTGTGCTTACTGTTCCCAATACTTTTTGGAGTCGTTACTTAAAGGAAATCTTCATTTTGTCCTTTGTCAACGGTCATATTTTCATGGGACTATATATTTGAGACACTCCCATTTGAAGAAGCTATCAATCCAAAAACGCTACTCAAGCAATATTTTCAAACTCAGTAAATAAACTTCAAAGAGAAAAAGAGAGAAAGAAAGATCTTAGAGAAATTGCACTAAACACTCAATTGTGGGAAATCTAGTTTCTAAGAATCTATAAGAACACAAGAGTTGTTGCTCATAGATTATGTTAACATTTGAGCTAAACTGGTTATGTTTCAATATGCTTTTTAGAAGCAATATCTTGTAAACATTTTGTTTGTAAATCGGTTGAGATTTGTATTCCTCAAGTGACCAGGTTGTTAGTCTGTATACTTGAGAGGACTAAGGTGTCTTTCTAGACTCTTAGAGGTTGTTTGTAATCTTTCAAGATTAGTGGATTAAGTCTTTTTCTAAGGCGAAATCACATTGGCGGATGGACATGATTAGCCTTTTCTAAGGTGAACCTGGATAATCGTAAGTGTTCTTTTCTTCTCCATTTGAACCATCTCTTTAATCTATTGAAACCCTTTTGAAAAAGAATCAAAGTTTTTAGAAAACCTAATTCAAACTCTCATTTCTTGCGTTTTTATCAACCTTCAAAAGTTACCGTTGAAAAGGGATTGATGTATCTTAAAATTATGGCAAGGATGACGTAAATTTGAGAGCTGAAAAAGATAGTAAAAATCATAACTCTCGTTCATGAAGAGAAGTGTATATTGAATGAGAAGACCAATTCAAAAATACCTTGCACAAACACCCTCACTAGAACTTAGAATAGGAGGCAATGTATATATTTTTCTATACAAAAGATAGAGCAAAATATAGAGATGATTGATAACATTCAGAACCAAGACAAAAAAGGTATCAATAAATATGGTATTAAAATCACTAGAAAAGTGTTTTCCTAAATCAAACAAGAGGCGCATCCTTATTATTCAACTGACATCGTTGCCAAATCCTTGGCTCTAGAGGTAAAAAAAATGAGAATGTGCGAAGATAACATGGAGTTACTTATGAAGTGGTTGAGGATGCACTTGTTCAATGTAATGTGCAGGTCAAAGTCTTCTAACAGTTTTGCTGATGATGTGGAAACACCAAGATCAGAGAAAAACTACACATGTTGTCAAATGATAATAAGAGAATAATACTACGTGTAAATTGTTGCAACACATAATTTATCCTCAACCACCCCTAAACTCCAGTACACCCACACCCCCAAAGCAAATATTAACTATATCTCAAAACACTCTAACACAAGAGTTTAAAAGAACAAAAAAAGTCAAATACAAATTCAAAGTGCTTTTGAATGATGCATTTTGCAATGAAGAACTTGAATCCATTATACAGTCTTAGATTCTCTCTTCCATTACAAAAAACTAAATTGTGTGAGATTTTTTAACATGTATATTTTCAACCAACACCAACACTTAAAATATCTCTAAATGAATATTAAAGATATTTATAATATTCTAACATCAATAAACGGATATGCAAACCGAACCACCAAATTCGATACTCACGAACCATCCGTACCAAACCTGCCACATATCAAACCTGCCTCCATGGTTCCAAAGTCTTCTGTCGACAATCTTATAGTTTCAATTTTTTAATTTATATCAATTTTAAAACATATTTTATTTCTCTTCATGATTCAAAAGTTTTAAGATATAATTTTACTATAATTTAATTCAGATTTACATAAGATGGGTAGGACAACCCATATGGAAGGGTCCATACCTTGTAACTAAAAGAATCACATATATCTCTATATATTTTTGCATTTTGAACCTTACGATTTTTTCCCACCACTAATCTCAAAGATTTTGAATTTGTTTTGCTAGCATCCTTAGCTATGAATAGTAAAAATTAATGAATATGTTCCAAATTGGATTGATTTGTTACCTCATGATTTCCATCAAAAGCGCAAATGTCTATATGTTACTATTTTATTAAAAAAAACAATTACACATGTAACCTTAAATACAATTGGTACGAAAAAACCATGCTAATATTTATCTAGTCCTTGATAGGTGAATTCACTTAAGTATGAACATTATAAACTTATTGACATGTATATTTCGTACAAACTATCAATCAAAAATTGAATTGACAAGCCTAGCTGCATACTTGTTTTTTCCTTATTGAAAAACATAATAAATATGAAAAAACAGAGCGACCCAAAACAAAAAAAGGTCCTAGTCCGACCTCACCATGTTTGTACCACGTGAACTGCATGTGCACATGGATTGGGGATTTGAATGGGCGTTAATGTGTGATGTTATGAACACACACGAGATCATGTCCCATGAATGCTATTCATCTTATGAGCAATTACAATACTAGAGGGCCACCATTGTTTATCTTCTATGTTTATAATATGTACCTAATCTTTAGATCTATTAGAAAATTTGTAAGATAGCATAGTTTATCGCATCTTAAAACCAAACTCTGATACTAGGTTAAGAAATGTTGTTGAGCCTAATTCAACCCTACAATACCGATTTTATAGAGTTGAGTTAGACTCAACCACATTTCTTAACAAATATTATTAGTTTGTATTAAAATAAATAAATTATTATTAAATATATTTATATACAAGGAAATATCTATGAAAAGTAACAAGGTTTTTATAAATAGGAGTGGAAGTGTATTTATCAATTATCAATCGATATGACATCATATATATCCGTGATGTTTTTTATTTTTGAATTTGTTTTATTGATTAATTGAATGGCAATGCATTGCATGGTATCTCGGGAACCACATAAAAGAGTCCAAAACAAAACAGACACATGAGTCGTATGTAACTTTGTACAAACCTTATAAAGTACAGTAATTAAAAGAGGTGTAGGAGAATAGTAGTACTAGAATAACCTTACTTTTTCCGAGAGGAATTAGAGTAGCACTAATGTTTTATTTCTTTCTATAGTTATATTTTTGTTTATATAAATATTTTAAATTTTATTTTTAGTCTCTATTATTAAAAAATGACATATTTTAATTTTTATAAAATTTGTATGCATGTAGTTTATTCTTTGTTATTTTAAAAAAAATTAAAATTGTTTATTTATATTTAAATTTTTAATAATTTTTAATAATTTTTTTCATATATGTTTAGAATACTATAAAATATTTTTTCTATCAAATTACAGAATTTTTTAAAATGAAAAAAATTAAATATGAATTTTAATTTTTTTTAAAATAATGATAAAAGTAATGTAAATCTCAATTTAAAAATTAAATTTTGAATTTTTTTTAGAGAAACTTTTTATAATGTTCTAAATTTGTAAAATAATCATTAAAAAATACACATCGATTTAAGGGTAGAGACTAAAACTACGTGCATAATAATTTTGTGGAGATTAAAATATATTATTTTTTTAATAGGGGCCAAAAATAAAATTTGATAATTTTATAGAGACTAAAAAACATATTTCACCCTTCTTTCTATATCTTATCATACAAGTATGAGTTAGAAGTATCATTATCAATCTATTAAAAATCATTTGTCAAGAACCTAGTAAAAGTTAATTGCATGATTTTTTTAAAAATTGTTTTTATTATAAATTATTTATATATGTTTATCTTTTTTATTCTCATCTTCTACTACAACATGTTATGTGTTTAATTTCAACAATCTACTTTTATATATATATATATATATATATATATATATATATATATATATATATATATATATATATATGCGAGACGGAGCTGGTCTCCGAGTATTGAACCTTTTAGACTTAAAAATTGTAAATTTTCATGATAAAACCTGTGTCTGCAAAAGTCTGAAAAAAAACATCTCGATATAAAATATAATAGATCCACATATAATTATATTTGAAATGATTTACTTAATTATAAAATAAAAAATAATCATGTAAATTTAATCGCATTAAATAATCATACAAAAAGAAAAAAATTGTGTGATGGAGAAAGAAAAAATTGGAACTAAGAATTTTATCTCTCAAATTAAGACAATGATTAATTAAAATAAAATATATGTTATATTGATAGTGACGCGTGAGATAAAATAAATTATTAGTTTGATTAAAATTTTAAAAAATGAATTATTAGTATTTTTAGTGATACTAGATAAATATTGAAAAAAAAAATGAAAGTGAGAAAGTGTGGGAAAATTTGTGAGAGATATTAGAAAATTTAATCGAGAAAAAATGAGACCATGACTGTCACATGTCAATCTTGAAAAAAGTTAGATATATAATAGAATGTTAAAATTGGACACATGTCATGCTGTAATAGGAAATGAGAATGAAAAATATAAACATTACTCGAACTTATATGTTATTTTCTTAGTGTAACTAATTTATATTGAAAGAGCAATTTAGGGAGTTCATGCAACTGATTTTTAATGGAATGATGGCTTGATAGTTGATTTTTCTTTTTCTCACGAGTCATTATCAACAAAATATTTATTTATTATAGTTAATAATTACCTTTATTTAAGACACCGAATTATTATTTTCAAATGCCATAATTTCTCTTTTTTCCTCCTTTTAACAAATCCTTTTTCTTTTTATATGATTGTTTAATAAAATTAAATTTATATTAGTATTGTTCATTTTACGTAAAATCAAGTAATTTATTTTAAAATTAAATTTATATCTAAATATAATTTATAACGTATTAAATAAAATCATTACTAAAAGTATAAAAAGTGTATTAATTTTAATTTTTTTTTACAACTGTGAATTTCTCATTTACATATAATATATATTATTTCATTATATGATATAATTAATAAGGTTACATATGTTTGTGGTCCTCATAAATATCTCATATTTTATTTTTAGTCATTTAAAATATTTTCTTTAAAGAATGACCCTCATAAAAATTTTCATCCACACTTTTAGTCTTTTAAGCTAAAACAGTCGTTAAAATCGTCGCTAATTAGTAAACAGTCGCTAAGTTATAGGAGGATCAAAGTGTAGATAAAATTTTAATAAGGACCATTCTTTGAAGGAAATATTTCAAGAGACTAAGAGTGAATTATGAGATATTTAGGAGGACCACAAACATATTTAATATAAGCAATATAATTATATATTATTCATAATTTTAATATAAAAAATAAAATCAATTACTTAATAGTGTCAATATTTTTTTTTATAAAAGTCTAAATTTATTTTATTATTTAAATTTTAGTATTTTTATATATTTATCAAATTTAAAAATATTGGAATATTAATTTCAAAAATATATATGTAATTTTTTGAAAATTAAGTTTAATTACATAATAGTGTCAATAATGTTTTTATAAAAGTTATCTAAAATTATTTTATTATTTAAATTTTAATATTTTTTTATATATTTATCAAATTAAAAACTATTTGAAAATAAATTTCAAAAATAAATTTGTTATTTTTTAAAATTAATTTATAATTCAAGTTTAAAATTTATCATATCATGTCACACACTAAGTGTGTACCAAATATATGAAACGATAAAATAATTATATTGTGTTTCTTATCATTTATCTGCAAAACACATGGTAGAATATTATATATTTTGTCACTATCATATTATTATTTTGGGTTAAATTACAATTTTGATCCTCCTATTTTACTTTGTTCGCAAAATCAATCTCTCAAATTTGTTTTTAAACAATTTTAGTCATTCATCCCCAATTTTGCTTTTAAAAATGCTGACGTGTAACTTTTTTTAATATGTGACACATTTTTTATGATGTGGCATAAGAAAAAAAATTGTCAGTTTATTTTGTACTTTATCACTTTATTAGTCAAATTAAAACACATTTGTTAATACTGAAAATTAATTGTTATACTTATTGATTTATTAATACATAAATAGAAAATAACACAACAACAATTTTATCATCGTGTTTTTTGGATGTTTCTTCTTCCTTGCCCTAACTTCTTCCATTGTATTCTTCATTCCCTAACTTCATCCTTTTGTGTTCTTCCTTGACTTCTCCATATCCATGTTCTTCTTAACTCATTTGTGATGATATTTGAATCAGTGACATATCAACCAACCTCTCTCATTCTAGGAGGAGGAGAATAAAATATTATTGTGGGTTAGACTCATCACTTGTGACTGCATGGACATATCAGTATGTAGACAGGAGGCTCTATGGATGTGAGTTATACAAGGTGTTTCTTAATTCCTAATTTTTACTTTGGGTATTCATCTTTTAAATCGCTAATTTTTTTGGGTAACCCGAATTTCAATGTGGCAATTATTCCTTCTTTTTTGGGTATTTTTTCAGTTACAAGGAAGGAAAAGATGTTCCTTTATTATTGACGTGATGAACATATAACATAACATTCACAAGAATTGATTAATTCACTTTTGAAAAAGGTGGATAATTTGAAGAATGATGATTAAGGGAAGAAGATTGGTGATGACTTGAAGAAGAACATCCAGCTTTTAGTTATTATTTTTTTATTTTGTCTTGGATTTTGATTATATTGTAGATCACAAAAAAATTTGTTGCTTAATATAATTTTATTTTCTGTCACTTAGTTAGTGTAAATTTATTTTCTATCACAGGGTTAATGTAAGTTTATTTTCTATCACTCTATTAATGTAAGTTTAGTTTCTGTCACCGAGGTAAAGGCAAGTTATGTTATAATGTTGTTATCAATGGAATAAAACTTTGTTGGCTAATGTAATAACGTCAAGTTATCTTCTAATGTATTAAACAAATGTTTCATTAATAATTAGAAAGAAGAAGTATGGAATGATGTAATGTTGTATAATCTAAAATTTCCATTGAGGAATCATAGAAACCATTTCATTAATAATTGATCTATTACATAATCAAAGTGTTGTTACAGGTTGCACATAAATATATGTGATCCATTATATATAAATTTTAACAAAAAATATCCAGAACATTACACCAAAATAATATTTTACTATATGTTCAATCTAGTTAATTTTTGTATTTGTGACGCTTATGATCCCTGAGTCAAAATGCTAGGTGTCTCTTTGATTGATGTTATCTTTTTCTTCTTAGGCTTGTTACTACCTTTGGGAAATTTTCGATCTACCACTGGATTTCCTTGGCACGTTCTTGTGTTGTACCCAAAAGTCCCACTACTTTTACAATTTACAGTTGTCAAATTCTTAGGCAGTACATGTTTTTTTGTTGAGAAAATGAGAAGTTCCATTAATCCAAAAACCATCAATACAAGGTGATCCAAAGTGATCCAACCAACCATGAATAAAAAACTAAAACACCCAAAACAAAACCTCCTAGGCTAGTTTAACATAAGCTCTGCCAAATGTTTCCTAACCTTAGGATAACACCACCCCTATAGGTTAAGGTATCCATAACTGTACCCTCAATTTTTGTATTATCCACAGTGTTCCCATAATATCTATTATTTCTAAACTTTCACACTTCATAGATTGTCTTAGCTGCTGCACCTCTAACCAACCAAGTCTTCCAACCTTTCCCCTTTTCATATTTCATGATCCACCTAAGATCCTCACTCCAATTACTTGGATCATGGGCTATGTGCATCCATTCAAGGACAATTTTCCATATTATCTTCAAACTAGAACAATTGAACAACAAATGCTCAATAGCTTCAACAAGTTGGCAGAACATACAAGTATTATTCTCAACCATACCAAAACAGTGCATGTGCTCCAGAGTTGCTAACTTGTTGAGACAAGCTAGCCATAAAACAAACAAGGCACATGGCCGCTCAAAATTTTTGTAAAACAAATGCTTCCAATCCACTATAGGATAATCATCCTTGATGACTTGATAAATCTTCCAAGTATCAAATTTAACTGTCATCGTCTTCCAATCAGTCATGTTGGACATAACCTCTCTTTGTTTAATCGTTGCTTTAGTAATCCAAGAAGTATTTGTATTTACCTGCATATTCACCAGCTGGTGGTTTTTGATATAATAGGCATGCACATCCATAAATTGTCAGCTTTTTTTTACTTAAATTCCATAATAGTTTTGCCATGTTAGCCTTGTTCCAATCCTCAAAAGAGGTGATGTTTAGGCCCCCTTGATTCTTTGAAGCACATACCTACTTCCATGCCACAGGCACTTTCCTCGAGATAATATATCATCTCCAGTCCAAAGAAAATATTTGCAAATCACATCAATCTTCTGGATTACATTCTTTGGGAAAGGAAGGCACCACATCCAATAAACCATCATTGAATTGGTGACACTATTTATGAGTTGTAACCAGCTAGTATAACTTAACAACCTAGTGCTCCAATGTTTCATCCTCATCACAATCCTATCAATCAAAGCCATATAATGATTCACAATTTTTTTTGCTCATGAGAGGGACCCCAAGATATCTAAAGGGAAGATCACCCTCATTGAAAGTGGTTATCTCCTTTATCTCATATTTAATCTTCTCCTCAGCACTGCGAACATAAATTTTACACTTTGTTGGGCTGCCAAACAAGCCAGTTGCTTTAAAAAATTCATGCATATTTTCCATGACCAAAGCAACAGATTTTGTGTCTCCCCTTCTAAACAAGAGGAGATCATCTGCAAAACTGAGATTTATAATATTAAGATTTTCACATTTTGCATGAAAGTTGAAATCTGGAAGCTTCCTCAACTGTTGCAAGCTTTTATGCAGATACTCAATTACTATCACAAACAACAAGGGGGTATAGGATCCCCTTGCCTCAGCCCTCTTTTTACTTTCATCACTTTAGTCTACTGCCCTGCAATATTGGAAGTGAATGAAACAGTAGAAACAACCATCATTATCAATCTTCTAAACTTGTTTAGGAAGTACATTGCTTGAACATGGTTCATCATTAGCTTTCTTTCTCTTCTTCTTGGTATAAAATGAAAGCATAAAGCCTTTCCATGATATTATTAAGATATTGTACTAATATATCCAAGAACCATTGCCACGAGTTCTTGTCTCTACTTCCACCATAACGTATGCAATCAGATAATTCTGATTGCTTCCATCTTTTTCCACTATTGCCATTAACTGACCACCATACTCACCCTCCAAGAAACATGCATCAAGACCAATTAAAAAATTATGCTATAAGATAAATCTTATTGTTAATATATTATGACATAATACAAAGAAATATTATTGACAGAGAGATTGAGCTACATCCACCTACCATATCATATCACATCTTTATCCACATTTTTATCATGTCACGTCTTTATCATATTTAGTACACCAAATATAATAATTTTTATTATTGCTTCTGAAAATTGTGAAGATCTCATACTTAATGAGAGAAGTATCTAAAAATAATAATTTTTTTGAAACAATTGTATAAATATAATTAAGATAGATTGACACAATGTATGTGGTGACTCAATTATAATGGTTGTATTATTTGGCTATATCACTAAGGACAAGAGTTCAAGCTTTACACTTCTCACACTAACATGTTCAATCGTCACATGTGTAAAATATGAAATTTTCTTAGACATACAACTAGGACTTTCATGAAACACGTGTGAGAAAAAACTACACTGAACCGCATTAAAAAGCCACCTCATAAGAAAAATACAATTTGGTTTTTGCCATTAAGACGGTCACATGTGTTAAATACTTAATACACTTATTGTGTGACATTATAGGATGCATATTAAATTTAAATTATAAAATTAATTTTTAAATTTAAAAAATTAACTATAATGAAATGAAGAAAATAAGAGATGTATTATCAATATAAAAAAAAATGTACATTGATATGAACAACAAATATTTTGTCAAATCACACATATATTTTAAAATTGTTTTTATGACATGAAAAACTTATTGGATGATAATATAAAACTATTGTACACTATTAATACATGTCCATTAAACACAATAAAAAAAATACAAATTTTGAAAAAATTGTTCTTTATTTTAACAGTAAATAATCAAAAACTTATAAATAACATCAATAACATGAAAGATTCATCCTTATAAATAATATATAAAATATTAATATTCTAATCTAAGATCAAAATAAAAATTTAAATTAAAAAAAATATATATAAGTGTTCCTCTTCATTTATGTTTTCCTTTTCCCTTTTCATTTCCTTTCGGCTATAAATAAAAATGTATAAATAAGAAAGAGAGGTGTGTGAATAAAAGAGTAGAATAAAATTATTATTAAATATTATTTATTTAATGTGTTGTATGTAGTACTGATAAAAAAACGCTGAATCGAACAACACTGGAGTTAAAATAGTTGAACTATTATGTTTGGATAGTAAAAGAAGCATGTGTTATAAAAAATGGTTTTAGAGTCGAATCAAATGACAAATAAATCGAACCTTAACTGAAACCAACTTGAATTGAAACTTGAAAATAAAAAATATTAAAAATAAATTCAAAACAAAGTATAACGGTTCGTTAACAAATGATTCCATTTTAGAAAAATTGCCTCCTAACGATTTGGTACGGTTTAATATTTTGAACCGGTATACCAAACCAATAAATTTGTTTGGATCGGTCTGGTTCAAATAAGCTTTTACTATGATTCGATTCAATTTTCTAAATGAGTTGTACCATAAACAATCCTAGTTGAATGTCAATAACATTCTATATTCAACGCATGTGAAGGTGAAACATGTTAATGTGAGACTTATAAGATTTGAACTCAAGTCCTTATTAATATAACCAAATAATACAATCATTTATGATTGAGTAAAAAAATACAGTGTGTCAATATCTTAATTGTATTTATAATTTTTTTTAAATTTAGAAATTTCTCTCACAATTTTGTGAATTAATGGTAAAAGTCATTCTACTTGATGCAAAAAATATATAAAGACGTGATATGATAAGAAAGTGGATAAGAATATAATATGATAGGGAGTGAGGTAACTCAATAAGCCCTTGATCTCGGATATTATACGTGGTGGTATGTATTACGACAAATATATGGAAGAAAAGCCAGAAAGAGGGTTTCTCAGACCGATATTTGGCCAAGAATTGGAACACCTTTATGAAAGCTGAACCAATGTAGTAAAGATGTGAGAGAGAAACCTTTAGAAACTTCAAAACCTCCACCTTGAACTCGGATAAGAGTAACCATAGGTTTATCTAGGTGAACAAGCCCTCATAAAAAGGAATGAAGCACTCCTCAAAAGTGATACATATCCTTTTGTCTGATTTTACACGAAGGACCAGCAAGTTAGTAGGGGTCAGCCACGATATTAGTCGCAATTACAGCCTCCAGATCACTTAAAATAGAAGGAATTCATAATATATCCTTGAGTCAATCCAACAATATTTACTCGCATCAGCCAACTTCACTAAAGTGACTCCTTTTAGAGGTATCTCTTCAGCCCAGAAGATATCGACGAGATTGAGCCAATTAAGACCATCTGGTCGAACTCCACACATTAGGTGATCCTTGACTTCATCATCACTCAGCTCCCGGCCATAAGCAACACAATAAGTTTTGATGAAATTTTGGGCCTCCTCCTTATTCAAAACCCGACCTCCATCTCTAGAGTAAGTAAATCGGGAGAAAAAAGAGTGTCATCATTAAAAAAAAGAGTGTCAAAGGAAGAATCATTAATGGAAGGTTCTCTATTCAAAGAACCACCAGAAACCTTCTATGACTCAGAATCATCAGATAGAAGTGTAACTTTAGGGGCCTGATTGATTAATGACTAAGTGGTAAGAATATGAACTAGAATATACCTCTATCCTAACTAAAAGAGAGGAATCACTACTTCCAAAATCACTGGACAAAATTATGGAATGATAGTTTACATTGGCCATGGTAGAGAAAATATTGAAAGTACGAAGCAAACTCATGGTAAGATGGGTACCTAGAAAGAGTAAAGTCTGACAAAGAAGGTGAACAATTAAGTGCAAAGTGGAAAACTTTGATTATGGGAAAGACAAACACTCAAGAATGACGAAAGTTATCCCAAAAGTCAAGAGGTCTTATTTATAGAGGAAGGCGAGAAATATACTAGATCAATAGATACGAGAAGTTACAAATCAACGACTGGATTTCACCTTGGAAATGCAAACGAACTCAAGTTCACTCTAATGCTCTAGGGATGAATGTCATACCCTAACTTGCTAACCTAAAGCCATACTTTTGGAAAAACCATATAAATTTTTTAATGATGGGAGAGCATTTAATGCGCTTGCTCCCCATTACTTTTGTAAATGTTCCATGATCTCACTATGGTCGTACATAACTGCAGGAAGCCGACCACGACTTCAAAAAACTTCTCGACCAGTACACGACCGACAAACCTTGGGGGAAACAATTTTGGATAGGCCAAAGGCCCAACATTAAAACTCAATCATGTACAAGTTCAATCAAAATTATCCAACGTATATAATCAACACACATGAGATTCAATATACATTTTTCTAATCTCTACATTTTTTACTATACTCATCTTAGACTCCGCAACTAACTTAGACGAAAGAGTGTTAATCTTGCAAGTTCACTCTGCACCACCACCGCACCAGAGTTCAACATTATCAATTTTAGAGTCTTATGTCATCTATTATCATCGATTCTCAATTCTGTTTATGTGTGGAACACTATTATTTGTTTGGTTTAAATACTATCTTAACTTTTAAATAGTTATATTTAGTCAAGAATATTCCAATAATCCATATGTGTTTGTCTTTTGTGTTTATTATTTTTTGGAGATGGGTAATTTGGTGACAGTGGCAGCAACCCTAATATGGGGGGTGTTGTAACATTTGTCCTTTAGCCAAGAGATAAAAATGATAAGCAAGTTGAATGAGTTTGATTTAAAATTTATTTCTACTTGAGGACAAGACATAGGCACATGTTGAGGTAGGGGTCCCTACCCTTTTGTGGCACCTCTTGGACTTGTAAATTGAGAGATGGAGATGCTTCTCAATTCCGTATTTAAACTTATATTTTATACGTACAGGACAAAATCGTCTTTCCATTTTTGTTCTTTGCATTGGACAATTATAAAACGCCATTTTTTTATTATAGTTTTTGTTTGTACATTTGTATGTACCAAAAACTTATACTATTTTAATATTTTTCTTCTCCTAAAAATAAATTTAATAGTATAAATATCTTTTTAATATAAAAAAGGGTTTTAAATATTTTTTTACATATATAGACATTTAATCATGTGATGAAATGTTAGTGAACCGTTGTACAAAAATATAGTATAATATGAATGCATAGTAATCTTTTTTGGTACATAGTTTAAAATAATTTAATAGTATTACAATTTTTTTATATAATATAAGTTCTTTATTATAGAAATTAAATATCGGACAAACAAAAAGATTATATATAAATATTATAAATAAAGAAAAGGTTTATTTACAATTTTGGTCATTTTATTTTATTTGATTTATTAAATTGATCCTCCTATATTTTTAACAGTGATCGTCTTTTATATTTTTGCATTTAAAATTAATAATATTTATATTTTTTAAATGAGAAGTTTAGTTTGAAATGTGATAAATTATTGTATATGAATATATAGTGAAAATTTATAAATAAAAAATTAACATCTAATCGACTTTCTATAAAAAAAATGAAAAAAAAAATAAAATTGTTTGAATTTAAAATAGAAAGACTAATTTTGTGAATTGTATAAAAATGAGAATCTATAATTTAATCTAAAATTTTTAATTAATCTTTTACATTAATAATTAAAAACATTAAGCATGTGAGTGAAAGTTTTGCCTTTTATTTCTATGGTGTTATCCCCAATTCTATATATATATATATATATATATATATATATATATATATATATATATATATATATATATATATATAAAAGGAGGAATATATTTACTCCAAGAGTAAGTGTTGAAGACTTACTCCAAATCTTAATCATTGATTTTCATTAATCTAACGGCTTTAATTAATTTTTTATATAGAAAAATATTTTCAAAAATAATTAAATTAAATGATCAATTAAAATCGTTAGATTAATGAAAATCAATGGTTATCCAGACTTACTCCACATCTTAACCATTAACTCTTCTCAATCTAATGGTTAAAATTAATGAGTATTAGTTTTCTCTCTCCACATCTAATTACTTATTATTTTTAGCCATTAGATTGAAAAAAATTAATGATCAAGATGTGGAGTAAATCTTCATAACTTACTTTTGGAATAAGAATATCCTTCATCGTATATATATATATATATATATATATATATATATATATATATATATATATATATATATATATATATATATATATATATATATATATATATATATATATATATATATATATATATGGGAGCATATCAAGTGAGAGCTTTTTTTAAATGAGAGATGAGAGGAAGAAATATCAACCATTAGATTTATCAAGAGATAGAATGTTAATACATTAATGAGGCTATTAATTTCTCTCTCTTG
This sequence comes from Vicia villosa, assembly GCF_029867415.1. Classification (NCBI taxonomy): domain Eukaryota; kingdom Viridiplantae; phylum Streptophyta; class Magnoliopsida; order Fabales; family Fabaceae; genus Vicia; species Vicia villosa. The sequence continues at coordinate 695,179 of NW_026705050.1, forward strand.
ATGAATCCAATGATTGATATTTCTTCCTCTCATCTCTCATTTAAAAATGCTCTCACTTGATATGCTATATATATATATATATATATATATATATATATATATATATATATATATATATATATATATATATAATTCTCTTTCTTGATTAATCCAATGATTAGCATTGAATCATCTTATCTCTTATTTAAAAATTCCTCCTACTTGATACATCCCCTATATATATATATACATCCCCTATATATATATATATATATATATATATATATATATATATATATATATAATAATATATAACGTATTATATCAGAATGACATTTTTATGTGATAACATGATAATGAATCTAAACATGAGAATGTAATTCTTTTTTTCCTCTCCTCCATCATTTCATTATAATAATAGAAGAGAGACAAAAAAAATGACGCATAATCTCCACCATTTATTTTAAAATATTATAATTTATATTTATTTTCATGTTCTCACATAAAAATGTCATTCTCATATACACCTCTTTATAAATGTATTAAATAATATTATATATATATAATATTAAATTTTTTAATAACAAATTATTTATAGTTTATTATTAGTATTTTTTTAGAATTACCTAAAATGCATTTAAATTCCGACTAATATAATTTTTATGTAAATTTATTTATTATTTATCAAATTATTTTTATATTACAAAATTTAATCGTTTAAATATTTTATTATAAAAATTCAATATCCTACACAAGAATTGATTAATTCAAAAGAGCAGTCGTATTGTATAGGAGCGCGGGATCCAATTAAAATTAGAACAAAACTTATGAATTGTTACAACCTTGACGAATTTAAACTTAATTTTTTTTCTTCTTTTAATTACTAAATCTTCACCAAACGAATACCTAAAATTTCCTAAAATTCTTCAAAATCACAGAGTTAAAATAAATATTTATTTAACTATAAATATATAATAATTAAGCAAGAATGATTTCTCTCCAACAACAAAATCAACACCTGAGGATGAAAATAAATTTAAGAAAAAAACAACAATCTTAATTTCTCTATCTTTGGGTTAAGAGTAAGGGCAACATTGTCGTCATCTACTCCATCACCTCTATATATACTAACTTCCCACACAATCATTTTTCTCACTTCATCTTCATTATTTTTTCTAAGTTTATTGCAAAATACATAAACTTCTCACTATGCCTTCACTCTCCGAAGCCTATAGAGCACACCCTGTGCACGTTAACCACAAGCACCCTGATTTCAACTCACTTCAAGAACTTCCTGAGTCTTACAATTGGACACACCTTGATGATCACACCCTTATTAGTTCCAATAATATTGTGAAGGAAAGTAGTACTAGTGTCCCTATTATTGATCTCAATGACCCTAATGCTTCAAAGCTAATAGGACTTGCATGCAAAACATGGGGGGTGTATCAAGTAATGAACCATGGCATCCCCTTAAACCTTCTTGAGGATATTCAATGGCTTGGACAAACACTTTTCTCTCTTCCTTCTCAACAAAAAGTCAAAGCCACTCGTTCCCCGGATGGCGTTTCGGGATATGGTCTTGCTCGTATCTCTTCCTTCTTCCCCAAACTCATGTGGTATGAGGGGTTTACTATCGTCGGTTCCCCTCTTGACCATTTTCGACAACTTTGGCCTCAAGATTATGCTAAATACTGGTACGTGTCATTGTTAAGAGTCTCATATTAAACCTATATATATATATATATATATATATATATATATATATATATATATATATATATATATATATATATATATATATATATATAAAACTTAATTTTGTGATATTAAGTTAAGTCTAAACTAAATTTCAAGATATTTCAATTATAAAGATAAGTGTGGTAATGTGTCCTCAATTCTCATTAATAATAAAAAAAAACTAAACTAAACTAATTATCTCTTCTCTATAATATCTTATCCTTTTTCACAAATTTATTCTATTTTTCTTTTTAAATAAATTTTTAAAATATTTTTTTTGTGTGGCGACGGTACTAATGGCCAAACTATATAAGCCCATTTTCTTATCCTATAGTTCACTTAGCAAAGATCAAAATGAAAGCTATGTGTGTGTGAATGTATATATCTATTTATGGACCCACACACCCTTTGAAGAATGAAAGGGTAAACTAATCATGAGAATCAATTGCACCAAATCCACTAGTTTATGTTTTGAAATTTCTTAATTATTTAGTCAACTATGTTTTGATTTTTCCTAACACTCTCCTAATTATATGTGATTTTTGTGGTTTTGTCTTTTCAGTGATATTGTCATGCAATATGATGAGACCATGAAAAAGTTAGCAGGAAAATTAATGTGTCTAATGTTGGACTCTCTTGGTATTACAAAGGAAGATATCAAATGGGCCGGGTCAAAAGCCCAATTTGAAAAAGCTTGTGCAGCTCTCCAACTAAACTCCTACCCTAGTTGTCCGGACCCGGATCACGCGATGGGTCTTGCCCCGCACACGGACTCTACATTTTTAACTATCCTTTCTCAAAACGACATAAGCGGGTTACAAGTTCAGCGCGAGGGTTCAGGGTGGGTCACAGTTCCTCCGCTTCACGGAGCCTTGGTCGTCAACGTGGGCGACCTCTTTCATATTTTATCGAACGGACTATACCCTAGCGTGCTCCATCGAGTTTTAGTAAACCGGACCCGACAAAGATTTTCCGTTGCTTATTTATATGGACCCCCTTCCAATGTAGAGATTTGTCCACATGCAAAATTAGTAGGCCCAACAAAACCCCCTCTTTATAGGTCAGTAACTTGGAATGAGTACCTTGGCACAAAAGCAAAACATTTCAACAAAGCACTCTCATCTGTTAGACTTTGTACACCTATTAATGGTTTGTTTGATGTAAACGATTCTAACAAAAATAGTGTCCAAGTGGGCTAAATAGGTATTTCAACTTTTTAATCCTTCCTTCTTGCATGGTCTATTTTGTACCAAACATATATAAAAGCCAAAAGGCAATATTGTGAAATGAAACACTAGCTATTTTTAAATTTTACAACAACTTGGAATTTGGTGGAACAAACAAGAAAGCAATTTAAAGTTCAAGGTTGAGGGTATATACATGGATAAATTTGTTTGGCTCAAAATGGGAGAGGAGCCATTATTAGTTCAGAGGATAAGATACATCAAATCAAACAATATTTTAAAAGAATAATACTTCCAAACAAAAATTTAAAATGTAACTATAGTAATGCAAACATAGAGTTTCACTGTTCTTTCGTTTGTATTTTGTAGTGAAAGTGACATAGCAAATTTGTCAAATTTGAATATATTCAATTCCACCACAAGACAAACAAAACAACATTTCTTTGGAACTTGATATTTATTTTTTATTTTATGTGGCAACAACCGTACGTGCACATCTATAGATTTAGTTTTAAGTTTTATATATACATAAAATAGGTTTACAAAGTCTAATTAAAATGATTTTTATTAGGCATAAGATGTGCATATATTTTATTAGCTCAATAATTTTGATTTCAAAAATTAAAATAAGTAATTTATTTCTTAATATATTAAAAAAAAGCTTTTTAATCAAATACATTTGAATAATTTTAATTAAAATTGTGTCATCGATCCATGACAATGGGCAGGTTTAAGTAGGATAAGGGGTGTTCGTGGTGCAGTTTGAGCAGTTTTTACGTAAAAAATATTTGAACCACAAGAGAAAAAAGTGTGTGGTTCGGTTGACTTCTAGAAATAAAATCGATTCAAATCAAACCAAACCAATGTAGTTTGGGTTGGTTCGGTTGATTTGTTTTTTGTAGTTAAAATTATTGTGTCATAGATACATCATTTATGCATTATCAAATAACAATAAAACTCATTAAATTTGGACAACAATTTTTTATTTAATATACAAAATAAGATTAGATAAAAGTGGAATAAAAAACGTAAAATAATAACATAAAACAATATCAAAAGCATTATAATGAAATTAAAAAAAAAAAGAGGAGTGAAAGATTATAGAAGATAAAAAATAAAGAGCAAAAGACATGAGAGATTAGAGAATACGAGGAGCATTAAAAACGTAATTGGAAGAGAGAACAGTAGAATAAAAATAATAAGATGAAAAAGAAATAACTTAAGAGATGAGAGACTAGAGAAGAAGAGGTGATATGTACTTGGAAAAGAAGATGAAAAAAATGTGCAATACCGCTAGGTGAAATTTGAGAAGATTTAAACTAAAACATTTAGTATGAGGAAGGGAAAATCATTCGTAATCGTAAAACTAAGACATAATACGTTTGAGTTTGAGTTGGATGTGAGTTAAATGAATGTTGGTTCTAACGTAATGCGGGTTGGTTCGATTTGGTTTGGTTTGTAAATTACAAACCGTAAATCGAATCGAACCGCTCAATTTTGTTAAAAAAATGGCTCAAACACTTCTGAACCAAATGCGGGTTTTTGCGGTTTTGGTTTGATTCAGTTCAGTTTTGCGGTTTTGTATTGGGCCGGTTTGGTTTTGAACACCCCTAGGCAGGATACTATAATACACGTAGTTCAAAAATTCACATACCCGAGCCCATACCCGCATCGACACAAATGTTCATACCGGTATTCGTGCCATATGGGTACCTCAATACCCATACCCATACCTGTTTACCCGCGTTTGTAGTAAAATTAAATCAATTAATTACAAAATATCATATAATTTTAATTTTTTTTAACAATATTAAAAAAATTATGGATGTATAGTTAAGTTAAGAAATAGATAAATTTTTTTATTAAAATGTGTAATAGTTTAATAACGATATGTTTTTTAAAAGTTATACATACATTTTTATATAATAATATAAATGACATTATATCAATATATACTGCGAGTATGGATTGGGGTGGGTAGTAAGATATATGTACCTCCACCCATACTGTTGTGAAAAACGATACCAATAACAAAGTATAATAGGGAATTAGGGAAGAAAATAAGAACACAAGAATTGGTTATAACTGCTATTCTTTCACTTTCTCTTAAAACAAGATTACAAAAGTTTACAAGAATAACAAATAACCTCTCTCACCCTAAATTAGGATTTGCATCTTAGCAATGATGAGAGACTAGTATGCTATTTATAATAAAACCTAACATACTAACTAATGGGCTTTTTCCACAAGGCCCATTACACAAGCCAACTTAATAAACAAGCTAACTTAACAAATTAGGGTTTAAACACTAAAACCTAATTTAACATGCTAACAATCCTAGCATCTTCGACACAAGCATGTGAACAACCTTCGACATCATGCTTAACCCTGTCGAACCAAGAAGCTACCCTTCGGCCATACTAGAGTTCGATCCAATATCTCACAAATCTCCACCTTGGATCTAACTCTACAACATCAAGGGAACAAACTAGCTTTCTTCATGCAGCTTTATCAACTGCATACAGTGGAAAAACTTGCAACTCGACAATGTCTTGGTGATCATATCAACAACATTGTCTTCAGTCGAAACCTTCAGCACTTGGACTTCTCCACGCTCGATTACTCCTCTGACGAAATGCAGCCTCACATCAATGTGCTTAGTTCGCTCATGATAGGCTGAATTCTTCGACAGGTGTATTGCACTTTGACTATCACATTTAACAGTGATACCTCGACCTTGAAGTTTCAGCTCCTTCGCAAAACCTTCAAGCCACAATGCTTCTTTCACAGCTTCAGTTAATGCAATGTACTCCGCTTCAGTGGTTGATAGAGCAACAACCTTCTGAAGTGTTGCTTTCCAACTAATTGCTGTGCCAAACATAGTGAAAACATATCCAGAAATAGATTTCCTGGAATCCATACAACCTGCATAATCAGAGTCGACATATCCTTCGATTACTGCTTTACCATCTTCACCCAAGGCTCCACCATAAATTAGGACTCTATTTAGAGACCCATTTATGTACCTTAAAATCCACTTCAATGCTTGCCAGTGAGCCTTTCCAGGATTCGCCATGTACCTGCTTACAAGACTTACTGCGTATGCTATGTCGGGTCTAGTACAAACCATAGCATACATCAAAGAACCAACTATATTAGCATATGGGATGCTATTCATATAGGCTCTTTCCACATCAGTACTGGGACACTGATCAATACTCAGCTTGAATTGAGGGTTTGTTGGAGTCACAACTGGCTTCGAATTCGACATACCAAACTTTTCAAGAATCTTCCGTAGATATGCCTCTTGAGATAGGCATAACTTCGACTTCTTTCTATCTCTTCGAATGTCAATTCCAAGAATCCTGGAAGCAGCTCCCAGATCCTTCATATCGAACTCCTTATTGAGTTCAGCCTTCACCCTCATCACATCTTCGACACTGTTGCTTGCTATGAGAATATCATCCACATAAAGCAACAAAATAACAAATGAATTACCAGGTCGAAATCTGAAGTAAACACAGTGGTCGAACTGACTTCTAATGAAACTTATGCGTGCCATGAACTTGTCGAATCTCCTATTCCACTGTCGAGGAGATTGTTTCAGCCCATACAAGGATCTCTTTAACTTACACACATAATCATCCTTCCCCTTTTCGACATACCCTTCAGGTTGCCTCATCAGGATCGTTTCATCTAGATCACCATACAAGAACGCAGTTTTCACATCCATCTGTTCCAGTTCAAGATCGAACTGTGCCACCATGGCAAGCAACATTCGAATGGACCTATGCTTCACAACAGGAGAAAACACATCATTGAAGTCGACACCTTCTTTCTGAGTGAAACCCCTTGCAACTAACCTTGCCTTGTATCTTTTCGACGTCACTCCTTCAATTCCTTCCTTAACTTTGAAAATCCATTTACAGCTGACTAACCTTGCCCCAACAGGTTTCTTGATCAGTTCCCAAGTATGATTATCATGAAGAGATTTCATCTCATCATCCATGGCCTTCAGCCATTCAGTCTTATTTCGACTCCTCATAACTTCTTTATAGTCTCTAGGTTCTTCGTCTAGAACCTCACTTGCAGAGATTAAGGCATAAGCTATAAGATCTGCATATCCAAGTCTCTGAGGTGGCTTGATGACTCTTCTCGACCTATCTCTAGACAATAGGTAGTCATCGTCAGTTTCCTCAACTTCAGCATCTTCTGCTTCTTCTTCGACTTCATCTGGGATATGCAATTCAGCATCAACATGCTCCACCTCAACAGGAATCTCTACCTGTTCCAGCTCTTCGTCAGATGTTTCTGTACTTCGACCAACATCATCAGTTTTCTTAAAAGCCATTTCAGCTTCATTGAAAACTACATCTCGACTGGTGATACACCTCCTGTGACCTGACTCTAGGCACCATAGCCTATAAGCTTTGACTCCTTCAGGGTATCCCATGAACATGCATTTCAGAGCTCTGGGTTCGACCTTGTCTTGCCTAATGTGAGCATAGGCTACACAGCCAAATACTCTCAGTTTGTCGAGATCTGGTGGATGTCCCGACCAAACTTCTTCAGGTGTCTTCATATCTAACGCTGTCGAAGGACATCTGTTTATCAGATATGTTGCTGTCGAAACAGCCTCAGCCCAGAACACCTTCTTTAACCCCGCACTAGTCAACATGCATCTGACTCTCTCCAAAATAGTTCGATTAAATCTTTCAGCCAAACCATTTTGCTGTGGAGTACCTGCAGTAGTTCTGTGCCTTGCAATACCAAAGGCAGCACAAAAACTGTCGAATGCCTCATTGCAAAATTCAAGGCCATTGTCGGTTCTCAACCTCTTGACCTTCCTGCCAGTCTGATTTTCAACCAGAGTCTTCCAACTTTTGAAATTCTCAAAAGTTTCATCCTTAGTCTTCTGGATGAATACCCATAATTTTCTGGAATAATCATCTACTATGGATAGAAAATACCTTGCTCCTGAATGTGATGCACACCTTGCAGGCCCCCAAAGATCAGCATGGATGTAATCAAGGGATCCATGTGTTCTTTGTTTGCCTTTGTTGAACTTCACTCTGCAAGATTTTCCAAGTACACAGGGTTCACAAAACTTCAGCTTTTCGACTTTGTCTCCACCAAGCAGATTTTGTTTCCCTAATTCGACCAGACCCCTTTCACTGACATGGCCCAATCTCATGTGCCAGATTTCTGTCTTCGACAAAGGTTTCGTGGATACAACATTTGTCGAACCACTTACAACTTCAGCCTCAAGGGTATACAAGCCTTGTTTCTTCACGCCTCTCAAGACTTCCTTCGAACCCTTCATGACTCTTAGGATACTTTTCTCTCCTTGGAAAACATATCCTTTCTTGTCGAATTCACCAAGAGAAAGCAGATTTCTCTTCAAATCAGGAACAAACCTGACTTCAGTCAACAACCTTATTGACTCATCATGGAGCTTGAATCTAACAGATCCAATACCTGCAATCTTGCAAGCCTTGTTGTTTCCCAGCAATACTGATCCACCATCTTGATCACATAATTCCTCGAACAAGTCTTTGTTTGGAGTCATGTGCCAAGTGCAACCTGAATCCATAATCCACTCTCTCTTAGAGTCACTGCTTGAAACCACAAGAACATCAGATGATTCGAAATCATCTTGAACAATGGCAGCGTTGCCATTATCCTTACCTCCATGATATTTCAGGCGTTCAGGGCACACCTTTCTTGTGTGACCCTCCTTTTTACAATGGTAGCATCGAATGCCAGATGCTTCGCCACTGTAAGACTTCGACTGGCTTTTGCCTTTCTTCTTGTCGAACTTACCATCCTTTCGTAAGAGTTTTCCTTTAACGGCCAAACCTTCGCCAACAGTCGAAGGTTTATGCTCCTTTCGTTCATTCAAGTCCTTAGAGTACAAGGCTGATTGAACTTCTTCAAGCGTCAGGGACTCCCTTCCATACAAGAGAGTTTCTTTGAAGTGAGCATGTGATCTAGGCAAAGAACACAATAGTAACAGCGCTTGATCTTCATCATCGATCTTCACATCAATATTTTCAAGATCAAGAATCAGCTTGTTGAACATATCCAACTGCTCAGCCAATACTTTGTCTTCAATCATCTTGAATGAATACAAAGCTTGCTTCAGGTAGAGTCGATTTACCAGCGATTTGGTCATATACAAACTTTCAAGTTTCACCCATAACCCTGATGCCGTCGTCTCCTTTGATACCTGTCGGAGAACCTTATCACCAAGGCTCAACAAAATTGCGCTGTGTGCTTTCTCGATCATATTTGTCTTCTCCGCTGCCGTCAATTCTGCATTCATGGCTGCCTCTCCCTTCAACGCTTCCAAACAACCCTGCTGAACCAGTAGGGCTTTCATCTTCAAGCGCCACAGACCGAAATCATTCACTCCGGTGAACTTTTCAATCTCATACTTTGTTGAAGGCATCTTCTCCACGCTCACCGCACCAATTTGTTGTGAAAAACGATACCAATAACAAAGTATAATAGGGAATTAGGGAAGAAAATAAGAACACAAGAATTGGTTATAACTGCTATTCTTTCACTTTCTCTTAAAACAAGATTACAAAAGTTTACAAGAATAACAAATAACCTCTCTCACCCTAAATTAGGATTTGCATCTTAGCAATGATGAGAGACTAGTATGCTATTTATAATAAAACCTAACATACTAACTAATGGGCTTTTTCCACAAGGCCCATTACACAAGCCAACTTAATAAACAAGCTAACTTAACAAATTAGGGTTTAAACACTAAAACCTAATTTAACATGCTAACAATCCTAGCATCTTCGACACAAGCATGTGAACAACCTTCGACATCATGCTTAACCCTGTCGAACCAAGAAGCTACCCTTCGGCCATACTAGAGTTCGATCCAATATCTCACACATACATATCTATTTTAATAACTAATTACAAGTGCTTGTACACGTACCCATTTTATGATTTTTATCCTACCCATTTTAAATATTTTTTCAGATACTCATAGGATATTATGAGTCAAATTGCTATCACTATTAATCCAAGTTCAATGTGATAGTTAAAATTAAAGATTTAATGCTCTAGCTAATTTACCGTTTAAATTATCAACTACTATTAAAATTTTGTGTGCATGTGTGGCTTAATGATTAAAGCTTGAGTTTTGAGGGTGTGTTCCCCTCAAAGTCTTAGGTTTAAATTCTGTTAACTCCAAATTGCCTATTAAAAAAACTATTATTAAGATTTTTGTTGTCATTAAAGATGTCTTGGTGTCAACTAAAATTATCTTTTTGTTAAGAAAATAGAATATTTTAATTAAATTAAAGAAATAAAGAGAGAACAAGGTAGATATTCTAATAATTTAAATTAATTTTCTTAGTTGACATTTCTAAATAGAACATTACTATTCCAAGTTAACACTTTGATAGATAATCCACATTACTATTTTTAATTGATTTTTAGATAGATATTTTAAAATAATAGTAATATTTTTCTAATCTATTGTAACACTCCTTTGAAATATCTATCTCGATGCTCCATTGAAGTCTTGTCAAGAAGAATCGTATAGGAATATAGGTTTCCTCGTTAAAAACCTTATTATGAAAAATATATTGGGATAAAAACCTTAATAAGGAAAAAAAGAGTACAACATTATGCCACCCCTCAACCATACACATATAGTTCTTCTTTAAAGATTTCGAATGCGGCGCATTTTAATATTTTGTACATGTTTCTTGAAAATTGATGTAGGAAGTGCTTTTGTGAAGAGAGCCGCAACATTACCACTTGAACAAATATATTGAATATCAACCTCTTTATTCCTTTCAAGTTCTTGTGTGAATGAGGATAGCTTTGGAGAAATATGTTTGGTTCTATCACTTTAGATGTAACCTTCTTTCATCTGGGTAACACATGCAACATTATTTTCATACAAAATTATTGGATTCTTATCTATTGGTAAGTCCGACGCTTCTTAGATATGCCGAGTCACTGATATTAAGCATTTACACTCTTTGCTTTCTTCATGAAGGAAAATTACTTCAGCATGATTTTAAGAAGTTTCTATAAGTGTTTTCTTTTGAGATCTCCATGATATTGCAATGTCACCATATGTAAACACATATTCATTATGTGATTTAACATTATTTGGATCTGACAAATATCCTGCATCTGCATAACCATAACCATAACCAAGCAAAACTGATTTTGTATTATTAGAGTAAAACAAACTAAGATCAGATGCATCTCAGAGATATCACAATATATGTTTTATTCCTTTTCAATGTCGTTTTGTAGGACATGAACCGAGTCTTGCTAGTAAATTTACTGCAAAAACTATATGAGGTCTTGTACAGTTAAAAAAGTACATGAGTGCTCTAATGTCACTGAGGTATGACACTTCAAAGCCAATATCCTATTTATTATCTTCCTTAGATCTAAATGGATCCTATTCAACATTAAATATTATACTCATAATTTGAGTACTCAACAGATTTGCCTTGTCCATGCTAAACCTTTTCAAAACCATTTATGTATAATTCGGTTGATGTACCAATATACTATTTTTACTATACTGAATTTTTAAACCAAGGTAGAACCTGATTTTTCTCAAATCTTTCATTTCAAATTCTTTCTTTAAGTAATATTTTGCTTCCTTAATTTCTCTATTAATCCTAATGATATTAAAATCATTAGCATAGACAAAATTATTACAAAATCTGATATTGTTTTTCTTATAAAAACACAAGTGAAAATAAGATTATTCTCATAGTCTTCTTTAAGCAAATATTCACTTAGCCTATTATACCACATGCGCCCATATGGTTTTAACCAATACAATGATTTTTGCAACCAAATTGCATACATTTCTCTAGGTTTAAATGTCTCAGGCATCTTAAATCCATTTGGAATTTTCATGTATATATCACTATCAAGTGATTCATACAATAAGCTGTAATAACATCCATAGGATGCATATAGTGATTGTTAAATAGTGGAAAACCAATTAAATGACGAAAAGTAATGGCATCCATAACATGAGAATATGTTATCTCATAATTAATTCTTAGTCTTTAGTAAAAACCTTATGCAACAAGACGAGCTTCGTATTTGACAATCTCGTTTTTCTCATTTCGTTTGTTTACAAAGACCCAGGTATACCCAACCGATTTCAAATCTTTGGATACAGCCACAATAGGGCTAAATACTTTTCGACTTTAAAGAGAATTTAACTTTGTATCTATTGCATCCTTCCAATGTTTTCAATCATGTCTATTGCGACATTCACTCATATTTCTAGGTTCGGGATCATCATTTTCATTCATAATTTCACATGCGATGGAGAATGAAAATATTTAATTTATATTCATACCTCTTTCGGTTCCACAAATTTCCCGTATTAACATAATTGATTGAAATATCATTCTTATTTTTAGTTTCATTACCAATTATCTTATTATCATCAAAGGTGGAACTAGGGGCTGTGGTGGGCCACGACCCACCCCAAAAACAAAATTATACCGTATAAATTTATTATAATACCCTAAAAAATATTAGTATATAAATTTTTATTCCATTTTAGACGGTCTTCACATAAAACTTCTCTGGCGTAGCTTCTTCTCTATTTGACTCTCCTTTTTTTAAATGCATCGCTTTCCATAAACCCTAAAACTATATGTTTTCACTTTCCCCTAAAATTTTACCCTAAAAATAGACAAAGTAATAGTTAAAATTGTATGTTTCTGCTTATTGGATAGTATTTTTATTTATTTAATTCTGGGTGAGATGTTCAATTAACACATGAGGTTACATTTTTATATTTATACTTGTTAATAATAATAATTTTTTATAGAATATGTGAAATTGCTTAATTGAATGAGTGATTTTGAAATCACATTTGATTATTGTTATTGTTATTAACTTGTAAACTGTTTTTTCCTGTTAGTTTTAACTTATAACAACATGTTTGATTGTGAATTTGTGATTGTGTTAACTTATAACAAGCTTTTTATAACTTATAAAAACAAGTTTTTTAACTTATAACAACAAGTTTTTTTTTGTTTTTTTCGGTTTGAAATGTAGTTTGTATTATATAGATTTAGTTGATCGATTGTCGTTGATGATTTCTTATAAGGCAGAGGAAATAAAGATGAAGAATGGAAAAATTAATCATTTTTTAAAGAGGAAAGTTTGTGAGAATGCTTCTACATCTGAACCTATTAAAGTTTCAAGAATCGAAGAAGTGACAACTTCTATGCCCCAACTAGTTAAAGTTCCACCATTTGTTGAAGTGGCAATTGCTACCCCTCAACAAGTTGAAGTTCTAACAAATTGAAGAAGTGACAACAACTATCCCTCAACCAGTTGAAGTTTTAGATGATATTTTGAATTATTTAGAACGTGATCCTGGAAAGTGTCCTCCAATATGAAAATATTCACCAAATCAAGTCGATCAAATATAGAGAGCTTATATGAAATGGGGTCTATACCAAATCTGTTTAAAAGAATATCATTTGTCCGATAAAGAGAATCAACCAAGACGGTTTCAAGAAACTTGATTTGAAATCTTTTATTCATGGCTAGAATAATCACCTTTAAAGGATGTCATATATTGCTTTCCATGTTATCTTTTTAACAAATGACCAAGTGGAAATTCTAGATCTGATGTCTTTATTACTACAGGTTTTAGAGGTTGAAAAAGAGTGAGAGATGGAAATAAATTTTCTTTTCTTAAGCATATAGGGAAGGATCTTCGCTCGGCACATAACAATGCAATGGAAGCTTATCAAGACTTATTGAATAAAGAGGCACATATTGAGAATGTTTTTCAAAAACAAAGCTCAAGTCAAAGAAAAAAGAATCGACTATGTCTCAAGAATTCAATTGACATTGTTCGTTGGTTGGCACTTCAAACTTGTGCTTTTAGAGGCCATGATGAATCTAAAAAGTCAAAAAAAACCAAGGTAATTTTCTCGAGTTGCTAAAACACTTGGCATCTTATAATGATGAAGTAGCAAAAGTTGTTTTGGATAATGCTCCACAAAATGACAAATATACTTCACATGAAATTCAAAAAGAGCTCTTTTAAATTATTGCTAGTAGGGTTAGAAAGCATATCCGTGAAGAAATTGATAATTCCAAATTTTGTATCCTAGTTGATGAAGCTCGTGGCGAGTGAAACAAGGAACAAATGGCTCTTGTTTTAAGATTTGTTGACAAATTTAGTTTATTACAAGAGCATTTTTTTGATGTGGTAGATGTGAATGACACGACTTCATTAACTCTTAAGAAAAATGAATGTAATATACTTTCTCGACATAACCTTGATGTTTCTAACCTTCATGGCCAAGGGTATGATGGTGCAAGTAATATGAGATAAGAATGGAATGGTTTACAAGCATTATTTCTACCACATGCTCACATTTTGATATTCTTACATTCTCAATGTAAATACCTCAAACCTTCTGACATTGACCGAACGATTTGGGCTGAGATATATGACCCTTAGCAGCATCCAACATTGTACAACTTGGTCAGAGCACATATGGTCCATGGACCATGTGGTTTATCGAGGTTGTCATTACAGTGTATGAAAAATAGAAAATGCTCTAAATTCTTTCCTAAGAATTTCATTGATACTACAATTGTCGCTGTTGATGGCTATTCACATTACAGAAGAAGATCAGTAACACTCATTATTCACAAAAATGGCATCCCTTTGAACAATGGGCACGTCCTCCCCTATAATAAAAAGTTGCTATTGAAGTACCGTGCTTAGATCAATATAGAGTGGTGTAATCAGAGTACGTCAATCAAGTATATTCACAAGGGGTATGATAGAATAACCGCATCCATAGTACCTTCTAGGAGGACATCCTTGAATGATAACGAGATCATTGATAAGATAAAACAATATCTTGATTATAGATATGTCTCTCCATGTGAAGCAAGTTGGCAAAGTTTCCCTTACAACATTCATGGAAGGAAGCCAGTTGTTGAATGTATGTTTTTCCATCTTATTGGAGAGAAGTCTGTGTACTACACTGATTTTGACCGCAAGGAGAATAATTTGGAGAAGGAAAGCGTCACAAAATCTACGTTTTTGTTGTGGTAAATTGCAAATCAGAATTTAGTGGATGCCATGTAATTAACTTACAGACAGTTTGTCACAAGGTTTATTTATGAAAAAAAATGGGGAAGCCAAGGAAAAAAAGGTTTACAATTGGGCGTTTCATATGAGTGCCACCTTCTACCAGAGAACTTTTTTATCTATGGATGATGTTGACAGCTGTAAATGGACCGACAACTTATGAGGAAATTTGAAAGGTAGGCGAAAGAAAATATGACTCATTTAGGGATGCTTGTTTTGCAATGGGTTTCCTTGAAGATGACCGGGAATGCATTGAAGCTATTAAAGAGGCAAGTGAATGGGGTCAGGATATTTCCTTCGAAAACTTTTTGTAATTATGCTTCTATCTGGAAATGTAAACAGGCCTGCCCATGTTTGGACCGAGTTGTGGGTTTTATTATCAGATGGTTTTTTGCACAGACAAAAACAGTTGGCCAATAACACAGTTCAGGTTTACTTTTACTATCAATGCTTTTATTTTTTTCCTGGAATATGGTAATATACATTGTAAATAATGAAAAATTATGTGTTATCACTATCCTCCATTTTTGTCCTGCCTTTAATTCCTCTTTTGATATGCTAACCACAAATATTCACATGTGCTGATTTGAAGAAGATCAGGTGTTGAGTGACAATGAAATTAAAAATCTCACGTTAATTGAGATTGAAAAACTACTACAAGCCAATCACAGAAGTCTTACAGACTTCAAACAAATGCCATATCTGAACAGATATGTTCTACATCAATTAGAAATCGTCACATATATGAAAAACACAGTTACGACATTTAAACCATGAAGGATGACTTTCAATCACTTCACAATGCTCTAACAAGTTTTTCCCTAAACTTTTATTTAACATTTAATTGAGCCATCAACCTTACATTCTACCTTTTTCTAATGTCTTTGTAAAGATGAGCAACGCAAAATCTATGGAAAAATTATGTCCGCCGTCAGCTGTCAAAAAGGCAGAGTTTTCTTCCTACATGGTTATAGGGGTACCAGAAAAACATACATTTGGAGGAAATTAGCAAGTGCCATTAGATCTAAGCACGACATATGTTTAACTGTTACAACACGTGAAATAACATCTCTGTTGTTACCTGGGGGTATAACTGCACATTTTAGGTTCAAAATACATGTCCCATATATTCCTCTGTCCATCGAGGGGGGATGCGATAGCCTTGATTGTCTGAGGTCACTAGATTTGGAGTTTTGGGCCGGGTGATGAAGTTGTGAGGACCTCATCTTGACATGGGTTTATTCTTACGGTCGTACTTTCCATTTATCATGGATGATTAAAATTACATATTTTTCTTTTTCCCCGACTTTCCATCTTGTAAGTTATTAAAAAATATTGGGACGTTAGTTTTCGTTCCAATAGACAACATTGTTGTTCCTTCTATCTATGGAGTTTCCTCTTGGATATGGTTCAGTTCTGTTTGTCACCGGTCTTAAAATCGATCCTCTCTTGGTTTCCGTATTAACTTGGTGGAGGGAAGAGTACATGCACACTGAAGGGAAATCGCGATATAAAACACATCAGAAAACAAAAATTTCCCTAAGTTGATCCTTATGAATGAACATGCATGATCAGTAATAAAAAATTTAACTCTTGTGGTGATTAACACCTTTGATGAAAAATCAAAAGAACGGTCACAAGCATAGAACGAAGAACAACGATTATATTCATTCCACGTGAATAAAGTGCCTTCAAGCTCAATGCTAGCTATTTTAAATGAAGACATTGAGAGAGAGAGAGAGAGAGAGAGAGAGAGAGAGAGAGTGTGTGTGTGTGTGTGTGTATGTGTGTGTGATAGAGAGAATACATCTAGGCTTTAAAACTGACTTTCATCAAGTGTAAAAGCTTCTACATAAGAGTTTTATTTATAAAAACACTTTTGTGGACTGCAAGCTGAAAAAATTCACTTAAGTGCACTGTACTTTCTGGTGTATTGTATCCACTAAGTACACGATACCTTACGGTATTCCGTACCTTATAATGTTCTACAGTTCATTTAATCACGTTGTACCTTACGGTATTCCGTATTCCACTTAAGTACATCGTACCTTACGGCGTTCCGCATTTTACTAATTCATTATATTTCTCATCAATTTATCCTTATGTGTGTAACCTTGTAGGTTCTTGTGACATTGAGAATTATATTAAACTGCACATTTAATATAATATGAATAGTATCTAGCAACACATAACTACTATCCAAGTCACGAAAATTTCATGTGATATGACAAAACATTTCCATGATAATGTTTGTATGTACAATTATCAAGTTGCCTTCATGTCTATATTAAATACAAGACATAAACCATGTCATTCTTATCCAATTCAATAATATTAGACCCTTAAACATTTAACATATTATGCTAGTATGACGTCTCAAATTCGATCCTTACAATACGAGAATCAAAGCCATTTACATACCCAAAATTAATCATACATTTACCACTACCTAAGAAACATTTTTACTAAATTTACCAGTATTTTATTATTTATTTACACTATACAACATGACTCCTTTTGCGAAAATGCATTTTAATTCCGCCACTTTTCAACCACCAAGCATACTAAGAGCATCTCCAATTGTGAACCCATTTTTGGGTTTCTTGTGGGACCTATTAAGCCACGTCAGCTTGAAGCAACTCAACTAATTTTTCGCTCCAATGGTGCAACTCTTAAGAACTCATATTGGGTCCCACGATTTTACTTTAATTATTAATATTTTATTCATATTAAATTTTATAGCAATTAAAATAATAATTTTAAATGGCTCTTTTTAATATTATAACATTATAATATTAAAACAACCGTTGCATTATTATAGCATGATGACCGGTGTGGCAATGGTTTTGAATGGCTACAGTAGAAAAGTAGATGTCCATGCTGGCAAACCAAAGTGAAAATCCACCGCTGGAGGTGGTCTAAGAAACTATATTTAAGAACCTATATTTCTATATCAAACCAAAAACTCATATACTATAAGCATATTCCCAACACAAAAACATGGAAACTCCATAATAAAAAAAAATACAATAATAACAATTAGAAAATAACATCATATAAAAATTATTACAATCTATAAACTATCATCAAACACTCCATGACTTCAGAAACATCTCCACTCTTCAAAACAAATGTCTAACTATATCTCATAATATTATAAGATTATGATTATAAAAGAAAAAGAAAACAAATTTATAATTCCTATGTTGATCAAATAAAATACAATGAGCTTACACACAAAAAAAAAAAAAAACCATGAGATTTATTAATATGATAACAGAATATAGTACTTCCACATAATACAAAATTAATTTGATTGTGCACATTACAAATTTTTAATATCAAAACCAAACATAACTGATTGATGTTCAAACCATGCATGTTTAACCGAGTCAAATGAGATATTAGAGTGTCAGACTAAGAGCTGAAACAAAAGATAGACAATAAGACATAGCCGTCCAAATTAATCTATATATGTATATGTATGAGGCTCTTCTGTGTTTTTGTTTTTTAGTTTTGTATATAGAAAATGAATCAAGGTGAAGCAGAATCTATCCATATCTATTATAAAAAAGTGAAGGACATGCACTATCAGATTCTTACACAATCACTAGAGAACGAATTCCAACCAGCCATGTTTGTACAAGTTTGCTCCTTAATCGATGGGGTGTAGATCTATTCAGTAAAAATAGTACATATATTAATAATATTTTTAAAAAATTATTAAAGGTTTAATTAAATTTTTTATAGTAAAAAATATTATCAAGAGATTGAAAGTTGAACTAACAATTTACGGCCATCTAACTAACACTTTTTAGTTGAAGTTCTTAGCTCTTTAACTAAATTATTAATTTTATAATTGAATTTTGTTAGGGTTTATTCTCATAAAAAAATTCCTGTTAATTAAATTAAGTCTTTTGATTAAACTTTTAACAAAAAAGTTAACTTTGTATCCATGATATTTATGACAAATGACTCAACTCAACTTGATATAAAAACTTATTATAATAATCGAAGCACTAGATTTTCATTAATCTAACGATTTTAATTGATCATTTAATCTAATTATTTTTGGAAATATTTTTCTATATAAAACTTTAATTAAAACTGTTGGATTAATGATAATCAGTGATAATCAATGGTCATAAATTCCTTTGTTTTAATTTATGCAAAATTATTATAAGATAAAGTTAATCTATATAGTAAGTAAAACATTTATTTTAATTATATTATTAATAATAATAATAATAATATAAGGACTAGAATTAAATATTCGATCTATTACATAAATTTAATTTTAATATAAATCAATTTTACAAAGACTAAAATAAAAGACAAATGCCAAAATAAAATGAGTTAAATATTTAGTATAAAAACTGAAATAAAAAAAACGATATATTTGTAGAAACTAAATACAAATTAAAAATTAGTTGAATTTTATAAAAAAATATAGATATGATATATTACTTTTCAAAATTAAAAAAAAAAAGTTTTAGGAAGAAATATTCATTAATTAAAATAAAAATAATTGTCACTTTACAATTATTTCAGTTAGATTCGAATTTAATTTCTTAAAATTACAAGGAAACTATATCACATCAAATACTATACTAAGAATTAAAATATTTAATTTTTAAAAATAATTTTCATTTAAAATACTTAACCAAAATCATTAAGACATTAGCACGTCGGCAAAACAAAAAAACAAAATTTAAAATATAAATCTAAATTGATTAAAGTAATGTGAAATGAAGTGGGGAATATATACTTGTAAATGATTAGGATGATGAAATAATAGTCTGAATTCTGAACATAATGTTCTCTGCAACCCACGTTGTTGCAGGTTCCACAGTTAATAAATATCATGGTCGTTGATTTCATCTTGTTAATTAAATGTTCAAATTGCATATGCTCTTGTCCCTATGTCTGTTTTGTTTGTTGTTTGTTTGGGGTTTTCTCTTTCCCTGCCATACCTAAAAACTTTCCTTCTTTTCAATTAATTTCTTGATTGGATTATGAAATCAACCATTTCATTTGTCCTTTTCAACTTTTTTTATGCAATCTCATATAGGAATATAGTGACTCATAAATCACACAATTATATTTTATAAATTTTGGCTTATACTTAGCATCTTCTAAAAATTAAGTATCTAAAGTTTGAAGCAATTTTAAAATGAATATTTTATACTAAATTTACTTATTTATAGTATTTAAAATTTTTTGAGTCATTAATAGTTGTTCTTTGATGCGTTTTTCTTCAAAAACTTCAAACTTGTATCTACAAAGGTGATCCGTTGTCGCGCACGGATCAAAAACGAGTATTTTGTAAAATGGTAATTTAGCGGTAACGACAACTCGAATATCGTTCTCACAAGGATTTTCGTTGATTATTAACCAAAGGTAAATCGATTTAGGGGGGGTTTGTTTAAGGTCTCGATTAAACAAAATAGTGAAAATAAGTGATTATCAAAATAAGCTAAACGGCTAATCCTACTGATTCGGGTTCCGACTTATCATCGGTTATAATAACACCAATCCCTAAACGGCTTCGATCCTATTCGATTATGAGATTAATCAGACAAGCGCTTATCAAAATCATACGAGTTATGTTCCTGTTTACCGAATTAAGCAAACGGTTAAGAATATGACGAGTTAACGAATTAAGCAAACGATAACACGCAATTAAATTTAGGAACATGCATACAATCGAATTTAATCAATTCTATCCTATGAACAACAATCGAATTAAGCAAACAATTGTAATCAAATTAAGCAAATGATTTCATAGAAAAGAATTGAACAGAAATCGAATTTAAATTAGTATTAGAATAACCTCAAAGCAATGGAACCCATAAGCAGCAGGATTTGCCTTCGAGAATTAGTTCTTCATTCTAATCATGAAACCAAAAGTAAAATTTGTGGCAAAAAAGGTCTCTCGTATTCTAGCGGCTGCCAACCCTTATAAAACAAAATAAGGTTTTCTTCTCTACTAACTCAAACTGGGTCAAAAACATAACCCAAGCCCATAAACTAATGATCCAAAACTAAATAAAACTAATGCTGCAGCTTCAAACGAAATTCTGGAAAATATGCGCTCCGAATCTGACTTTGACTCCAACACGAAAGTTGTAGCTCTTTCTCTTAGCTTTCCGGCGATTATTAGAACGCCTCAATCGGATTCCCGGAGCTCCACTTATGATCATTTTAGTGCAGACTGCTAATGCTGAAAATTAAGTGCGAAAATCAAATAAAGGCAAAAATAAACTAAATTATAAAAACACATTAAAATAGAAAAATAACCAAGGTAAAGTAAAGAAATGCCTAAGTAAAAATATAGGAGAATGTGCATAAATATGCACTGATCAAATTCCCCCACACTTGAACTTTTGCACTCCGAGCAAAATGAAAAACAAAACAAAGAAAGCACAAATACATAAACAGTTACTCGTCCTAGGCTACAAATCTTCTTCGGGTAAGTTTGCATCGACAAGTACTAATCTTGCATATTAAGGACATCGTAAGAACACTAACCACAGTTATGCAGACATAAGCCTCCTAAATACACAAACCAATTCAAATCATGTTATTATACCATAGCCTAACTTACTCATCCTTTTTGCTCTTTTTCATTCAGGCGCAATCACATTAAGCCCGTTATCTCCACACACTTATAGCAAAACGACCGGTTAGTGACTCTGGTCCTTTTTTGCATGGGGTTCCGGTACTTACGTGGCATAACCCTTTGCTTACTCAGATGTAGTTGCGGGGGATCAGACCGTAATCCTCCCTACCAAGTTCAGCACCAGAAACCGCTGAACCAACTAACAAAGAGTTTTGAAAACTTTTCTTTTTTTGAAGATTACACAACCGTTGGGATAAGTGACCGGGTGAGGGTCATCAAACTTAGAAGGTGTGTTCTCTTTTTCTTTTCTCTTTTTTTTTTCTTTTTTTTCTTTCGGAACATTCACTTATATTCATCGGTTTCCCTGCGTAAAGTGTGTGAGAGATGGTGCCGACTGCTGAAATAAACTACTCAAGAGCTGTTAAAGAATGAGAAATTAAGGCTAAAACATAATAACAAATTCAAATCAATTTCCATATGCAGGAGACTTACGGTGTTAAAACGATACCGATCTTGTGAATTTTTTTCAAGTCTCCGCAAACTCGACTCAAATCAGTCTATAGCCTAAAACTTTCAAAACGATGCATTTTTTTTAAAACGGAAAACAAAGCAAGAAAACAAAAAAAAACAAAAAATTTGAAAGAAAACAAAACAAATAAATGGTTCTCTCCCCCACACTTAAGACATACATTGTCCTCAATGAAAGAACATAAATATAAAATAAGAGTGAGAGAAAGGAAAGAACACACCCGAGGAGTCATGGAGGATAAGTGATCACATAAGCAGCCTTTCCCAAAGAGGTATCTTCTACATTCTCTTCTTCCAAAGTGGGGATCTCATGGAGTAGCTTTGGGTAATGCCCATTGAACTTGGAATTTATATTAGTGCCTTCGCCTTTTATCCCAGGATCAAAGAAGAATCTTCGATAAGTAAAAGTTTCGAATGGGCATGTGATCTTCTTTTCCACAACCTCGGAGATCAAAAGATTAAGGGGCTGCCTCACTACTTTTGTTTCACCTTCCACTTCAATTGAGACCCTATGCAAAATCATGGACGGACTAATATCGGGAATGTCGGCCAATGTCGACCCAATCGCCTTCTTATGCTTCTTCAAAACCTGCAAAAGCTTATTTTCGTGATCAAAATCAAGGTTAGAAGAAATTATAACTGGTAGCTTCTCATTCATCTCTAAATAAACATATTTTAGATTTTCAGGAATTGGTTTCAACTCTTGGGAATGTGGTTGTTCGATGGATGATTTGTTCTGGGCAGCCGGGGTGTCAAGAGCTTCAGCCACATAAACAACTTCATGTATGACTTTATCTGCATGAGAAACATCAACCTGCAAGGCAGCCTCAATCTCAGCACAAACAGAGCAAATTTTAGTGTCAGTACAAACATCACAAAAGTAAACATCATCAAAATCGGACAATGATGGAAAATCATCTGCAAACAAATCAGTACAAGTTTCATCAACAGTTTCAGAAAGCAACTCTATTTGAAAAATAGATTGCTCTTCCAAGGGTTGTTGGTTTGATCCTTGAGCTTGTTGCATGGCATTCATCAAAGTGGCAAGTTGTCCAATCTGTGTTTGCAAAGTATGAAGAGTAGAATCTATTTGTTGTTGATACTGGAGATTATTTGCAGCCATTTGTTTGACAATATCCTCTAGTGAAGGTTCGGAAGGTGCAGAGCACACAACCTGAAATTCCTTCAGATGCTTATGCGGATCCTCACCTGCAAAACCATTAAACCTAGGCAACAAATGTGTTAAACCATATTCCAATTCAAAAGGTGCATCACCCGCAGGATAGTCAATACATAAACCATTATAGTTCACATTAGGGACAGCCAACTGCGTTAGTGTTCTTTGTTCAGCCATGGGTTCAACATACACCGAAATACCAATTATGTCCCATACATGCATAAACGAATAGAAAGAATAAAAACGATTAACTAAATTCAGAAAAATATAAAAACACGAAATTTAATCTAATTAAGACAAATTAGAATTTTAGGATTTTTTTTTGTATTTTTTTGACTCTATGAAAATAGTAAAAAATTCATTAAAAATAGAAAAACGATGAATTTGGCAATTTTGGCTCGAATTCCCTTACTCTTCTAGAGTAAGGGAGTATTAATCGTACGATTTTTCTACTTCCAGTAGGAAAAAACTTTTTACAATCAAACACAATTTTTTTCAAAAACTGAATTTTTCGACTCTAAACGCGAATTGGCCAAAACCGTGAGGAAACTATGGCCAAAACACACAAACACTACACCTAAGACTCTAATATCAGTTAATATTCACAAGAATCCCCGGCAACGGCGCCAATTTGATCCGTTGTCGCGCACGGATCAAAAACGAGTATTTTGTAAAATGGTAATTTAGCGGTAACGACAACTCGAATATCGTTCTCACAAGGATTTTCGTTGATTATTAACCAAAGGTAAATCGATTTAGGGGGGGTTTGTTTAAGGTCTCGATTAAACAAAATAGTGAAAATAAGTGATTATCAAAATAAGCTAAACGGCTAATCCTACTGATTCGGGTTCCGACTTATCATCGGTTATAATAACACCAATCCCTAAACGGCTTCGATCCTATTCGATTATGAGATTAATCAGACAAGCGCTTATCAAAATCATACGAGTTATGTTCCTGTTTACCGAATTAAGCAAACGGTTAAGAATATGACGAGTTAACGAATTAAGCAAACGATAACACGCAATTAAATTTAGGAACATGCATACAATCGAATTTAATCAATTCTATCCTATGAACAACAATCGAATTAAGCAAACAATTGTAATCAAATTAAGCAAATGATTTCATAGAAAAGAATTGAACAGAAATCGAATTTAAATTAGTATTAGAATAACCTCAAAGCAATGGAACCCATAAGCAGCAGGATTTGCCTTCGAGAATTAGTTCTTCATTCTAATCATGAAACCAAAAGTAAAATTTGTGGCAAAAAAGGTCTCTCGTATTCTAGCGGCTGCCAACCCTTATAAAACAAAATAAGGTTTTCTTCTCTACTAACTCAAACTGGGTCAAAAACATAACCCAAGCCCATAAACTAATGATCCAAAACTAAATAAAACTAATGCTGCAGCTTCAAACGAAATTCTGGAAAATATGCGCTCCGAATCTGACTTTGACTCCAACACGAAAGTTGTAGCTCTTTCTCTTAGCTTTCCGGCGATTATTAGAACGCCTCAATCGGATTCCCGGAGCTCCACTTATGATCATTTTAGTGCAGACTGCTAATGCTGAAAATTAAGTGCGAAAATCAAATAAAGGCAAAAATAAACTAAATTATAAAAACACATTAAAATAGAAAAATAACCAAGGTAAAGTAAAGAAATGCCTAAGTAAAAATATAGGAGAATGTGCATAAATATGCACTGATCAAAAGGCAAAGACAATAATATTGAATTAAAAAACACAAGCACAAAAACTATCACAAACTGATTCATAAAGCTTATACGTGAAGTAAACATTGTGATAGAGTAGTGAAATAAAAAAATCAACCATTCAATTAATTAACACAATTCTACATAGTTATAATTGAACACCATGCATTAAACCCTATATATCACCAAAATAAATAGAAAAAAATAAGCATGGAAGAGAAAATAAAAAGCTAACAATCAAAGATCGAAAAACCAAATAAAATTCAAGTTGATCGGATGACAAATTAATCGAGATTTTTCAGCTTGAATCTACTTCAGACCCTTAAATCAATTTGCTGGACAAGAGGATTCATTCTTGGAAGATATACATATTAGTTTGGGTGACAAAGTGGTTTTTCTTATTTTTGGTGCTTAATGATATCTTGTGTTCTTCTTGTTGTTTTTAAGATGCATGTATAAGTTTGGAAGAAACTTGTTAGCTTACAAAGAAGGTTTTTTTGAGAGGGGTGAAAGAAGCTTCAAAGATATCCAGGATTAAGTCGGATGATGTTTGTAAGCCAAAGAGTAGAGATGAGGGGGCATTAGGATTTAGGGACCTAGGGTTGGTTAATATAGTCTTTTGGTGAAATTGCGGTGAAGGTTGCTTACAGGTGCCTTAGGGCTTTAGAGTGTTATTTTTGTAGCTAGATATGGTGCTCCTCTCTTTGTGGGGTAGGGCAACAAGTTTTTGTTCTACTTCTTTTTGATGGAAAAGGATATCTCATACTAGTTTGTATGCTTAAGAGAGTTTGGTCGGACATCCAAACTTCTTCTTAGAAGGCCCTGAGTTAGGTTTCATTCCCTTAAAGACTAAGTTCGTTGGTTTATTCTCTAATTCTATTCGGTCTCATGGATTGGTGGGAAAGATCAGTTTGGTGGTTAATGGGAACATGGTTTGGAATCTTAGGTAGCGAAGACCATTTTCTCATAGAGATACTTGTGTATGAGGACATTCTCTCTCAACTTCGAGACATCACTCTTTTCCTGGATATAGATAAGTGAATTTTGAAGCATTCTAGAGACGATGTTTTCTCAGTTGCCTCTGCTTACCATGTTTAGAGGATTATTTTCTATATCTACTTCAACTTCTCTTCTGGATGACAGTTTGCCTTTCTCTCTTCTATGGACTAATTGAGCTCCTTATAAGATATTGGTCTTCTCCTAACAGTTTTTGTAAGACATACTCTTTTCTAGAGAGAACTTTTCTAAAAGATGGGTGATTATTAATTCTAGTTAGATATCTTGTCCCTTATGTGCGGACTTGGCTGAATCAATTTCCCACCTTTTTTTACTTGTGAGCTAGCTATGTCTCTGTGGTATATGATATTTTAGTTGACAGGGTGGTAGGTAGTTATTCCTGAAGAACCTAAGTTTCTTTTTTTAGTCTTTTTTCTTTAGGGGGCAGGTTTAAGTATAGGGATGACTTTCTTATGAATTGACACATTGTAATATGATCCATTTGAAAAAGTCCATAATGATATCATCTTTAAAGGAGTTATAAAAACAATAAAAATAGGTGGAAGAGAAGAGTATTTTTTTTGTTGCTTAAAAGTGGTTTTTAGGTAGATTAAGGGTGAACTCTTGCACTTTCTCTAACTGCCTTCAGAATCCTAACTTTTATCTGTATTAATAAGATCAAGTGTTTACCTTGATTCTGAGATAGGTATTGGCTTGTAATTTTGGTGCTCTCTTGATGGATTATGATATATATAGATTGCATATTTGACAATATGAAATCTAGCTAGTTTTCAACGAGGTTGATTTTTAGTTGCTCGAACCTTTATCTGTAAGGTCACCTTTGTACGTTGTGTTTGTTGGGCAATTTTTTTGTTATTCTTTTAATGTATTTCATTTGTTTCTTAGGAAGTCCTTTAGACACTTTTTGTGCTTTGTGATTATTGTTTTTGTACTTTTGTGATTTTCACCCCTTATAATATATTATTTTGCCATTAAAAAAATCGAGAGAAGGTGAAACTTTGAGAATTAAAGTCTTAATGGAAAATAGAAGTAGATTAGATGAAAACATACTTAGAACTTGAATTTCGAAATTCTTATATATATATATATATATATATAGAGAGAGAGAGAGAGAGAGAGAGAGAGAGAGAGAGAGAGAGAAAGAGAGAGAGAGAGAGAGAGAGAGAGAGAGAGAGAGAGAGAGAGAGAGAGAGAGAGAGAGAGATTTTGACTATTTGACAACAAAATATCAAGAGACATATTTTGACTATTTGGTAGTAAAATATTAAAAAAATGAAAAGGAATCGATGTGAGAGAAATTTTTCACGAGGGAGAATTCACAAACAATGTCTTAGAAAAAATTTGTGGCTATAACTTGAGACAGTTTCGACAAATAATTTTTTTGTTTACATTTTAAATTAATGATTGTTTTTTAATTATATATATTTTTATTATAAATATAATTTTTAAAATTAAAATATAATTTTAAAATTGTTTAAGACAGGCTATTTTAATTTAATATAGTATAATCTTATTTAATTTGAAAAATATTTGAAAACAAAGGGGTATCTACTTTGATACTATAAAATATACTAAACTTGAAACTTGGAGAAAAAAGAAAATAAAAATTATTTGTTGCTATGTTATGATTAAGATAATCATAAGAGAGGTTTAAATGACTCCATCATGGAAATGATTGAAGTGCCTGCCTCAAACTAAAAGACAACTAACTCTCAACTTCGAACAAATAATTGGTGACACCATTCATGAAAAGAAGTTGCAAACGAAATGCTAAGGAAATTAATCTCTAAATAAAGAAAATGACTAATTTTGTTCCTACATAATACATTGATTAATATTAGCAAATTAATTATTAAAATATCACATACGTGTGGCTCTTTTCGATGTATGAATTAATCAAGGTTGATTATGTTTAAGTGTTTTAATCAAATATTAATCTTGATATCCATATCAATCTAAATCACATGAGTTACAAAGATCTCAAGAGTTAGCTAAATGAATTTGTATTAAGATTGTGTGAATAAGATGTTTTACTTACACTAATTGAATAATTAAGCCGAATGCTATCATCAATTCACACCTTTTCAAATGATTATTAGGATCCAAACTATGATCCCACCACACGAGCAATAAGTCTATTATCAAGATAGCAGCATATCCATGAGTGCCAATTAAAAGAAGGATTGCTCTTCAAAGAAAACAAAAATAATTATTAATAATCACTAGACCTTTGGGATCATTGATTAATCAGTGTGTATATATTGTTGATTAATTTGTTAAATTTTAATTGATGTGTGTAAACTTTGTGGGCCTGTCTATACTTTGATTCCAAAGAAAAAGGGTGTAAGTTACAAAATTATTCATATCGTTTTCAATACCGCGCGCGTATTGGTGTATAATTGGAAGCAACGTCATTAGTGGCCTTTTCTATACTTTCATTCATTCCTATCTTTCTTTGTTTACGTGTATGTGATAACCTTTAATTAGCTTTAGGGTCTTCATGAGTATTAGGAAGATCTTAAAGTCCCACATTGGTTGGAGATAGAGCATTGAAAGAGTATATATAGAGTGACACTCCTCACCTTACCAACCGGTTTAGTAAGGATGAGTTAGGTCAAACTCTACTAGTCCCATATTGATTGGGGATAAAGCATTAAAAGAGTATATATAGAGTGACACTCCTCACCTTACCAACCGGTTTTGTAAAGATGAGTTAGGTCAAACTCTACTAATGAGGTCGGGTCAATCCACTCAACCGATAACCTTGGATTTGAGTTTTGCAATTCACAAACCCGTTGACCCAACTCATTGATGTCACATTACTTTAGTTCGAGTATTGGATTTATAGTTTTGCAATTCACAAACCCGTTGACCCAACTCATTGATGTCAAACAAAAATTTATTCTCCACCAATACTACTAGTAGATCAATGAATTTACGTAATTCTAAGACTATGTTGTTTATTATTTTCTTTTGTATCTTTTCCAACTTAGGTATTTTTTAAAAATATTGTTTCTTGGGGAATTTTATACTATTATCAAGCGTTATGTCATATTGATGAATATTATTAGATATTATATGACGTGCTTCATCTATTTTGGGTGTTAGAAATGAGTATAAATGTATTGAATTGTGTTACAAATATTTTTAAATTGATTTTTTTTTAATTTGAAACACAACCCATGAACCCAACTCAACTCAATCTATAAATGAATGGGTCGGTTTGAGTCGGTTTTGATAATGAAATTACGGGTTAGACGATGAACCCAATCCATTGAAGTTTGAACGGGTTAGGTAACGGGGTAGGTCAAACCTGGCCCAACCCAATCCATGTACACCTCTAATTAGCTTCCATCACATTATGATGTGGTTCATGTAGACATGGCAATGGTATGGATCAAAGACAGTTTTTATTTCTCCCAAACTCAAATTCAAATTTTCAAATAATTCTTGTTTCTCATCCGAAATTTAAATGAGGATGAAAAATTAGAAAAAGATAATAAACTAGAAAAAACAAGGAACGCAGGATCGAGTTCATTAAATGATGTGGTGTGATCTAATGGTTCAGAGGTGATGATGCACCATGGAAATCCTGAAACGCAACACACAATGTCCAAAATGCAAGCTCCACAGAAAAATAAAACATTTGACGCTCTATCATTGGTTAGATGATGACACCTCATCATCTTCAACCTCCAGCCACCTGATTCAAACCAAAAATGTGTGATTCTCATTTTGGAATCATAGAAATTGAGACTTATACCATTAGATCGGTCTCTTCATCGTCTTCTCAACCATGTGCGCCAAGAAAATTTATTCAAAGTGTTTGATGTGTATTTGGTGAAAAACCAAAAGAAACTCAAAACAATTTTTTAAAAATAAACTATGTAAATGGAACAATTTAAAGCAACCAAGGATACAATTAGCTTCAGCTTGAAAAGGCCTACATCTCAGTGTTTTATTTTGCTCAAAATGATGCTTTAATCTACCTAAACAAAGTGTGGAGATTTTACTCTGAAACTGGACTTGGTTAGCTCGATTCAGTGCACCTTAAGGCTTAGGAATTGTTGTGTTAGATTCAGGAGATGTCAAGGAAGCTGTATGGATCAAGAGTTTGAGTGGAGATGGCTTAAATCACAAATACGATCTCACAAAATTTTGAAGAAAGTTCAAGCTTCTACAAGGTTTTCTAGCTCTCAAAAGCTTATCAAATGAAGGAGAATGAGTCTCTATTTATAACAGATGATGATGGAATGATGAAAGGGTGAAATGATCATAGTTTGATTGAATTCGTGTGCACCCTTGAAGTGAGAAAAGTGTGACTCGCAATCCATCAAAACACAACAATTAGAAGTGTTTAAAGGTCGTTTTCATCTTTGGGCACTTGCTAAATATGACTAGAGTGCAAATCATGTGGTAATTGAGCTTATAATTGATAATTAAGTGAAACAAAATTTTAATCATGGTGAATTTTCAGATTTCAAGTTGCCATGTTTGAACACACGTATCCACTTGCTCAAGAGGTTTTATGACCTCATTCATTTTCCACTGTACTCTCTTCATGGCAAAGACTACAATGAGCCAAGAAAGGTTCCATTTGGATGCTTGTGAAAAAATTTATGATCAATTGAAAATGGCACAAAAAACTGTCTTGACACTTAGAAAATTTTCTAAGTAAAAGTCCTTCAAAATGACCTATAAATTTTTCAAATCTTTTATGGCCTTATAAGCATTTCAGTCGTTGACTCTTGAAGGAAACTTGTAAAGTAAATCACAAAGAGTTCATAGTAAAAAGAACCACGTCAAAAGGTTGAAAAATGAATGAGTTCTGGTCTTGGAAAATTGGACTAAACTTACGTGAATCCACAAAATAACCTCTAATGTTTCACCATCTTTGATGACTTTCTATGCATAATTATCTCTTACTTGTGAAGAGAGTCATTTGCAAAAAGAAGCACTAAAAATGTTGAAGTATGAAGGAGTTACATCCTTTTGACCATATACTTGAAATGTTAATTTTTTAGGTCAAAGTACTTGAATCAACTTGCAATCTTTTGATGTTTTCTTTCAATTCAAGTCACAATGATTAACAAGGTAATAAAAACTAGACCGGACCGACCGGTTCAATTGGTTAAACCGCAAACCGGACCTGTTTCCGATCCTTTACTATTTACAAACCGGGATGTCCAAAAACCAAAAAAAATGCTGGAAAATCAATGAAAAATCGGCTAATCGGGCGTACCGACGGTCTAGCTGGTTACTCCGGCTAGACTCCATTTATTTTAAATTTAATTAAAATAATTGATATTTTTTAGTGTTTGTTTGTTTCCATGAAAATGGGTAGAAACTAGAAGCGGAAGTTTAGATACTGCTACGGAATGAAAATGAAAAGGAAAATAGAAATAGAAGACTTTTTTTTATTCGTAGCCACGAAATATGTAAAATGAAAGAGGAGATGCATCTCTTGAATCCATTAACGAATTTAGGGTTAAGTTATATTACTAACTGAGTTTGTGCTAAATTACATTTTTTTAGGCCCAAGTACAATTACTAAAACCACTTTACTATTCTTATTATACTACTAGTAATATCTAAATCATAAAAACTAACTATGCAATATATAGCATTAAAACATAAAAGTTCAACAAGAAAAAAATATTAAGGATTTTTTATCTAAAATAAACAAAATTAAATATTTCTTTTCTTTTTCGCTTATGCATGTCATGATTTAATAAATCATTTTTTTCTACAAATCAAATCTCATGCTAAAATGAAAATTAAATATTATAAAATAATAATTTTAAAATTTTCTTCATTATTTTTTATTATTTATTCTTTTTACTAGAAATTTATATATTATTTATAAATCATAAAAGCTATATTTAAGTATAACCGGTTGAACCTCAGCCGAATCTCAGTCTAATCTTTAAATCTAAAACCCATACTTATATCGGTTTAATCTTCGGTCCAATTTTAATTAATTTCAAATGATGATATATTGATTGTGTT
Organism: Vicia villosa; assembly: GCF_029867415.1. Taxonomy (NCBI): domain Eukaryota; kingdom Viridiplantae; phylum Streptophyta; class Magnoliopsida; order Fabales; family Fabaceae; genus Vicia; species Vicia villosa. The sequence continues at coordinate 727,301 of NW_026705050.1, forward strand.
TTGAGGATCTTGCAAAGAATTTAGAGTAACTTGATGAACAAGACATGAAAATAAGCACATGAATAAAGTATGCGTCCTCATATGAAAAATGAGAAATTCTTTAATATTTATTTTTTATGACACTAAACAAAATTACGAAATTTCATATTTATTAAGTATGGTAATAAAATATATTTAATTATGTAATAAAATTATATGTATGAAAATCATCCATAATAATTAGCCATTTTTATAAGTTATTAAAACTAATATAAAGAAGTTTTGAAAAAATAACATTAAACTTGGATAGTCTAATAAATGCATTTTTTTTCTTTTTATATATTACATAAAAGAAAAATGGATGTCGACCATGGAACTTTTATTTTTCAAAGGAGTATTAGTTGGATATAAAATAATTAAGCTACAGACTTCTTATTAAAAATGTATTATAGGGTCATATAAATACAAACAGAAAGAGTATAAACCAAACATAATGAATGGTACTACAAACAAATGAACCTAATTCAAGAAGCAATATGTCTACTAGGTTCCCCCAAAAACCAATATAAGGCAAGTGATTGAAGCAGCTATGAATAGATAAGAGACCAAAAGACAAGACTACATGATATACCTACATCTAGTATAACACAAATGGAACAGCATATCTCAATTAACCAAGTCTAAGGCAACAAAATCTAATCCATAGACATTCAAAGCAAAAGCAAATAAAAAGGTTTTAATGATAATAAAGTGGCCTGAAATCGCCAATCAAGTTACATACAAGAAGCAAACAAAAATTGGTAGACAACATGCTGGAATTGTGGAACTGATCATATAACAAGATTGAAACCATATTTTCTATATACGTCTCATCAATCAAGAAAAACAACACGAAATAAAGTCTCGTTTGAATTAGTTTTTTCTTTCACTTTATGAATGTAAAAATAGTGACATATAGAAAGCCTAGACACATAATAAATTGAAACAGAGGAAATTAAGAGATGTTATCAATTTCACTATTAATAATGATAATGATGAACCCTCGTGTTGTGCAGACTGCAGGACTTGGAGGTAATTTTTTTTTTTCATTTTAATTTCTAATATTATAATATATGAGAGAAAAAAATTATATACATAAAATAATTTTACACTGTTAACCAATCACGACCATGTTAAGTGTCAAGTCACACTGTTATTTTTTAAAAAATTATGTAACATGATTGATTGATGAATCCCAATTAAAAGACAGTGTTATCAGTGCAGCACTACCTTTAACCTCTTAAGTATATTATAACTAGGAAATATTTATCCTAATAAAAATAATATATAGATTTTAATGGAGTTTATAAGATTGAGCTTGGATAAGGTAATTGAAATATTTTAGAGAATTTAAAATTCTAAGTAATTTAAATTATTCAATTTAAAATCATTTAATTTTCAATTATTTTGTTTTAATAGAGTACTAAATTATTCCTTGTTAAATTTTTGGAATCATTTTTTATAAGATTTAAAAAATTTGGACCAAATAAATTTTTTATAAATAACGACCAATTTATAATTTTAAACAATTTAAAGGGACTAATTTAAAAATTATGAAAATTATTAAGGATCAATTTGTAATTTTTTAAAAAGTTTAAGAGTCAATTTTAAAATTTTGAAAACGATGAGGATCAACTTGCTAAATTTGAAATAATAATAATAGGCAAATTGACATTCACATTATATGAAAATTATATGAAGTATGAGAGGAATTTAAATTTTTTTAGTTTTATGTGTCATTTTAAAATCATTAATTCTATCTTGGATAAAATATTCCATATATTTTCATAATTTTAACCTGTTGTGAAACTTGTTGTTAATTACGACAAAATTCAATATTAATTTGTGAGGCAAAGAAAATTAGCAACCAACATAAATGGTCTACAGCAATAATAATTCGTACGCAGATAATATAACAGAATAAGGCGAGAAAAAGACGAAGGCTTGTTTACCCAGTTCGATCAAATGATCTACTCGGAGAGAGCAACTCTTCAATTCACTATACTCAGAAAGTTGTTACAAGAGATTACAGATGAGTTAGAAGAAAATAGCTTTCACAGTTCCTAAAGAACAAACCCTATTTTCTACCCAAGTGTTTAGTTTTCTCTTGGAATTCCCTAAACCCTAATTCTCTCTTGTTGATGTAAGCTCTAAGACTGTCACACTATAATAATAGAAGAGATACATATTTATAATAGCCAAATCCAACAAATCTATACCAAATCCCAAAAATATCTCCTTAATTATTAGAATAAAATATATTATTATAATCTTATAATATCTCTCAAATATTAAAAATATCTTATAATATCTCTTAGACTATTATAAATATATATCTTATAATATCTTTTAGATTATTATAAATATATCTTATAATATCTTTTAGAATATTATAAATATCTTATAATATCTTTTTATATTAACTTATATGATCTTTAAATTAATATAAAATATTCTAACATTATTGAATGGATCAATGAACCGGACTCGATACCATAAATCGCTCGCACCAGATTACTTTTCGGCTTTCTGAATTCTTTACAAATCTCAAAATATATGTTTTCTTTCTCTTCGTCAACAAAGGTTTTAAGGCATATTCCAACATAATCATTCTTCTTTTTGTTATCCAAACAATGCATTTTGTCCAAATCATTTTAAATTCTATCAAAATATTACATTCTCTCGTTAAAATGCTTCGTCCTAACACTCTCTAAGTTAACTTTATAGAAAAATGAGTACTATAAAATTGATGAGTCAAACTGAATATCATAAAATTGATAAAAATAGCTTAAGTAAAATACAATATTATCACAAATACTCGACTTATAATAAGATATTGTATCATTATTATTATTAGGCTTAAATATACGATGCCCCTGCCATTTGGGCGAGATTTGGTTTTTCTCCCTATTAATTTTTTTTAGATCCCCCTTATAAACACAGATTTCCTCTTCACTACCCCTAACCCTTGTTTGACTGGGCGTGGAGAATCTAGTTACATGGCATTTCACATGGCGTTTTAAATCTTTTTTTAATCCAAGTTGGATTTTATTTTCTTGTTATTTTAATGTAGAAATGTAATAAGCAAAAACCAATTAAAATTTTTGCCACATTACTACAACTTTACATTGAAACTAAATGCTTTTTATCCATTAAAGTTTTTATTTTAGTGTAGTTAATTAACGTTTTTAATTAACGTTTTAACTATACATATTAATTACGAAACTAAAAAACTGTACATATTATTAATAATTAAAAAAACTGTACAATATTTTTGTTATTATACATATTATTTTTGTTAATATAAACTAACATTTAAACTAACATAAGAATATGTATAATACAATCCATATATATATATATATATATATATATATATATATATATATATATAGTTAAAACGTTAATATTATAATAAATAAATTTATTTTTCAAGTTTATATATATTATAAAATGTATTTAATTAGAATACACTGATGGTGTAAAGAAGTTTTACACTGTCAATGAGTCCCTACCGTTGATTTGTTAAAATTATTTAACTTTTATTTTAATTTTTATTAAAGTAATTCATTTGAATGGTGATGATGCACTGATGGTGTAAATTTTTTTACACTGACAGTGCATATCAATTAATCTCTTATAAAATATGTACTTTATTATTAATGATTATATAAAAAAAACGTTAATGTACACTATATTAAATATTAAATAAAATTAATATTAAATGGATAAAAATGATTTTAACTGAATTATGACTTAAATTAAATATAATTTTTTATTAAAACTTAGAATAATCAACTTAAAAAAATTTAATGCGGATATAAATTCAAACTTATAATAGTCAATTACTACAGGTTACTTAAGTAGGAATCAACTTAGAAAAAAATTCAAACTTAGAAAAATTCAATGCGAATAAAAATTCAATTAGAAAAAATTTCAAACTTATAAAAATTCAGACTTAGAAAAAAAAACTTAGAATAATTAATTTATAAAACAATTTTCAATGCACACATGAAAACAGCTAGCCCAATGGCTGAATGCTTAACATCAATGTGAACACTCCTGGGTTCAAATCCCTTACGAAGTAAGTTTTAAAGATTTTATTTCTATGTTTTCAAATAATATTGAAATGTCATTATTTAAATAAAGGAAAATTAATACACTTATTATTATAAAAAAAAATTTCTTGGAACAAAATATGTATAAGTTACATATTTATGATGTAACTTAAAAATATTATTTAACAAATCAATGGAGATGCTCTAAAAAGAAGTTAATCATACATCCATAGATGGAGAGAATGGCAATAGAGTTTGTCCTTTTAGTTTTGTAAAGGAGAAGGGGGTCAAAGACTATATAATATACTCAATTTCTTTATTACAAAATACATCACTCAAAAGAATATATAATGGATTTAACTTTTTATGTTCTCTTATACTCTTGTGTTAAAGTATTGTGAGATGTAGCTAAATATTTGCTTTGGAGGGTGCGGATGTACTGGGGCATTAGGTAGTTAAGGGTAAATTACATGTTGTAATAATTTTTACATTGTATATAATAATTTATCTTATATAATAATTTACCTTATAGAGCCTATAAGCTCGAAAATCTGGATGGACGACTCATTCCCATAAATTGAAACTCGGTAAATTTTAGATATTATTTTAGTTGATTAGTAGGAAGGCGAGTCTTCTATTATGAAAAATCTTGTAAGAAGTTTATTATATTTGCAATAGGTTATTATGGTTTCGCTGTCAAATTAAATTGTCGGAGGAAGATCCTTGTTGCCTGCGGGGTAATTAAATTGTTAGACTTTCATAGGAAGATCCTTGTTGTCGTACAAGGTAATTAACTTGATGGACTTCAAGTGAAAGTTCATTGGAGCCTGCGAGTAATTGCATTACGAAGATCTTTTCTAACCTTGAGGAAGAATCAACTAATTCTCTCTTGAGAGACTCAACTAAGTATCATCACGAAGACTCAACTAAGTCTCGCCTAAAGGTATCAAATATGTCTCGCCTGAGGGACTCAACTAAGTCTCGACTGAGGGACCTGCCTAAGCTTCATGAACTGAAGGTATGGAAAACCCGAAGGTGAATAAGTGACTAAAACACTCCGGCCTCTGTGAGCCCTCATGTTTGAGGGACTATGTAATAATGTAATTGAAAATGGTCGTGGGGGGTGTGGCGAGGGTTTATGTTTTGCCTGTTGTTCCTTCTAAATCACCCATATGTTGGTTTGACTGCCCCTCTTTTAGATAAGATGACTATTTTTAGAATATGTTGTCCGGATCCTTTGTGTATCTATCCATAATGCGTGATCATATGGATAATAATATTAGGTGAACAACGACACTAAAGGAGTTGTAGGAATTAATTGTGTTCCCTAAATTCCATAGAATTAACTACCCATTCTCAAAGTGATTTCTATAAATACCTCTACATCATAATAGAGCTAAGAACTTAACTGGTACACATAAATACACACATAACTGAGCTTCTCACCCCATGTGAGCTAGCTATCAACCTCATAATAACCTTAAAGCCTCTAACAATTCTTAATCACTAGAGGTTGTCACACATTTATACTTTTATCAAGTATAAATATCAACGTTTATTTTCAAATTTTAAAAGATATTGTAAAGGATGGAGAAATTAAATTTGTTCCCTGTGTAACTCAGGAGCAGGTTGCAAATATGATTACTAAAGCTTTGAAGGTTAAGTATTTCAGAAGTTTAAAAAGAAGATGGGAATGCTTGATTACACTGAAGTAAACTAGTTTCATTTCTGCAACATGTTTAAGGGAGGGAATGAAAGAATATTTGAGATTTTTTAATTTGTTGCTATATGTTAGGGATGATAATCTTGTTGTCTTTATTTGTCCTCCTCTTTAGGAAGTAGTTTTTCATTTGGCCTATTCTCTCTTTAGATGATTCAAGTCATTTCACATGGATTATACTTTTGAAAAATAAATATGAGATTCAACATGTATAACTTTTAATGTATAGTTGAAATTCAATTTGACGCAATCCAACCTATTTGAATTGACAGTGTGTATGAACTTTTTATTATTTCAATAAAAAAATCATGTAATCATTAAAAAAATCAATATAACGAATAATTATCTTTATAATATGCATAAAACTCAAAGCAGGATTCTAGTAGCGAAATCAACAATTGTACTCCATAGCTGCAAGTTATAATAAATCTATTAATTATACAACTAATGAGTATCAAATTAAAATAATGCAAATAATATTGAATTGTAAATATCTTAACTCGTTGAAGAAATTTATTAATTTTATATATTGTTAAAATATATAAAATTATTTATTAATATTTTTAAAAATATTTTTGTAGAAATTTTCATAAAACATATTTTTAAAAATATAATGAGTTTGTTTTAATGTATAACAAAACAAAACCCATAAAATGCTTGTTGTAATCTATAACAAAACCCATGAATTTGTAATAGTTATAACAACTTTTATCTAATGTTAAATTTATAAATGATTTGATTAATTACAATTTTAAAACATTATAAATGATTTGATTATTACAATTTTAAAACATACTAAAAGAGGTACAAACATATTTACCATTAATATATATAATGAACATGCAGGGGTATAGTTTTGTTTAGTGTGGGGGGTACACAGTATATGTAATGTTGTGGTTTATTTCTATCGAATGAAACGAGACAGTAAAATTAGGCCCAGAATAATTGAAATGAAACGAGACAGTAAAATTGGGCCCAGAATAATTGAAAATCCGGCCCAGTATGGTTGTAAAACGAAATGTTTGAAAAAAAATAAAAAGCGCCGTTGCCGGGGATCGAACCCGGGTCACCCGCGTGACAGGCGGGAATACTTACCACTATACTACAACGACTTGTTGTTGTTCTAGTTCTGGTAGAGTGTTATAATTATCATTTAATCCTTATTAACAGGTGAAGTGAAACCAATAGCATCAATAGCATTACCTTATTAAT